>NW_020954581.1:9318537-9323113 GCF_900497805.2 Vombatus ursinus
CTTCTTCTTCTTCTTCTTCTTCTTCTTCTTCTTCTTCTTCTTCTTCTTCTTCTTCTCCTCTCTCTTGTTATCCCTTCTTTCTCTCACCTTCTTTCTCCATAATTACACACACCCACACGCCCACACCCACATACACACACACGTGTGTGTGTGTGTGTGTGGAGAGAGAGAGAGAGAGAGAGAGAGAGAGAGAGAGAGAGAGAGAGAGAGAAATTTAATTTTTAAGTTGAAAAGTATTTACTTTTCTGTGTACCTTTGGCATTTTCTGAATACAGAGTAAGCTCCTTGAACTCAGGAGCTGTATTTTTTGTCTTGATATCTTCAGAACACAGTACTGCTTCTTGAAAGTAGAAGGCACTTAGTAAATGTTTGTTGGATTGAATTTTCAAAGGACAAATCGAGAGACAGCAACATCTGATAGGTCCTACCAGTGTAAAAAGGCCTCAAATGTGGTCTGTTAATGAGCTATATGTCTTTAATACATTTTTAGTTATAGCAACTTTTGAGGTCCCTCTACATCAGGGTTCTTAGCTTTTTCTGTAACCCTTAGCAGTACAGTGAAACCTATGGACCTCTTCTAAGAATAACATTTTTAAATTCATAAAATAAAATACATAGGATTACCAAGGAAGCCAATTGTCTTAAAATAGACATGTTTTTCCCATCCTGAAATGTATGAAGGGATCCCCAAACTTGGGCCCCAAGTGAAGACCTCTTGTTCTGTATCAGTAAAAGAACCCATACCATCTAAATCACAGATTAATAGATTCATAGATCTAGATGTGGAAGGGACCTCAGAAATCATCTAGATCAACACTCATTTTATAGATGAAGAAACTGAGGCACTTAGAGGGCTAAGTGACTTGGGCAAGGCCACACAGCTAATCAACAGATTCATATTCTCTAACTCAAAATCTATTGCTCTTTCCATTGTACCACATTAATAAAAGTAGAATTCTACTTCAAGGAAATGTGGAGGTTATATGTATAGGTTTTATTTGAAGCAGAGTCTTTTGTTTTGTGGAAAAGCACCTACAAAAAATTATGAAAATCAAATTTTTGTCTTCCATAATGGTTTTACCAATTCATAGCTCCATCAACACTGCACCAATGTGCCTGTTTTCCTGAAGGCCCTCCAACATTTGTTGTTTTATTTTTGTGTCATATTTGCCAATCTGATAGATGTGAGGTGGAATTTCAGTTATTTTAATTAGCATCCTTTTAATTTTAGTGATTTAATCCAGATCAAAAGATGATGTTGTATTTGAATATCACTTTTCTTGCCATCTTAGTCTCTGTAGTGAGACAATTTAGTAAACAAATTCTCATTATAATGATACATTAAAATGCAAATGTGCATATGATTATATTTCTACTATGTAACATTTAGGACCTCTATTTTACACCCTCTATGATACCTCTACATGTTGTGTAGGTGACACAGGTTTTGGCAAGAGTCTTCCATCAAAGCATTGACTTTGAATGATCTTTTCATTATGAAAAGACTTAAGATGCTGGCCTGCAGACAGTCATCCAAAGACCAGACTTACCCGTTTTTAAAGAACTTCATCAATAAAAGGCAGACTACCAGCCGATTCTTATTTTATCTTGTTTTTAGCCATGGAAAATAAAGAAAATTCCCTAATAAGGAAAAAAGAGGTTTTGATCTTTATTGGAGGGGGGAATATCTATACCAATGAAATCATGGATCTTTGAAATATTAAAAAGTAAGCTTTCACATTAAACCTTTGGGCTAATAGTAAATGTGGTTGATAGACTTTTACTATATTAACTTTTGCAACCACCTCTTGATCTGAACTTTCTCTATTTAAAGGAACTCTCAGAATAATGATTTTGCCCCTTTAGGTTTTTTTGTTTTGTTTTGTTTTGTTTTTTTTGTGAAGCAATCAGGGTTAAGTGACTTGCCCAAGGTCACACAGCTAGTACATGTCAAGTGTTAGGTCTGAGGCCAGATTTTGAACTCAGGTAGGTTTTTTTAATAAAAGAATTGAAAAACAACTTCACATCTAAGTAAGCAAATAGTCATCAGTTGAGATAAATGTTAAGTTCTTGACTGTATTATACTCGCATTATTTTAGCATTTATGTTAGGGAACAAGAAATGGAAAAGAAAAATCTAGCAAGCATGAGCTATCCAAGGTTCTGACATACCATAGACATTCTGTCTATAGCGTCTTCTACTCACATAGCATCCAAGACCAGTTCTCTGAACCTCTTTGCCTTCCATATGAACAAAGATTTGAAAGCTCTTATTGGTTATATGTACCTAAGTTGCACTGGGAAATAGTGGTTGAGCATGTAAAAGCTCTTCATAACAACAGTAATCTCAAGGAAAACTGCCTCTTCCATTTCAGTGACTGCCTATTTTTTTCTAAGTTTCATGAGGTTGTGATTTGTCTATTGTGAAACTAGTGGAAAAAAAATAAATTCTTGCAGACATTTTTTGGTCTGTATATATCTATGTAGGGTTGGAGGGGTTCATAAGTCAATAATGAGCTGATCAGGTCACAGGTGGAGAAGGTTGGTGATACAGATGTCTCAAAGTAGCCTCTCAATAGTTCAGGATTTTTAACCTATATTTATAAATGTTTTAATATTTTGATAATTTTACTTTACTACAATTTGTTTCCTTTATTATCTTGTATATTTTATTCTGTGTATTTAAACCATTATTCTGAGAGGGGTCCCATAGGTTTCACCAGTCACTCCATCAACTATATGTTTCTTTTGCCAGCTCATTTTACAGATGAAGAAACTGAAGGTAACAGGTTTAAGTGACTTTCCCAGGGTCACACAATAATATCTGAGAATAGATTTGAAATCAGGAAGAGGAGTCTTCCCAACTCCAAGCCCAGCACTCTTTCCACTGAGCCATTTAGCTTTCCTTATGTAAAAGTTAGCTGTTATTATTATTGCTAGTTAATCCTCAGAGCTTGATGTGGAACTTTATGTTCTTTTATTATTCTTATAATATGATACCATTTTTTAAAAAATTCTCTTCAGTCACCTTCCTTTGTTTTTATCTTCTGTAAGCCTCTTTTTGTTTTAAATTTGAATTTGTTGAAGGAATCTCTGTACTTCTCCCAAAGAAAATCCACCATCACCCTCCTACCAAAATTCCTTGTCTTCCAAATAGTAATCATTTGCATTTGTGACATCAGAATTTCATTCTCAGAAAGATCCATTTCATTCTTTTTTATCCAATTTAACCTTTACAATACTAAACCAAGGATTCCTACATTGTTTCTCTGAACACTTTTAAATCTGATATCCCCAAGTAAATGTCAATTTTCAGTTAAATGACTGCCATAAAATGGACAGAAAAATTCCTTTAATTCAAAGCTTGAGCATTATTTACAGCAAAGTGAATTGCATATTATGTACTTTTCATTGTGTATCTTGAATTTAGAAAAACAGTTTTCATCTCCATTATGTCAGTCACTGATAGTTGTTTTCTTTTTCAAAAACTGGCAAAATGTTTGCATATAAAAATTTGTTTTGATTAGAATGTTTTGTATTTTTAAAAATTCTCAACTTATTCTAGATATAATTTGAGAAGTAAAGTTCACTTAATTTTTATTAAGATATTTTAATAAATTGTATCCAAGTTGATAAATTAGTATCCTGATTTCATAGATGATTACATTATTGAATAAATTATTTTCATATTTATGTTTAAATAAATGTATCCATGAATAGCAAAATAGGAGATGCTATTTGAAACTGAATTATAACAAAATAATCATTGCGCTTTCAAATATTGAGCAAAATAAAATCAATTTATACCTAGAATAAGAATGACCTTTCCCTTTTTTCCTAACGTTCTCTTTTCCCCACCAAATACCAAAAAAAAAAGTTATACATGTAGAAAGACTTTGGATGGCTTGTTGAACACAAATTTTCTTTGATTGAATGATTAGTTATTCATTAATTCTTCCCACACTGATATTTGATGGTTATAAATTGCACAGAAATCAAATATAAAATTTACATTTTAAAATATGACAAACTTTTTAGTGTTATAAATTAATGAGGAATGGCAGTTTAAATAAGATAGATTTCCTTATGTTTAGCTATTCATGTTTTTAAATGTATAATCCTTTGTTATGCCACTTTAGATATCTCACTCTCCCACTATGGCCTAATATTACATTAGGAAATTTAACTTTTATATGTTCCCCCTTTATCTTGATATGTATGCATAATTTTGCACTTGGTTAATAGCATGAATTCTGGCTTTAAAATTAATTAAGATTTCATTCAAACCCAAAGCTGGGTTAATTGTTGAGCACACTTCCCCAAGACAGAAGATTGATCCTATTCTTGGAATATTCAGGACAGGAGCGGGGAGGAAAGAAATAAGGGGAGGAAGAAAGGAACATGGGAAAGAGGAGGCAAAGAGGGAGGAAGGGAGGGAGGAAGGAAGGAAGGAGGAAAAGAAGGAGGGAGGGAGAAGAGAAAGATGGAATGAAGGAAGGAAAGAGGAAGGAAGGAAGGAAGAAGAGAAACAGGGAGGAAGGAAGGAAGGAGAAGAGAAGAATGGAAGGAAGGAAGGA
>NW_020954581.1:9323123-9355110 GCF_900497805.2 Vombatus ursinus
AGGAAGGAAGGAAGGAAGGAAGGAAGGAAGGAAGGAAGGAAGGAAGGAAGGAAAAAGAGCAAAGGGAGGGAGGACTTAAGAGTTTCAATGAATGCTTCCTGCTCTCTCAATGTGGATCAGCTTCCTTAACTTATTTTCTCCAGACCAAGCTGCAGGAAAATTATTCTTTGAACCACTGACCATGTCTGTGATGTTTGGAAATATACCAGAAGAAAAAATTCAGGTAGAAGATACAGGAAAATTCTCCTTCACCTAGTCCATGAAATGCCAACTGAATCTTTTACTGGGTTGCTATGGATAACTATCATAGAAACAAATCACATATTCCAACTGTATCTATCAATCAGTCTACAAGCACTTATTAAACACCTACTCTGGTAATAGCCTCAGGAAGCTTACATTGTATCAAGGGAGCCAGAATGTACATATATACATATTTACAAAATATATACAGAGTAATTTTGAAGGGGAACAGCTGTGGAAGGGGGAATGAGGAATGACTTCATGACAAAGGTGGTGTTTAATCTGGAATTTGCAGGAAATAGGTAGAAGGGGGGAGGTACATTTTAGGAATGAAGGACAGCCTGCATAATGACACGGACTGGAAATGATATGCCACGTGCAAGGAACAGCAAAGAAGGACAGTTTTGCTGGATCATAGAGAATATGAAAGACTATAGATTTAGAGCTGGAAGGGTTTCTTAGAGGACAAAGCCCAACACCATTATTTTACAGATGAAACCAATGCTAAGGTTGAGTGACTTGCCCAGGGTCACACAACTGGGAGATGTCTGAGTCAGGATTTGAACCTAGGTACATGACTCACAAGTCCCCCTTTGTCTTCACTACTCTATGCCACCTCTAGGGTCTATTCTTCTCTCTATTGACCACAGTACACAAAGTTTTGCCCTGACATTTCATTATTTTATGGAGGTGGATTTTAGCTCTCATGGTTGTACAGGTGGAATGCAAGCTTTAGTTAATCCTACCAAGATGCAGAGGCCTTAAAAAAAACCTGGAATGTGTTGCCATCCCAAGACCAGTCTAACTAAATTGAGGGAGGCTCAACACCAGAAGTTTGCTTTAAAAAAACAATTCATGAAATTATCTGTTAAGAAATAGTGGACTAGCTTTAAACTACTTTGGTGGAGGTCTAAAGTTGGAAACCTAGCTCAGTGTCTTGCTCTCTGAAAATAATTAAGAAGTGTTTTTTTTATTAGTTTTAGGCAATTGGGGTTAAGTGACTTGCCCAGGGTCACACAGCTAGAAAGTGTCAAGTGTTTGGTCTGAATCCAGATTTGAACTCAGGTCCTCCTGACTTCAGGGCATGTACTCTATCCACTATGCAACCTAGCTGTCCCAAGAAGTATTTTTAAATGAAAGAATGAATACCATTTACAAGCTATAGCAATGAATTTTTTGGAGAACAATAGGCACAATAACACTGATTCAATTCCATGTAACAAATATTTCTTAGTCCAGAAACTAGTTGGCACAGTGTATGGCATATTGGACTTGGAGTCAGGAAGACTTGAATTCAAATTATGCCTCAGATACTTACTAGTTGTGTGACCCTAGGTTAACCTCACTTAACTTCACTCAGCTTCAGTTTCCTTATCTGTGAAATGGGAATAATAATAGCACCTCTTTCATAGAGTTCTTGTGATGATCAAATGAGATAAACTATGTATAGTGTTTTGCAGAGTTACCTAAGTGTTAGCTGTAATTATAATTTTGTGCTAGATATCGGGGATACAAATGTAAAAAAACACATGCACCCTGTTTTTAAGGTCCTTAAATTCTACTGGGGAATAAGACATGTTCCCAAATGAGTGTGATATGGCATAAAGTATGATAAAGGCAAAGGAGAAATCCATTCAAAGTATTCTCAAAACTTTGGAGAAATAGAACATTTTTAGCTGGAAGGGGGGAGGGGAAGAATCAGAAGAGTGACCAGGAAAGTAATGGATGATAAGAAGGTCCTGGCTGTCATAGAAACTGACATCCCCAAGCTGAGCAACAAAAGTGACCATGGAGGGTTAGGATTGGGGTGACAATGAACTGAGTAGAAGCAGTGACAGTCTTGGATAACCATTACCACTAGATTAATTACTGCATTTCATTAATCCTTACATTAGCATAGATAGTATTAATGAGAACTGACTCTCACCTCTGTTTCCTTCTGGATTTGAGTTGACAAGGCTGGTTCTGAAGGATAGTGAGGATCGACTTTAAATTTCTAGATAAATACATTTTCAGAGAGTATTATAACTAATAAGAACAGAAAACTTTCCAGGACAACTTACAATTGTCTGAGAATAAATGTAGTTGGTGTCCTTATAGCTCATGTAATGCTTATCTTAATAGAACATCACCAGATGCTATCTCTTCTCTTCTGCATTCACAGTAGATGACCTTGCCTTCTCCTTTAGTGGGAAGTTCATCCTTAGGTCCTCCAACCTCCTCTCTCCATACCTTATAACTCCTATCTCTTCTCCCACTCTGCCTCTTTTGTATCTATCTGAAAGGAAAGTAGTCCTGACCTTTGCTAAAAGTAATCTCTCAATCCTACATATAGTCTTAATCTTATTCATGAATATAATATAATACAGCCTCCCACTCCAGAACATATACTCCTATTGAGGCAGTGATACAGATGTTAAGTATTTGCCTTGTACTTTGCCTTTGGTCACATTCCTTCCAACTCATCCAGACTTTCCTCAGTGTTACTTGGTAAATAGAACAGTTAGGTGGGCAATAGAGAGAGAAGTGAGACTGCAGTTCAGGAAGTCCTGAGTTCAAATCCAGCCTCAGACATTTACTAGCTGTGTGGCCCTGGACAAGCCACTTAATCCTGTTTGCCTCTGTTTCCTCATCTGTAAAATGACCTGGAGATGGAAATGGCAAACCACACCAGTATCTTTGCCAAGAAAATCCCAAATGGGGTCACAAAAAGTCAGAAATAACTGAATAAGCAACAACACCATTATGTCCCCTTAATACCAGGGGATGCCACATCCCTAGAACTTTGTACAGTGTCTGACATATAATAAATGTTGAATAAATGCTTGTTGACTCTTATTTTATGTCTCTCCCTTTCCCATTTCATGTTTACAAACATATTGACCACTGTCCATCCCACTCAAGATTTCAAGAGCTGTTGCTTTCATTTGTATAAATGCATATTTCACTAGTACAGGTTACAACCCTTAAGTGTGTGTATTGTGTGTGTATTTAAGTCCTGCTTACAGAATTACATATTTAAAGACAAAAGAAACCATGGGTAGTAGGTGGCAAAGCCAACATTGATTTCAAGTCCCATGACTGTTAAGCTCAGTCCCCTTTTTATACCTCCATTCAGCCTTCCTAATCTTAAAAAGACCCTTTAGTTGAGTCTTCTATCCCACCAAGTTAATTTTTAATTCATCTCCATTTCAGTACCAAATTTATTAAAAAGTTGTTTTATGTTGGCTGCATCTTTTTTTTCCAACCCATTCATGTCAACCCCTTGCCATTGATCTTTCTTTCTTGCCACTTGATAGAAACTGAATGAATAAATCCAAAAACCAATATAAAAGTGAAGGTAACCCCAGCTTTCAAGGATCTTACATTCTAATAGCAGGAGACGAGAAATATAGAAAAGTGATTTTCAGAGAAGGGTATTGGGTTTTGTAGAAGTTACGGGAATGATAACCATAAGGAAATAGATTGGCACATCCCTTCTAGGACTGATGACAATATTCATTTGATTATGGTTCAGGAACTGAAAATAGCAAGAGGAGTTGGAGGGTACACACTACAGTGGCAACAAAGCAACTGAGGAGAAGATGCCTAAGAAGTAAAAATGAAGCATGGCTGGAGCCAACTTAGATATAGTGGGTCACATGAGGCATTTACCAATCAGTGCAGAGGAGCTTCAAAACAGGGAATCTGGAAATGAAAGCTAAGGCTCTAAGAAAGTAATCTCTGCCCTATGAACTAAGGTCACTGGAGAGAAAATTGTTCTCTCAAATGTTACCAATGACTTCTTTACTACTGAAAAAAAAACTAATGGCCTTTTATCTGTCCTTATCCCCATTGACCTCTAACTCAATGGATAGCGATTTTTGTCGCTTAAAAACACTGTGCTCTTTGGGTTCTATTTCTATATTTCTGACCATTGACTTTTCTCAGCTTAGTCTCCTCCCTGGTTCCTGAAGCTGGGGGTTCCCCAAGTTTTTGTCATTTGACTTTTCTTCTATCCCTTGGAATCTGCTTCATCCTTATAACTCTAGCTATTCTTTCAACCAAAAAGATGCTCAAATCTATCTTTCTAACCCTGATCTCTTTTTTGAGTTTTCAATTCATTTCTGACTGTCAACTTGTCATCTGTATTTGTATGTCCTGGTGTAACTTCCAACTCCACAAATCCAACACAGAACTTTTCATCAGTCTCCTTAAAAGTGGTTCTTCTTCCAACTTCACTGTTTCTATTAGGGACATCAGCATTTCCCATCCACCTATGCTTGAAACCTAAGTGTTACCTTTAATTTTCCCTAACCCTTGTCATTCTCAATCAACCAACCAACAAGCTTCTTTCAAGGTCCTTCTGTGTGACAGGCATCACTGGAGATACAAAGAAAAACAATTAATAGTCACTGACCAAAGGATCTTGCAATTTATTGGGGAAACAGCATATGTACCTGTAAGTATATACAAAATATAGATAAATTAAATACAAGATAATTACAAGGAAGGTACTAACAGCTGATTGGCTTAGGAAAGGTCTCATGTAGGAGGTGGGATTTGAGTTGATCTTGAAAGGAAACTAGAGATTCTAAGAAGCAAAGGAAAAGGAGGAAGTTCATTCCAGGCATTGGGTACCATCTTTGTAAAGACAAAGATGAGGGTTGGAATGTTTCAGGTGAGGCTTTGTTTTCATATTGTTTGACCAGTACCAAGTAGTTCTGATGATTACTGCCTTGAATATAGTCTGATATCTAGTAATATTATGCCTCATTTATTCCTAAATTGGTTTTCATCATTTCCCTTGCAATTCTGGGGATTTTGTAGGATCACAGATTTAGAGCTAGAAGGTAACTTGGTTGTCATCGATTATTTTCCTTTCATCTTATACATGAGAAACAGAGACTCAGAGAGGTTCATTGACCAAGGTCATATATATAGTAGGTGTTAGAGACAGGATCTCTTCCTCCAGGAATTTTGCAAATGTTTCCGTGGCTTGAATAAAATCTTCCATTGGAAGGTAACTTGACTACTTGATTGGTATAGTGCTAAATCTATAAATCAATTCATGTAGCATTGCCATGTTTATTATATTGCTATAGCCACTATGTGGAACAGTGGTTGGAGTGCTGGCCTCAGAATGAAAAAGACTTGAATTCAGATCCTGCCCCACATACTTACTAGCTGCATGACCCTGACCAAGTTGCTCAACCTCTCTCAGGCTCCATTTCTTCATCTGTAAAATGGGGATAATAATAGCATCTACTTAGTAGGGTTGTTGTGAGGATCAAATGAATTAACATATGTAAAGCAATTTGTAAACATTAACTGTCTATGCAAATGCTAGCTCTTACAACAAAATCATGAGCCCAGAACAACTCTTTCCCTTTTTAAGCCCTACTTTTTCATCTATATAGTGTGTATTTTAGTTGCATTCATATAAATCTCATATATGTCGTGATGAGTTAACTTCCAAATATTTTATGCATTTAGTAGTTACACTTAATGGAATTTCACTTATTGCTATTTTTCTGGATTTTGCTACTATCATATGTAGTACTGGTGATTTTTGAGTGTTTCATTTTTATTCTGCCACTTTACAAAAGCTATTAATGGTTTCATTTGGTTTCTCCAACATTCTCTTGGGTTTTCTATGTATACCATGTGTTATCTGCTAGTAGTGATAATTTTCTCTCCTTTTTATTCTAAATTTCCAACAATTGAAATCATCAAATTAAGATGCTGCAAAATAATAGAGCATACTTTCAATTATGTTCAAATAATATATTTTCAGGAATTAAAAGTAAAATGATCTTTCAATTTATATTTTCTCAGATGATAATGAGTGTGAAAACTCTACACAACCTTGTGGTGAAAATGCCAACTGCACTAATACAGAGGGGAGTTATTTCTGCATGTGTGCACCTGGCTTTACATCCAGTAGCTCCCAAAGCAAGTTTGTAACTAATGATGGGACTACTTGTATAGGTAAGTTGTCTTTAAAATGGTGGTTCATTTCACCTGACTCTTACTTATGAGATAGATTAATTTGATAGAAACTGAGCCTTGGGGATCTTTACCTTGCTGAGACAGAGTGAGAGAGAGAGAGAGAGAGAGAGAGAGAGAGAGAGAGAGAGAAATGATATGGCATTCATTAATTACTTACTCTATGCCAAGCATTGGGATAAGAAAGGGAGGAAACAAGCATTAATTAAGTACCTACTATGTGCCAAACATTGCCCTAAGTACTTTACAAATATTATCTTGATTCTCACAACCTAGAGAGACAGGTACTATCATCATCCTCATTTGATAGTTGAGGAAAGTGAAGCAAACAGAGGGTAAGTGACTTGCCTTAGGTCACACAATTAGTGTCTGGGAATGTATTTAAATTCATCTCTTGCTGATTCCATGCCCAATGCTATATTTACTTCAACACCTAGCTGCCTACACACTGGGAACACAAATACAAAGGAAAAGATAGACAATTCTTACCATCAAGGAACTTACATTCTAGTGCAGGTAGACAATGCAAAAAAAAAGGGAACTGAAAAGCAGGAATGTGTGGCAAGGTGGAGAAAGCTAGAGAGTCAGGAGTTGAGCTAAGACAAGCATGAGCTTGGATTGTTCTGGCAATTCCTCAAATGGAAGGTGTGGAGGTAGGAGGAACTCACCAATCAGAGGTGGGGCTTGAATGGTGGAGACAGGGGTACGCTGGTAAATGTTTAACAACCAGTCCTTGGGGGAGGGGGAATGGTACTACAAACTTTTAATGTTTATTCACAACATTTTCTCCATCACTTTATTAAGTCTAGACAATCAATGAAATAATAAATCAAGCCCTGTTTTGTGGCATTTGCCAGTCTCTGAGGTATAAGCACTCACACTGCAAATTTAACAATCAGCTCTACAGAGCCAAAACAATCTGGCTCCAGCAAATTCCTAGGTGTAGCCATCTTCCAGGATAAGAAGGTTGCTAGAGAAAGGTAAAGATATCCAGAGTCAGTAATGGAGCCAAGAGAGGATATGCCTTGGTCAGACTACATCTGGACTTTTTTTGTTTTCTTTTGTTCAATTTTTTTCAATTCTAGATGCCACATTTTAGAAAGCACATTGATAAAGTGGAGTGTCTAGAAGATGACAACCAGAATGATGAATATACTTGAGTCCATGTCATACAAGGATCGGTTGAAAGAACTGGTAATATTAGAAAAGAGTCAAGCAGAGATAGTTATCTTTAAATGTTCAAAAATCTGCAATGAGGAAGAAACATCAGAAATGTTCCATTTGGTCCCATAGGACAAAAGAGTTAAGACTAAACTCTAATTTAGTCCAAATGTCAGGAGAAACTGCCTAACAGTTAGAGCTATCCAAAAGTGAATCCACTTTTTTAGAGGCTGTCAACAAGAGGCTGGATGAACACTTCTGGGGATGTTATAATGGCAGTTTCATTTTGATTATGGGTTGAACTAGATGGCAACTGAAATCTCTCATAATTCTCAAAATCTGTGATAACATGACAGTTCTTCAAAAACTTAAGGATACCTATCAAGCCTCCCAACCAAGTCTTCTCTTCTCAAGGATAAATATCTCCAGTTCCTTCAAACAATCCTTATATTTAATAAGTTGCTTTAGAGCATTAGTTTTTCCAGTGACTTGAGAAGTAGGAAGAATTTATGCCGTGGAAACCAAATCAAATAACATACAGAGAAAATAATTTTAGAAAGCTATGAAGTCTAGCGGCCTAGGGTGCAGTTGCAACAAATTGAATAAATATTAAATTTGAAAAATTGATCTGTTATGCCCAAGAAACAAAATATATTCTGGTCACAAGTTGTTGTTCATGTTCTGAGTTTTGTAAATTTGTATTCAGATGTTGGCCCCAGTGGGTCCTGAAAACAGTTTCTATTTTTTGTGTGGCAGATTCTCCCTTTGCTTTTGCTAAGAGCTTGTTGTTAAGTGACACTCCTATGGAATATGCATGACCCCATGGTACTGTTTAGTAAGTTAGTTCAGGTTCATGAAGATATCTTCTGAAAATATTTGATTTCCTATGAATAAGGTAAATTCATTTCCTATGCTGATGGAAGATTATTCCAAACTTGTGTTTATAATAAACAGACTATCTGGAGGACATTGAAAATGTTCTTACACTGTAATTTGTTCGTTTACTGAAAATCAACAACTGAATTCACTAGGGGCTAGAGGTTTGAATTGGATTCTGATAGGGGAGGGAGATATTCAGGGATTTTAATAGGCATAGTTTTCAGAATCAAATTCTCTGGTGACTCTAATTCTTTGACCTTTGAAATTAACTTTCTTTTGGAACTTTAGAAGTTCTCATCAATCAATTTACCACCACTTAGCAGCCCACAAGGTACTCAATAGTAAATAATGTAGAATAATAGAATGCTAGAACTGGAAGGAATTTTAGAGTTCATTTCCCCTGTTCTCCTGATGGAAGAAACTGAGACTCAAAAATGTTAGCTTGGCCCAAAGTCATCCAGCAAACCAGTGGAAGAGCTACATCTAGCACCGAGGAAGCCATCATGAGGAGACTATTATCTCTTGTCTAGCACATCAATCAATCTTTGAGCATTTATTAAATTCCCATTAAGCACATAAGGAATTTCATAAGCAGTCTTTGAATGGAAGTACAATTTTTGCTTCTGCCCATTATGACATTCTCAATCCTATGCTCAAATTTCCAGTGTCCAATATTTCCAAGGTGCTTTGCTCACAACAGTCCTTGTGCAAAAAGTATTGCAAGTGTTATCATCCTAATTTTAGAGATGAGGAAACTGAGGCTCTAACAGGTTAAGTGATGTTTGAGGTATGATTGAAAATGATGTCTCCTGTTAACCAATCCAGCAATCTTCACTCCACCATACTGCCTCTGTTGCCCATTTTTAAAATATGGGGACCTAAAAATTGACCTACTGGGTTAGGGAGATAAAGGAGGGATACTGTCAGAAATGAAGATTGTATAAAAACAAAAGATAGTAATTAATCAATCAACATGCATTTTAAGTGCCTATTATATATGCCAAGTACTATGCTAACCTCTGTGATAAAAGATGGAGACAAAACAAAAGATATCATTTCAAACAAAATTTTAGAATTGCAGCTCAACAGTGATTACCAATGTCAGTGTGAGAATGGACAGTTTACTTCAGCTCTCTGAGCCTCAGTTTCTTCATCTGTAAAATTGGAATAATAATACCCCATGACACCTATTTCTCAGGGTTACTTTGAGGCTCACATGACATAAAGTATGTACAATGTTGTGCAGACATTAAAGTGCTATATAATTGTGAGCTATAATGAAAACAATATCAATCTTAAAGAAAAACTATCATTTAAGATATGATGATGATGATGAATGGTTATCATAATAGTGTCTTGAATCTGCTTTATACTTTTCAAAATATGTAATACTGAAAATCAATGAGGTAGAAAAGGCAGCTACAGGGTTCAGTGGATAGAGCATTGAGCCTTGAGGTAGGAGGACCTGAGTTCAAATCTGGTCTCAAACACTTAGTATCTGTGTGACCCTGGGCAAGTCATATAACTCTGTTTTCCTCAGTTTCCTCATCCAAAAAATGAGCCAGAGAAGGAAATGGCAAAATACTCCAGCATTTTACCAAGAAAACCCCAAATTGGGTCATGAGGTGTCAGACATGACTGAAAACAACTGAACAACCACAGAGATCTGAATTGGTGAAGCGGATAGAGTAATAGAATTGGAGTAAGGAAAACCTGAACTTAAATACTACTTCTGACTTAGTTGTGTGATCCTAGGCAAGTCAGTTAATCATTCTCAGTTTATTCCCTCATCTGTGAAATGAGCATAATAATGAAACCTACTTCACAAAGTAGTTATGAGGTTCAAGATAACATACGTCAAGAACTTTGCAAATCTTAAGGCACTCCATAAATTATTGTTGCTCTTGTTAGCCAGGATAAATATTATTGTTTTCAATTTATAGGAAATAAAACAAGATTTTTTTTGCTGTTGTTATTTCAGACTCTAAGTGACCTCAATTGGGGTTTTCCTGGCAAAGATGCTGGAATGACTTGCCATTTTCTTCTCGAGCTCATTTTACAGATGAGGAAACTGAGGCAAACAGTACTAAGTGACTTTCCCAGGGTCACACAGCTAGTATCAGAGTCCAAATTTGAACTCAAGAAGAGTCTTCCTGACTCCAGGCCAGGCAGTCTTTCCACTGGGCCATCTAGCTCCCCAAGACAAGATTAGATGCTTGTAAAGCTGACACAGCCAAAGATGCAGCCCAGTCCCCTGACCCCCAATCCATTATTCTCTGCACTAGATATTTAAATATATTTACTACTTGAAATTTTCAAATAGATGTCAGCAAATTGCTTTGCTCCTTCAAATAAGAACAAATATTTCAACTCTAAAAAAATCAACTATTTTCACTTAGAATTTTCAACACATGAAATTCCTGCCCAAAATTCTTAATTCTCCCTAGTAGAATATGTTTTGTTAGTTTACCATCAGGAAAGACCTGACACCTAAAATGAGGAATTTGTCTTTAATTATCATCTATAATTGTAAACATAAGTGGGTTGGTTACAAGAAGGAAAAAAAATCTAACCCTTAACATCTTAATCACCGGAGTTTACTATAATTTTAATGCTGCTCCATTCCCAGGTATATCTTGTTTCCAGAATACATCTTACTTGTCTTCTGCTCATATTATTTAAAAACCCCAAATCTCAAAGGGCCGCTTTATGCAGCCCTTGATGATACCTTCAAGGATAGAATTACCCTTGTTTTCATTAGAAGTCTCACACACATACACACACACACACACACACACACACACACAGATATTTTCTCTAACAACATGAAATAAAAAGGAAGAACAATTATTTTAGATGTAATATAATTGTTATTTCAAAATCCATTCTAACAATGTTCTTTTATGGTAATTTTGTAGAATGGCCCTAATACTTTATGAATTGTTTTCTTTTCCGCAAGTTCTACTTTAAATACTCTTTGGTCCAGGGCATTGAGGGTTGTGCTGAAGTCCTGTACCCAACCCCCACCGTTAAAGCTTCTACCTATGTTTTGTTTGATGGATTATTTTTAGGATTACAGTGCAAAACAGGTTCTCTGGAAAAATGCTATTTCTCCCCAATTTTTGCTGTCCTTAAGGATTACCTTTCTTTGGCAGCCATGCAACTATTTCTCTTTTTCAATCCTGTAGTAATTTTCTTTGTGTACTTTGGTCATCCTCAGGGAATTTGAACAAAGAAATACATCTATTACCACCATATCCAAGTATGCCTCTTTTCGCTGGATTTCAGCTAATTTCAAATGTTGGTAGATGCATAAGCTTGATAGGTCTAATAATTATAGTCATCAGAATCCACTGTAAATAAGAAATGAAAAACTCCAATAGAATAAGACAGGCAGAGTGGCATCATTAGCCTGAGAGTCAAGAACTGGCTTTAAATCCTGGATTCTGGGTCATACTAGCTATGTAACAGAGAGTTAGGTTGCTCAGTGAATAGAGTGCTGGGCTTGGAGTCAGGAAGACCTGAATTCAAATCTGTCCTCAGATGCTTATTGGCTATGTGACCCTAGACAAGTCATTTAACCTCTGTTTTCCTTAATCCACTGGAGAAGAAAATGACAAACCATTCCAATATCTTTGCCAAGAAAATCCCATGGATAGTATTGGCATGCTGTGGTGCATGAGGTCATGAAGAGTCAGACATGACCTAACAACAACAACAAAAGCTATGTAGCAGATAGGCAAATCAAGTAACCTCTCAGTGTTCCAGGACACTGTAAGAATACAATCTGAGATGAGTTTATAAGGCTGTAAATAGAGACTATAGATAGAGATATCTGTTTCTCAGATAGAGGTAGCCAAAAGGTACAATGGACAGAGTACTGGAAATGGAGTCAGGAAGACATTCAGAGTTCAAATACAGCCTCAGACATTTACTAACTGTGTAACCTTTGGCAAGTTGCTTAACCTCTGTCAGTCTCACTCTCCTCACCTGTAAAATGGGGATAATAATAGTATCTTCCTCCCAGGGTTGTTGTGAGGATCAAATAACATGATAATTATAAAGCACTTAGCACATAGAAGATTGTTAATAAATGCTTAGCACCAGAGGAATGGACCCTTAGAATTAGAAATACCCTACTCTAATGAAATCATAAAATTTGATTCTATGAAGTTGTATTCTATTTACATAGAATACATGTGTGTGTTTCTATAATATCTATGGAAGGAATTGAAATGATTTCTATCATGCTTCTAGCCCTTTGAACAAAAGAGTCATACAATCTGGTTAATTTTATGACACAACAAGATTTATTTTACAATGCCCCCATACACATACACACACACACACACACACACACACACACACACATACAAAATCTCTATCTGCTAGAAAGGTCATACTGTTAAGTCCTGAATACGATGAGCATTGTGTTTCTATTCCTTTTCCTTTTTCTGCCTATCAAGCTAGATTATATTTCTCTCTTTGCAAATTTTGGAAAATATCTAGTTGATTTGGGTGTGAGTACAATGAAAACAACACCAGGAAATTCAGTTATTGGTGACATTTAGCCTAGGTGTAGGTAGGCTACAGAGCCATGAAATTGTTGTACACACAAAGGGATAGTCCAGTTAACGAAAAGAGTAAAGATAAACTAGAGTAAAAAATTACATTAGGGTCTCAAGTTTAGTGATATTGCATAGGCACAAAGGTTAGTGGGCAACTGCACTGAGTTGGCAATAATGGAATTGATCTGACCACACAGACAAGTGAAAGATGTTGAGTGTTCTTCTCTAGCTGAAAAAGAGAATTGTAGGTGGCTTCTGATAGAGCTGCTGCCTAGGAAATGGAAAGGAGGAGCTGACTGACATTCAGAGAATCTTAGAGCTGGACACAAAGGGAACAATCTCTGGCCTTGAGGAGCTTTTATTCTATTGGGGATATATTACAAATAAATATGAGATAATTTTTAGGGAGAATAAGTTTTAGGTACAAGAAAACTCAATTACTCAATGAATGATATACCTCAAAGCACAAGTTGCTTAGAGAAGAACTTCCTATTTAACAAGAAATACTAGGAAAACTGGAAAGCAGTTTGGCAGAAATTAGGTTTAGATCATCTTATGCTATTTACCTCAATAAGCTCAAAATGGGCAAATGACCTAAATGTTAACAGTCACAGCATTAAAAATTTAGAAGAAGATAAGTTCAGTAAACTTTCATAGCTATGACCATTTAAAAAATAAATGGAGGTGATCATAGGAAATAAAATAGATAGTTTGGGTTGTATGAAATTGAAAAGCTTTTACACAAATAAAATCAATGCAATGCAATTAGGATAAGAGAAAAAATGTCAAATAGGAAAAAATCTTTGTATCACATAGCATCAATAAATACATAGTGTCTAAGATATATAAGGAACTAAAAAAAATATGAGACCAAAAGTCATTTCCCAATGAATAAGTGGTCAAGGGATATGAACAAATTGTTGTCAATCATCTTTTTTATTATGCTACATTATGGAAATGCATGTTTTATTCCATAAATTAAAAATAAAATATTTTTTTAAAAAATTTACATTTAAAAAAAGAAATGCAAACTGCTAAACATAAGATTACTACAAATAACAATGTAACATAAATCAAAATAATTATTAAATTGGCAATTTCAAGAGATGGGAACAGTCAATGTTGGGAGCACATTAATATACTTTTGACTGGGTTGTGAAATAGTCCAATCATTCTAAAAAACAATTTGGAATTAAGCTAAGAACAAAATATCCATATCCTTTGACCCATGGATACCATTACTAAGCAGGTACTCTAAAGAAGTCAAAAAAGGAAATGAGACCCATATTTGCCAAATATTAATAGTTGTATTTTATAGTAGCATAGAATTGGAAACAGAAGTTTTCTATTGATTGGGAAATGGCTAAATAATGGAGTTCCATGGATAAAATAGAATATCATTGTGTTTTAAGAAGTCATAAATATGAAGGATTCAAAAAAATATGTGAGGATATGTCTTTGTATCCACAGGGCCCAGAACAGTGTCTAGAAAATAATAGCTACTTTAAAGATTATGGAATGGAATAGGAGTATGGGTCTTTCAACCAATTGAGGACCAAACATATGGAAGGCCAAAAAGGCAAGTCTGCAAGTATTGAACTTTCACAGCCAGAGCAACTCATGAAGACCATCTTCTGACTTGCAGAGGGGATGTTTTCTGCATTGGTGAAGAAATTGCTAGCCCACTGAAATAAGTAGGGCAATTAATCAAACAAGTATTTATTAAGTGCCTATGGTGTACCAAGTGCTATTGAGGCACTGAGGATACAAATCCACCAACAAGCACTGAGTAAGTGTCAGGTCCTAATTTAGTGCTGGAGATACAAAGACAAAAATGAAACAGTCTCTGTGCTTAAGAAGTTTAATTCTAATGTGGGAGACAACATGTACATATGAATGAATACACAAGTCAGGCAACAAGCATTTATTAGAGACTTAATACAAGTGCAATGCTAAGTTCTAGGGATACAAAGAAAGGTATAGGCTCATCCCCTGCCCTCAAGGAGCACATGGTCTAATGAGGGAGACAACATGCAAACAACTATATGTGTACTAAGTGGTGCTTGTTGTTTCATCAGTTCTGTTTGTTCATACTCTTTGTGATCCCATTTGGGGTTTTCTTGGAAAATATACTAGACTGTTTTGCCGTGTCTTTCTCCAACTCATGTTATAAATGAGAAAACTGAGGAAAAGAGTTAAATGACTTGACTAGAGTCACACAACTAGTAAGCGTCTGAGGCCAGATTTGAACTCGGGAAGATAAGTCTTCCTGATTCCTGGCCTGGCACTCTAACAACTGTACCACTCAGCTGCACGTGTACAAGATACATAGAATGTAAATGGTAGAAAATCTCAAGGGGAAGCTTCCAGCAATTTGGGGGAAGAAGAAAAGCTTCTTGTAGAATGTATGGTTTGAGCCAAGTCTTGAAAAAAGCCAAGAGGTTGAGCTGAGAAAAGAGAATATTCGAGGAGATGTAGTGAGTAAAAAGTCATGGAACTGGAAGATGGAGGAACAGCAAGAAGGTCAGTGTCACTGGATCATAGAGGTCACGGAGCCAAGTAGAGTGTAAGAAAAGTAGGAAAAATTGAGGGGAGTGAGGGGAGTTTAGAAAGAAAGGATGCAGATCTGAAAATAGAATAAAATTTATTTTAAAAATAAGAAAAAGAATGGAAAGGTTGAGAGTGAACAGATTATGAAGGGCTTTTAGAGGATTTTATATTTGATCCTGAGGGTAATAGGGAGCCACTGAAGTTTATGGAACAGCGCAAGAACATGGTCTGATCTGCTTTAAGATGATCACTTTGGCAGCTGACTGGAGAACCTATATACATACAAAAGCAGTTGCAAAGTAATCTTAGAGAAGAGTGTACTGTAGTCAACATGGTGACATAATGAAATTGCAACTTAATTTAATGTTCGCAATAACTCATGGTGAAAAAATAAAGAAATGTTTTGAATGAGATAAAGCAAACATTTTAAGGGGTACTTTTCAGTGTTTGACATTAGCTAAAGTGCCTGACTGATATTTGAAGTACCAGATTCAGAAAATTTTAATGTGAAAGACCCTTGTTTATTTTTTCCCATGTCACTGAGTAAAAGAATTGTGGTAATTGCTTTTGTAATACGCAGAAAGAACTACATTTTGGATATCATTAAAGAAATAACAGAAACAGATTTCTTTAAAGAAACAAATCTTTATTAAATTAATTTTAAAAGGCATACCTTAAATACAAAGAATGTCCTCCAACTGATTTCAGTCACCTAAATACCCAAATGCTTTTTTGTGCTTAATCTTTGTTTATAGGAGAAAAGAAATACACACATGAATTTGGTCTCTGAAACATTTTTCACCATCATATCAAAACTGATTGTTTAAACCAAATGCTTTTTTTATGTGCTCAGCTAAAGTTACTTTGTCATTTCTCCTTGATAGCATTTTTAGATGTGTTCCCATTACATTTGGTTTTCTATTTCCTCACGTTTTTTAAACAATTTTGTTATGAAATGGCTAGCAGGATGCAGTACCATTATCAACAAGGTAGCAAGGTGTTAGTCTGTAAATACTTAATAAAAAATTCAATTTCTCACAATATTTGCAGATATAGATGAGTGTCGGGAAGCAACCCCAGGTGCCTGTGGGGATCATGCTAAATGTGAAAACGTGCATGGAGGGTATCACTGTGCCTGCAAAGAAGGTTATCAGCCATCCACAGGAAAATTGCAATTTAAACCAAGTGATGGCACTTACTGCCAAGGTAAATGATATTATAAAGGTGTCTGTGTTATGATACAATGACCTCTTCTAAAGAAGCCGTCACTGCTCCTTAGGGCCCTGATAAGGTTCATCAACAAGAAAAGCAAAGCATTGTCATTACAACTATATGAAGATGTAATTGACATGCACAGTACCTTAAGTCAGTTTCTGGATGAAAATAAGATTATTCTGAACACAAGAAAAAAATCAGACATGTTGAGAAATGTGCTTTTGTTTTGTTTTTAATAGTTTGAGGAAAGGATCCATATATCATTGGAAATTATTCAAATATATCTAGTAAGAATATATGCTACTTAATAACTGGGAATTGAATTATTCAATAAACCATTTGTAGTATATAAAACAAAGTTACCAGATGGTGAATTTTCTTTTTCTACAGAAAATGTGAAGGCAAACTGTCATTTAGATGATGTCTGCATTGCTGCAAATATTAACAAAACTTTAACTGAAGTAAGTAGAATGGTTTATGCATAAGCTTTTAAGATCATGGTTTATTTGAATTTGACACTTTTGTTTCTGTAAATATGCTTTCAAAATGATTTTTTTTAGGAATAGGAGCCTGCAGTTAGACTTCTAGATCATTGGAAGTAGCTCACTTATTTAAATCTAAGGTTTAATCAGCTTGTTAATTTCCTATAATTTGTTTGGGTAGTATCAAAAATTTGATGAACTAGAAAATAACCAAACTGTTCCTGTTGTTTAGTGTTAATAGAGAAGATAGGGTCTTTTCCACATTTAATTGTACTTTGTTATTTATTATTTGGCATGATGGAAAATGTACTCAATAAAAAAGTGGGGACAGCTGACAAGTAAAATAGCAAAAGCCTGCTTTATTTTGTCCCATTCAAAGGAGTACTTGTTAAGTTCATAGGATAATTGATTTACACTTAGAAGGAAACTTGAAAACGATCTAATCCAACTCCTTCATTGTACAAATGAGGAAAATAAGGCACAGAAATGTTAAGGGACTTGCCCAAGGTCACATAGCTAATAAGAGTCTGAAGCAGGACTTGAACCTAGACCTTTGTAAATCCAAGCCAGAAACATCATGTAACCATATTTTCCCTTAAAGGTGCAAATTTCAATGAAAAAGTGGAATAAATGAATATATTCATAAGACAATCAGTTTTTAAAGTGATTGAATCAGTTAATCTCAGCCATGGGCATTTGGATAGAATCAAAAACAGAGTTCACCTATCATCAAACTTAAAAAGGCTTCCTGAGTTAGATTCAAAAGTCTAATTTGATGATTAATTTATTATTTAATATTTAGTTGTGTGCTTATTATTTAGAAAAATGGTTTCCTATTTTGATAATCAATTAATTAAAGTAGATTGGAATATATATATGTGTGTGTGTATATATATGTATATATATATACATATATATATATATATATATCACACAGCAGGAAAGAAGAACTACAAAATAAATTGTTTGCTTTTGTGCACTACCTACCAGAGAGACCTCATGGTACCATGTATCAGCTTTGGTAGCATGAATAACCAGATTTGGAGTCAGGAAAGTGTGGGTCAAAGTCTTTCTTCTGATGAGCACTAGCTATGACCATGGGTAAATTACTCAAAGTTTCAGATAACTCTAAGATTCATAAGTCATTGACCTTGTACTGATAAACACTGGTGGAAGGAGTTGTATCAACAGAAGTTTCTGACATCTCTGATCAGGTGTCTAGAGGAGGATTATAAATTTAGAGCTATGGGAAGGGACATAAAAGGTCATCTCATTCAACCATCTCTTTTTAGAGATTAGGAAACTGAGGCCCAAGGAAATTATATGACCTAACCAAGGCCACATAGTTAGTAGGCAGAACTCAGGTGCTCTGACTGGTGAGCCCTTCCACTGTAACCCACATTGATATAGAACTGTCCACCAGTGTATCTATCCTGAAAAGATTGCTGTTATTTCCCAAAATAACTACCTCTGTTCAAGTTATTTGGTCAGATTACATAACTAATCCCTGGGTCCAAATCAGGGTTTGCATCTACCACTATTACATTATTTACAGAGAAAAAAACTATACAGAATAGATAGAGAGCTACTATTGAATCCAGGAAGACTTGTGTTCAAATCCTACCTACACAGGGACTTAAACTTTTAAGACTAAGTCATAAAGAAGGTGCCAATCTGCATTATAGAGGAAATTCCTCAACAGGAGCTTCCTACACCAAGGAAATCACAGGTCTTATACACACACACATACACATGTATATACATATATGTATCTTTCTGTATATGTGTGTATGTGTATATGTTTATACACGTGTGTATGAACATGCATATTACAAATGGGTGTCTATACACCACTACCCAAGTCAACAGAACATTTCCAGGAAAAAAAATCTGTTATGTTTTCATCTTTAAAAAAAATTATTATTCAGTGCTATATATTGATTTTCTTCCTTCTGTCATTGCTGCCCCTCTTTTCTTCCCAGATTAAGAACATAAAGGAGCCCTTAAATCTGCTGCAAGAAATCTACGAAAATTCTGGGCGAGCACTTTTCCCCATCGATGTGCTTACCAATGTTGAAGCACTGTCTGCATCTTCTCCATCCTTGAGTTATATGAGTAGCAATATCTCTGAGAAGGAAGCATTTACTAATACAACTATTAATGTAAGTAGCCCGAGGCTTGTGATTACATTTTCCTCTGCTCCCGTGAATAGCGAGAGACTCCAACACTAAAAAAAAAAAAAACCATGTTTCTCCTGCCAATAGGTTTTTGTTAACGCCGTAAACAATTTGGTTCAAAAGGATAAAATTACAATTTGGGACAAGCTGTCTGCAGATAATAGAAGAACAAGTCTCACTAAACTGATGCACACAACGGAGCAGACCATGCTAAGCATGTCCCAGAACTTCAAAAAAACAACCCAGTTAGAGATTAATTCAAGCGACTTGGGTAAGGAAAGAAATCACTCCTTATGTGACACTCTGGTCTTGAAATATGGTTTCATTTTCTTCTCAGATAAAAAAAATAGCAGAAATTTTAGATTTACACTATTTGTGTATGATGCTAATATTTCCTAAAAAATTATAGCAGCATTTTAATGTTTTAATTTTATTTTTAACATGATTTTTATTTTAAATTCCAAATTGTTTCCCTTTCTCTAGCCCTTCCCACACCCATTGAAAAGGCAGGTGATATGATACCCATTATACATGTGCAGTCACACAAAACATTTCTATATCAGCAATCAAAAATTACTTCAGCATTTTCTAATGTTAAAAATATATTGATCAATGAATATAAACCTATTTCTTCCCTTCTAACTAATTCTCTCATCCCCTGCTACTCTTTGACTTTGACACTATAGTCTGACATCTCATGCTACCCATACCAGGGAAGATGTACTTTCTCCCCTTGTTCATTTTCTAGGGATTTTCTAATTAATCAAGAAATGCTTTATCCAAAGCATTCCCCTTTCCCACGCATATACTTCTTATTTGAGAATGCAAATTTTAGAATTAGTGAGACATTTAAACAATAATAATCAATGATCCTTCCTTTTCTAGATTCTCATGCGCTTGAATAGAGACTGTGAAATATGGGATTAGCCCTAAAATGCCTTTAGGGAGCATTCCAGTGAATTAGTCAAATTTCTGAGACAGTCACTGAGTTCTTCTGTATTATACATACCCTGATACATGTCAATATTGAGGCAATTTGACATAGTATAAATAGCAATCAATTCTATTTCAGAAGATTTGGGTTCATATTTTGGTTTCACCGTTTACTAACCATTTGAGTTTGAGATATCATTTAACTTCTATGTCCCTCAGTTTTCTAATCTTTAAAACAGAGAAAATACTATTCAAGCTCCTTAACCCAATGAATTATTCTGAGGATAATGCAATTCACTTTAGAAATATAAATACAGATAATTATTGTTTTATTTTTATAATTACATTAGTATTATATCAAACTTTCTCCACCACCAAAGAATTGTAAAGCCATTACACTTGGACCTAATTGTACTCCTATATGTGCTCATAGAACAGGTAAAACTGACATTCAAAGGAATGAAGATGAAAAAAGCAACTGGATTAAACCAGGTATAAATAGATGAGATCTGTGCTGAAGGTGATATAACGTAAGAGCATTCAGGAATTGATACACAAGGTATTTGAAGGATAAAAAGATATGAAAGGCATAGAAAAGATTTTGGACCACATTTATTCTCAACGAAGGCAGCCATGTGAACCACCAACTTTTATGTCTAATTTCACACACACATACACACACACACACACACACACACCCTAAAATGATTTAAGATTCTTTGGAAGATAGAACAATAGATATAACTTGTTTGATGACCCTTTGATGATTAATAACAGGTGAGGAATAAAATGAGGAAATATATGTTCCCCAAATGTATTGTTCACCACTGCAATGGAGAAAATATAGTGTTGAGTTCAGGATGAAGAATGATTCCTTTGGGATGGCAAGATCCTCCAGATGGTGCTGTTTTCAGATGATATCATTCTGGTTACATCACATTCCAGAAGAATGAAGATCTCTTAGGTGAGATCTGATCATTCAAAGTGTTTAGCCTGATGATATGACTATCCACCAGAAAAAAATCAAGTTAATTAATTATGCCTGTTCAGATTATGATATCTAATTAGATGGACAGTGTATCTCAGCCATCATTATGTTCCTATATGTACACATGCAGATACACATATATGTCTGTATGTGCCCACTTACAGAGCTCAGTCATTATGCTATGTAGATCTATTTGTGTGTATATTGTGTATCAATATGTGTATATGTATGTATTTATATATGTATGTATTATGTATGCATGCATATATGTATGAAGAAGCACTAGAGTTATCTTTATGTGTGTATCTACAGCTAAAATATATATATATACATTTCTATAGTTATAGTTCTGTATAGATATAATTATGCATAAACATATATGCATATATGTACAATTATATTGTGTAAGTATATATAGGTAGTCAAAAACACAACCTATATATGTGTATATACACAATATATACAAGTACACATATACGCTCATGTATGTGTATAGTGTGTGCAGGTTGTCCCAAAAATTGCAATGGAGTTTTAATAAAAGTTTTACTTTAGCTTTAATAATTTAAAATTGTATTAAGACTTTTAGGATACCATGTATGTGTGTATATATGTGTGTGTGTGTGTATGCATGTGTTGTATATGCATGTGTGTAGGTATGTATATATGTAAAATCTTGGACAAATAGTATTAATGGGCAATGAATTAGACCAGAGTTAAACAGAATAGGTTGGACTGCCTCCTAAAAATGGCAAAACTCCTTGACTTTCCCTACCCCACACCCCAAAAAGTCTCATCTTTTAAACATTGATATCATGTCAATATTGTATGGTTGCTAGTTATGGAATAGTATAGTTGATGAAAAATTATAGATGAGTATCACTCAGAGAAATAGAGAGATGTATAGTAGATGTTAGCTAGTAGCAATGCCTAACAAAATAACAGAAATAAAGAATGTCATCAGAGAAATATATGGTTGATGAAGATAGACTGTTCATGTCCATGAGGACATGAGGAAGAGGTAATGAGTACACATACTGAGCATTCCATGGATATCCTTTCAATGTCAGAAAAAAAAAAAAGTTCTGTAGCACATATATTCTGTAGCACACAGTACCAGGATTTGGGGAGCCTGACATGAACAACTAACACAGAATTAGCAGATTGGTTGCAATCAGTATCGTTGGAGGGAACACATACATCAATGGGTTCACAAACATATTTAGGTATTTCAATATTATTAGGACTTTCCATTAATGTGAAGTGAAAGATTGTATTATTGTAAGTATGATAGAAAAAAACCTCAATTTCAATATAATAATTCTGTTGTGATTGACTATGTGAAATATTCTTCAATTGAAATAAGAATCTATTTACTCATTATTTTGTGTTCTTGTGCCATCTATGGAGGCCTTAGCATCTGAGTATTAAGGTCGGTGAATCATAGGATTAGAATACTTTCTTTTTTCAATCTCCACTTTTACACAAATTAGGGCCACAGAACTGCCTGGCCCAATTTTATTTAGAAAATAATCTCAGAGCTATGATTCAAATCCATCTGCTTGACTTACTTTGAAATCCAGAAACATTAAATTTCTTCATAAGGATTTTAGTCATTGTGATTTACAACCCATTCAAAATGCATGTATCCTTATCTCATTTGGTACAGGGTAAATTTAAAGTGGAATTTCATGGGGGAAAAAACTAAAAATTTTAGCCACAAATACAGGGTGTCCCAAAAATTTCATTGCAGTTTTGATCTTTAATATCCTAAAATTATTTTAGTTATTATAATGCTTATAATAACTAATAATTGATAGCTAATAAGTTACTATGGGGCAGCTAGATGGTGCAATGGATAAAGTGACAGGCTTAGAGTCAAGAAGACTCATCTTCCTGAGTTCAAATCTGGCCTCAGATACTTACTAGTTTTGTGACCCTGAGAAAGACACTTACCCCTATTTGCTTCAGTTTCCTCATCTATAAAATGAGCTGGAGAAGGAAATGGCAAACCACTCCAGTATATTTGCCCAGAAAGCCCCAAATGGGATCACGAAGAGTCAGACGCAACTGAAAAACAACAACAACGATAAGCTATTAATGCATATAACTGCACTGAGACTTTTGGTACAGCATGTATATGGACCTGACTATTAATATCCAAGTCTGCTAATTGTCTTCATTGAAATTGACATAGGTCATGTATTGAAACATAATAATGTGGGGTCATTTTCTAACTGTGTAAAAGTTTTATTCATTGCACTATTTTAAATAAATATAAGAGTTGTGTTGCTTCTTTTCAGGTCTCAAATTATTTGCTTTTGATTCTCATCATATGAAACATATTCATCCTCATGTGAACATGGAAGGAAATTATATAAAAATCTACCCAAAGAGAAAAGATGAATATGATTCTAATGGTAGGAGAACGGCCTCCTTTTGTTTGTGTTTTATCTTTTATGAGAGTCGTATCACGCACATAGTGTTTAATAAATATCTGTTCAACTGAAAGGAACCTCATTAGTTATGTCACAGAAATGGTGGCCTCAGAGTCAAGAGGTCTTGATATATACTAACTGTGTGACCCTGATCATGTCACTTAATCAACCTCTTAGTGCCCTTGACAACACTCTAAGACTTTAAGTTGTAGAGGAGAGACTGGTATAAATTATTTGCGGGAATTCTTCTTATTTCAGTGAAATCACAGGTGTGGACCAAATTGTAGGTGTGTTTATGTGTGTATATGTATAGTGTCCAGAATACTTAGCTGAATAAGTATTAAATTGTGTGTGTGTGTGTATTCTTAACACATTCTGGTTGACTATTTCTAATTCAGAAAATCTATATCAAGAAATCGGGCAGCTAAGCAGTACAATAGACTGAGATACGGGTCGGGAGTCAAGAAGACTCATCATCCTGGGTTCAAATCTGGCTTCAAGATACTTTCTAGCTGTCTGATCCTGGGCAAATCACTTAACCTTATTTGTCTCAGTTTACTCATCAGTCAAATGAGCTGGAGAAGGAAATGGCAAAGTAGTCTAGTATCTGCCAAGAAAACCCCAAATGAGATCACAAAGAGTCAGATACAACAGAACAACAACAACATATCTGTAACTATTCTTTGCAGAGTACAGAACTTAATTAGATAAATAGATACATAGATACATAGATGTATAACCATATTGTATACAGATATAAATGTATACATATACATCATATAGTAGGCAATTATATATTTGTTGAACTGAACATGTTGAATTAAAAAGTAAATCAATTGGAACATGCATCAAGATAATTATTCACAAGATTGTCATATATATTAAAAAATGCTAATAACAGCAAAATAGTATTTTAGATTAGAGAGGAAGATATAATGTTTATGGGGGCAGCTAGATGGCACAGTGGATAGAGCACCGGTTCTGGAGTTAGGAAGACCTGACTTCAAATCTGGCCTCAGACGATTGACACTTACTAGCTGTGTGACCCTGAGCAAGTCATTTAACCCCATTGCCTAATCCCCCCAAAAAAAAACAAACAAACAAAGATATAATGTTTACAGATACCAAGAAAAAATAAAGGTACTTAACTGTTGTTTTGATTTCATTTTCTCCATCAAATAGAATGCTCTTCCATTGGGAAATAGTAGAACAAACATTTTAAGGAGTAAATTGACTGAGTGTATGGTGTAATATGCCAGTTAGGTGGATTTCTAGCTGATTGAGACTGTTGTCCAGCCATGCTCATGTGGTTTTGACCCTGTTCTATTCAATATTTTTCATTCAGTTGCATGAAAGAAGGCATGCTCACAAAATTTGCAGATGGCATAAAATGGAGAGGTCACTTTCAATTAATGACCAGATTTTAAATTATCTCAATAGATTATAATGATGGACCAAAACCAATAAATGAAATTTAACAAGAATGAATCAGTTAACCAACACACATTTTATTAAGCACCTGTTATGTGTCAGGCTCTTCTAGGGGCTAGGAATATAAAAACAAAAATCAAGACAGCAGCCTCAAAATCATCTCACAATATAAGATGGCGATGATCTGACTTTAAAGCAATTCATATGAAAAGTTCTGGGGATTTTAATTAGTCACAAACTCAACATGAACATGTTGTGGATACTGAAGAAGTCTAGGCAATCATTGATTTCCTTAATACAGATATACTATACTTATTACAAATGCTTCAGTGGAAAAAGCACAGACCTGAAAGCAAGGTGATCTGGATTTGGGTCCCAGTTTTCCCACTTGTTTGACCTTGAACAAATGACAACCTCTTTGACCTTTAGTTTCCTTTATCCTTAAAATAGGCAACTAGGTGGAGCAGGGGATAGAGTACCAGGGCAGGAGACTTGTCTTCTGAGTTCAAATCTAGCCTCAGACACTTATTAGCTGTATGACCCTGGACAAGTCACTTAACCCTGTTGGCCTCAGTTTCTTCATCTGTAAAATGAGCTGGAGAAGGAATGCAAACCATTCCAGTATCTTTACCAAGAAAATCCCAAATGAGGTCATGAAGAATCGTGACATGGCTGAAAAATGACTGAAAAACAAAAATTCTCAAAATAAAGTATTTCACCTAAACAATTTCAAGGACCATTTCTATGTCTAATAGTCTACAATACTAGTAAAGATTTTCACTCCAAAATGCACTGGTCAGATTGTTTGATAGTATTAGATCCAGTTCAGGCATATTTTTCACAGGGATCACAACAAACTAGTCAATATCTAGACATAATTCAGCAAGATAGTGAAACTTCTAGAAATGGTGTTAAGTGAATAGCCATTGAAGGAATTAGGTGTGCTTAGCCTGGAAAAGATAAGACTAATGCTAAGATGCTTAAGGGACTGGCATGTGGATAAATGGATTAGACTAATTTTATGCTGCTCCAGAGTTTAGGACTAGGATTAGTAAATGGAATTAGAGGGATGCAGATGGAATGTGCTGCCTTACAAAGTAGTAAATTCCCCATCACAGGAAGACTGCATGTTTAGAATACAAGATTAGAATCATAGAATCATGGAAATTTGCCTTAGAGATGATATAGTCTAACTTTTAATCCAATGCAGGAATTTCTCATGTAATCACTTTGAGAAATGGTCATCTACCCTACATTTGACAATTTCCAGTGACAGGGAGCTCAATGCATTCCAAAGCATTCCATTTTGCATGGCTCAAGTTATTAACTTTGTCTTCCTCACTCTGAACAGAAACCTATCTCTGTAATTTTCACCCATTGATCATAGTTCTACCTTTCAAAGTTACACATAATAGATCTAATTCCTCTTCCATATTAATAGACCTTCAGATATTTGAACACACCATGGCTTTCCTAAATCATGTCAAGAATATAGAATAGATTCCTTCAATGACTGGGAAACCAAACTAAGTAACTTCTGGAAACTCTCTGACTCTCAGATTATAAAAATCTTTGACAATTTCTATCCAAAATCCCCTCCTTTATCAAACACGCAAGTGCATCTAGTAGCCTACATATATATAGTTTTCCTGCTCGCAAATTTCAAGTTATCTTTACATTAATCATCCTTATTCTGGATTTGGGCATGAAATTATATAAAAATATTTTCTACATTTTCTGCATATAATTCAGAGGGAAAATCCCCTTATAAAAAGAATACCAACTCCTAATCTTAGATGTTTAAAAGATGATTTATTTATAATCATATATATAATATATATTGAATATATAATATACAGATAATTTAAATTATATATATAATACATATAATATATATAAATTATTTCAGCTTTTCCCTTTTTTAGTATGCATGCCAGGTAAATGCCTGCTGTATTCAATTCAGTTCAATTCAATAAGCCTTGATTAAATATTTGCTTTATTCAAGACACTATATTAGGCAATGGAGAGACAAAGACAAAAATGAAAGTCAGTTCCCGTCCTCAAGATACTTACATCTTACTGGAAGGCTACAAGATGTACATAGCTAAATCAAGAAGACATTTTTTTCAGTTTGAAGCTCTTCCATTTCCTCAAAATATTCCGTACGACTTTGCATGTTTAAATAAAAATTACAACATATATTAGGCTTCTGTCAAGATCTCATATGTTGTTTTCTATGGAAAAGTCCACCAAATATGCTATTTGTTTAACAGGCACCATTGCAGTTGTGTTTTTGCATTATAAGAGTATTGGAGCTTTGCTTTCATCATCTCAGAGTGACTCCCAGGAAACAGAGAGTGACAAGAGTCCTGAACAGGAGGAAATTGTGATCTCCTCAATTGTGTCTGTCTCAATTAGTGCAAAGCCATCTGCACTCTACCAGCTTGAGAAAATCACATTTACATTAAGTCATGTAAAGGTAAGTTTGCATCACATTTGGGGCACATTGGTCAATCTATCTAGCTAATTTATTTATGTATTTATAACTAGCCATCTACATATATACTTGTTATAAACATATATATATTTATATATTTTTATATGTACATATAGAGAGTGGGAGAGGGAGGAAGGGAGGAAAGGAGAGGGAGGGAAGGAGAGAGAGAAGAGAGAAAGGGAGAGGGGGGAGAAGAAAAGGGAGGGGGAGGGAGAAGGAAAGGGAAAGGCAGAGGGAGGGAGAGGGGGGAGGGAAGGAAAGAGAGAGAGAGAGAGACAGAGAAAGAGAGAGAGAGAAACTTCTAAAAACTAAACAGACTACAGTTTTGTGTTAAGGATCTTGTTTCCTTAGAAAGTCGCTTTTTCCTCAAAAAAATGTGTTATGTATTACAAGAAAATGTGAAGTCGTAGGGTCTAGTTGAAATATATCACTTTCATAGGAAGGGAATTCATGTGCCTTGTTTCCAATTGGTATGTCACTCAGGACTTTGAAAGTGTTTGGGCCTGGTTATAAATAAATTCACCAAAGAGATTAAGTAGCAGTAGTCCAAAAATATTTCATTGGAAAGTTAGCACAAGTCCTTTTATTACTTTCCTTTGAACTTTTTTAACCTCTCCCCAAATAAAAAACACACTATCTTTTTAAATTATTCTTTTACATCTTGAGATTGAATCCTCCAATGTCCTCAAAATTACCACCTCCAGCACAGACCTTGTTTGAGTGCACGGCTCTCTGTTCAGTTGTTCCAACTGTCCTTTTCCCAGGGATTCTGGAATAAGTTTCCTCCCAAGTCAGTGGGTGCCACTCACTTGAGGTAGTTCAGAGAATTTTGAATGAACACTTGCCAATTGTGTTATAGAGGGGATTGTTGTTCAGGGATACATTGGACTTGATGATACCAAAAGGCTCTTCCAACCCTAAGATTCTACAGTGATATTACAGTCCAGATATGATGGCTCTACTGTCATTGATGAAGAAAATAGCTGCTTCCCAGACCAAAAGCCATAGGCATTAGCCCTTCAATCTCCCTGGTTATGCTTCACTTCACTTCCTACTCTTCCACCATCTTCTCAAGTCAACATTTATTAGATGCTTATTCTGTGCCAGGCACTGAGGATACAAAGAATAATAAAAACACAAAAACATTCCTGGCCTCTATGGTTATACCATACCCTTCCTCCACCACCTCTCCATTTCTGGAACATGATCAAATCAACTCTGCTATTGTTCCTAGAAGGGGTATATCAAATGATTCCTCTGGTCCTGATCACCAACCTGTAACTTCCTGGACCAAAGTAGCTGTGCATGTGTTGTCCTTCCCTATGACTATACAGTGAAGTGTTCTTGAGAACAGACATTGTCTTTACATCTACATTTGTATCCCCAGCACTTAGCACAGTGCTTGGCACCTAGGGAGAACTTAATGACTATTATGCATTTCTCCAGTCATTCATTCTCACATTCATTTTTCATCTCTTTGTTGTCCTATTCATTTGTCACGACAGACAGTAGAGGAGGGCGATGAGCCAGGCCCAGAACTAAATAGTGGAAGGATCATTGGATAAGATTTGGGCAAATATGCAGAGACAATGTAACAAATGAAAAGAGCAATGGATGACAAACAGGCAGAACCCATACTTTCTTGGTTCTCTCAACATGTCAAGGGTTCTAGAGCAACATATCCAGAACATTGAGTGGATTCATAATGGGAAACTTTATGGGAAGACACAGACAAGGAGTAGGTGCATTATAATCTGCACCATGGAAGGGGGTACTGACATTGACTGTATTACAGACCCATCAAAGTATTAAAGTCTCTTTTTAATATGAAGAAAAAACACAACATGGAGGAAATAGCAGAAGAATCACAAGAACTACAAGACCCAGTAGATCATTATTTTAATACTTTTGAGGTTCATCATGTGTCCTATGCCTGAAAGCAGTGGTGGTGGAGTGGAGAAAGCATTGAACAGATGCATTGAACAGAGTTGGAAAATCTATTTTTCGATCCCAGCTTTTCCACTTACTGTGTGACCTTGTCAGGACACTAAACTTCTTTGCCTTCAATTTCCTAATCTGTAAAACGAAGGGGCTGGATTGGATGACATCTAAAATTCCTCCTGGCTCTAAATAACTGATAAGCCAGTACTGTGCCATTTCTTCTATAAAATGGAGATCATCATACCAGTAATTTCTACATCAAAGAGTTGTTTTAGGGATAAAATGAGATCATTTAGATAGAGGGCTATATAAATGGCCGTTATTATTTTTATTCCCCACTTCTCATGTATGGAGTGGTTGAAAATGTCTTGATTTTTCCAGGAGTAGAGTACTATTATAAAGGACCATCTTAGTACATGATTAAAATGCCTCAGTAAAGCCATATGGAGAAACTTGAAGTTGACCAATCAGTCCCATACTTAATGGGGAAAAAAAGATGCATTTGCTAAAACAAAAGGGCCAGGCATGCCTACACACAAACAAAAATATGTCACCGTACATCAACAAACACATCGTACAGTGGAGAGAAACAAACTTGTGGAAAGTAAGTAAATAGGAATCAGCAACATTAAACATATTGTGGAACATCATGTTGAGAAAAAAAAAAGGTGTGAACAATTTCAGAAATGAAAACAGATTTTTCAGAAACAGAAAATCAGTCTTATTTTCTTCCAGCAATAACAGAGAATGGGGTCTCAGAGCTAGGAAGAAACTTCAAGATCACCTGGTATCTAACTTATACCTGAACAAGAATCTTCTCTTCTACCATCAAAGAATCAACAAACATTTATTCAGTACATACTGTATGCTAGGCACCATGGCAAAGGTTACTCATCTAGGTAGACAAATGGTCACCTAACCTCTGTTTGAAGACTTCTAATGATCTGAAACTCCCTACTTCCCATTCAGTTTTTAAATAACTCTAATTGTTGGCATGTTTTTCACCTTAAGTTGCACCTTTTTTACTTCTACCCCCTTTAGTTCCTGGTTCTACCCTCTGAAAAATTCAAATCCCTTTTCTACCGTAAAGGTATTTGAAGTCATGATTTCACACACACACACACACACACACACACACACACACACACTCCTTTCTTCTCCAGGCCAAACATTCTATATGTTCAATTCTATATTTCATTCTATATGTCCATTCGCTATGTCTAATTCTCATGGAGCATGGCTTCACCTTTCACCACTCAAGTTGCCTTTCTCTAGGATCTTTTAATTGCCTCCTTGTGGTTATTGGTTTACATTAACCATATTTCTCTTAGAAATAGAGATAATCAAGTCAAAAACTTTATTTTTATCCTTTTCCCATTTTGAATAGAAAACAGTTCACTTAAAGAGGTTGGGATGGAGTTGTCATAATTGTATTCAGTGTCTTCTCATCTTTATTCTTTCTTCCAGTATGGTGCTAATTTTGTCCATTGCTTTAATTAGTAGATGATTTCACTGAAAGAGCTAATTCATGAGTGATTCCCACATCAGCAATGAGTAATTTCATGTCTGTTAATATATAATCAATTTCATTTCCTTCTGATATATATCCATGCTGGCTAATTCCAACCTGTTCCAATTCTTCTTAAACAAAATATTCATGATATGCAGACATGAGGCTCCTGAATTATCTGAAAGTCTTTGGTCTCTTTCATTTCTAATTCTCAAACCATTTTTCCAGCATATTTTTTTTTTGCTGTTCTCCCCTGTGTCCACCTTCTCAGGGAAGTAATTGAATATCAAAGTATTTATTGACTTAGTTTGGATATTGTTTTAAGTCCACCAAATTTTTCTACATTTTCAGTAACAGATGTTGGGGCACAAGCTGCAAGCATCTTCATAGTGGGCCCCTTTCCTCTTTGTCCCTCATGGCCACTCTGAGGGAAAGGCCTCGATCATTCCATGAAACAAGTTGTCTCCTTGCCCTGGAACACAACAAAGAATGGAAATCTTTTCTTCACCTCGCTGTGAACTTTCAAGCCCCCTTTGACCAAACATCCCTCTCCAGTGCTTCATCTTAATGTTGAGAAGATACAAGTTTCTCAAAGGCTCTGCCATTGGATCCCCAGGTCTGTCAGGGTCTGCCAAGCATAAAGAGTTGAAAGTATTTTCTAGAAGTATTTTCTGTTCTATAACCAACCTTGCTATTGGTAGACAGACTTGTACCCAGCAGGTTAGGCAACAGGTGATGGATTCTTTGGCCCTGGTAACCCTTAAACAAAAAGTCAATCCTGTGTGGCCTCCTTTTACTTTTGTATACTATGTAGTAACATAGCAAAAAAAAGGAGAAGGAGGAAGTGAAGAGGAAGAAGAAGAAGATGATGATGATGATGATGATGATGATGAAAGGAAGGAAGGAAGGAAGAAAGAAAGAAAGAAAGAAAGAAAGAAAGAAAGAAAGAAAGAAAGAAAGAAAGAAAGAAAGAAAGAAAGAAAGAAAGA
>NW_020954581.1:9355120-9447163 GCF_900497805.2 Vombatus ursinus
AGAAAGAAAGAAAGAAAGAAAGAAAGAAAGAAAGAAAGAAAGAAAGAGAAAGGAAGGAAGGATAAAAAGAAGAAATAAAGTAGAGAGAAGAGAGAAGGGAAAGGAAGGGAAAGGAAGAGAAAAGAAAAGAAAAAGAAGCAGAAACTGCCAAGAATTATGTGTTTGTCTATCCTAGAAGCATTAATTTAACTATTAGTACTCAAAATGTGACATCTCTATCCAAATACCAGTAAGGTGCTATACTATGGGAGGAACTGAATCATCTTAACATTGGTAATCTTATAAATGAAACAAGAGGTCACCATTCTTTTATTTGGCAAATACTTAATGGTGTGTACCATCTTACCTTTAAAGTTCCTAGGTGATACAGTGGATAGAGTGTCAGGCCTGGAATCAGGAAGACACATCTTCCTGAGTTTAAATTCAGATACTAGCAAGTCATTTAACCCTATTTGCCTCAGTTTCTTCACCTGTACAATGAGCTGGAGAAGAAAATAGTAAACCATTCCAGTATCTTTGTCAAGAAAATCCCAAACAGGGTCACGAAGAGCTGGATATAACTAAAAAATGACTGAACAACAACCATCTTACCACTGTTATTTATGCTTTGGGGTTTTGTTAATGTTCAGTTTAAAGAATAAATATATTCCAAGATATTTATTATTCCACATTCTTCTATGTAGCATAGTATTCATTCAACTTATTTATAAAATGCTAATAAGGATGTAATATATTTCTGGACACATATACAAGATTTTATCTTCACCAAACACACACACACACACTCACACATACACACTTATGTGTGCATCACTCTTCCTAGTAGTGTATTCTCAGAAGCATATGTGATGTCTTGAAGAGTAGGAGCTATTTTTTTGCATTTCTTGACATCTGTAATAGCTCTTGGCACACAGTAAGTACTTAATAAATATGTGTTGACTGATTCTTTAAAAAAATCTTTTTGTGTGGTCTTGTCATGTGATGTCATTGTTGTGAGGACTATCTGGTACTGAAAATTCCTCCACTGGTGCAGACTGTCAACTTATCTGCAATATGAAGTCTTAGAAAGTTGCTTGGAGCTCCATGAATTTAGGTGACTTGCCCATGGTCACATGGCTAGTAAATTTTGGAGGCAGTACTTGAATACAAATATTCTTGACCCCACATCACCCCATCCACTACTCCATATTGTCTCTAGAACATTTAAAGCCAGATGTCCTGTCAAATTCAATATTTTCAAAACACAACTTACTGTCTCCTACCCCCCCATCCCATAATCTACTTCTTCTTCCTAAATTATCTGTTTCTATATAGGGCACCATGACCCTTTCAATCACCAAGATTAGAAATTTCAGACTTTTCCTCAGCCCCTCACTCCATATATCCAGTCAGTTATCAACTCTTTTAGTTTATACCTCCACATCTTGAATCCATAAATTTTTTCAGCTCATGCAGATACCAACTTTGTTCAGGCCTTCATTACCTCTAATGTGTATTATTATGGCAATAACCTATTAATTGGTCTCTCAGTATTATCCCTCTCTTCTCCAATCTATCATCCATACAATTGCCAAAATGATTTTTCTAAAGCATAGGTCTGACCATGTCACTCTTCAATAAACTTCAATGGTTCCCTATCATTTCCAGGATCAAATATAAACTCTTCTGTTTAGAATTCAAAATCCTGTACCACCTGGCTTCAACCTCCCTTTCAAGGGTTATTATATATTACTCCTTTTTGCACACTCGTCATTCCAACCGATCTGATCTTTTCGTTCTTATTCATGCAGAATATCTCCCATCTCCATGCCTTTGTACCTAGAATGTATTCCCTTATCACCTGTACTTCTTATAAACCCTAGTTTCTTTCAAAGTTTGGCTCAATGTTACCTGCTCCATGATGCCATTTCTGACTTACCTGTCTACTAGTTATACACTCCTCAAAAATCACCTTGCAATTATTCTATATGTATTCATCTGTGCACACACACTGATTGATGCTCAGAATATAAGTTCTTTGAGGACAGGAATTATTTAATTTTTGTATTTTGGATATATATGCACATACATATGTATATGTGTATGTGTATATACATATATTACATATTATGTACATATGTGTGTATTCATATATATATCATTACACATATGTATGCAATACTTAGTTTGTGTAAGTACTTAGGTGCTTTATCTTAAGTACCTAGCTCAGTGTCTGGCACATAGTAATTACTTAATAAATGGAAGTTGATTGACTAATATTCTATGGAAATAAATATTTTATTCTCACCTATATTTCTAAAATACAGCAGACCAGCACAACATGGGAATCTTGCATAGGTCTCTGAAGTACAACACATTACCAGCTCTATATAGACATGTACATACACACACACACACACACACACACACACACACACACACTTCTCAGTACAGAGTAAAAGTATGAGGACAGAAAATGTAATGAGAAAATGTAACATCCAAGGGAACCACTACAGAAAACTCTTTTACTCAAGTGCTTCAAAATTCAAGTCACAGTCTTATTAGCAACTTTGTGGGTCAGATGTCAGAAAGACCATTGACAATGGAATAAACATCAACATTTAGTGTTTGCACAAAGTTCAATATTTTTATTTGTGCTCATAAGAAAGTAATTATCTTGCTTGGGTTTAGGATTCCCATTCTTATTCTTCAATAAGAATGCTCCGACATTCTGAACTCTGAGTAGTGTATAATTTAGGAATCCCATTTGTAGGGTTGATTCTTTCACTCCTCCCATACTTAGAATTTTTAAAAGATATTTAAGATGTTTCAGAGTTCATCCCCCAACTTCCATGCAGCATGCTTCTCAACCAATTCCCTTCCCAAAACCAAGTAGATTATATTTTGTGAGAAATTTAAGAAGATTCTTTGATAAGAATAATCAGGAAGGGCAATAATTTAGAAAGTGATGAACATGTTAAAACATGAGCACAGAATAGAAAGAACAGATGGACTTGGAAAGAGCAAATGTATGATTTGAGACAAGGCCTTAAATTGATCTTAGTTTAAACATCTACAAAATGGTAATAATAATATTTGCCATTCTATTTCCCCATCCTCTCCTTCATCTTTTTCTTTCTCTTCCTCTCCACCTGTCTCCTCTTTCTCTACCTTTGTTGGTACCGTATCCCACTATTAGTCTATTAACTCCTTACGATCAGAGCCAATTTCTTATCTGAACTTTTTAATCTTCTGTAGGTTTGCATATAGTAGGTGCTTGATAATTATTTCCTCTATTATTTTATTGTTTTATTATCTTAGAAAATGTGATGTCACCATGGGCATGTGATCTTAGAATATGTCTCCTTACTCAAGGTCAACTTCAATGATGTGTATTTTACAAAACACATCTTTAAATGAGTCTTCATATAACCTAAAAGCCACACAGGAGTGGATGTAAATGGGTCAATAACTGTACCATTGGAAAAAAGACCCAAACCAATGAGACCAGCTCCTTTGATATCATAGAATATAATAGAGATGCATTTCAAATGTGCCAACAGTAAATGAGAAATTTCTCTCTTTTCTCCCTCAATAAAACAGTACACTTCTTTTTCAGCCTAGAGAGAAAGGTAGCAGTGAGTGTGCCTTTTGGAACTATTCAAGTGATACAATGAATGGCAGCTGGTCTACAGAAGGCTGTGAACTGATGCATTCCAACTCGACTCATACCTCATGTAAATGTAATCATCTGACACATTTTGCTATTCTGATGTCTTCAGGTGCTTCTATTGTAAGTGCATTTGGGGGTTTTACCATTTAGTATCAAGATAAGGCTTGTAGGAGGGTTTTTTTTAGTGTTCCTAAAGAGAATATATCATTGATTTCATCTCACTTCCCTTCCATTGGTAAACTCACCATGTAAATTCTACAGAATAAAAATAACCTGGAATTTAAGCCTACATGTTCCTAGATCCTTATGTCCAGGATGTATTTCATCAGTGATGTAATAACTTACTCCAGATTTCTTTGTTTTAAATGTCAGTCAGATTTTACTTAGCCTGCCTCAGTAAATTACTGCATTATTGTGAATGCCTATATCTTGATCTCTAAAACCTAGTTATTTTTATGACTGAACTCCAACAATGCTTTCATTACCCTGACAAAAAATTATCAGTAAGACAATGTGACTAATTATTTGCATGTGTATTATGTATGTGTGTATATATGCACAAATATATGTACAAATACACACGTGTGTGTGTGTTTGTGTGTGTGTGTGTGTGTGTAGTAATATATATAGGACTGGACCTAGAATCCTACATCAGTTACTTACTAGCTACTATGACCCAGATCAAGTGACTTAACCATTGTCTGCCTCAGTTTCCTCATGTGTAAAATGGGAATAATAATAGCACTAGCCTCCCAGGGTTGTTGTGAGAATAAAGTGAGGTAATATTTCTAAAGCATTTTGCAAACCCTCAAATACTATTTAAATGCTGGCTGTTATTGGCTACTATTATTTAAATGCCTCTGAAACACTAATCTATGTACATATAAGGAAAATATGTGTGCATATGTTTGTATACGTTTATTTCTGTTATATGTACTGCATGTTTATACATAGAAAGAAGGAACCGATAGAGAGGGAGAGAAAGGGAGAGAGGGGAGGAGGCAGAGGCATGCTGTGTGACTTAGTGGGTAGTGAGCAGGCTTTAAAGTCATAAAGACCAGGGGTCAAGTCCTGTATTTGACATTTAAAAGCTAAATAACCATAATCAAATCATTTGATATCTAAAGACTTCAGGTAACACTCTCCCAAACACTTACAAGTGATTTATTGATTTATAAGAAGGCAGGGAGTTTCTACACTGAGTTCCCCCATACCCGTGAAATTGCTGCTTTGGTGGCTCCATAATTCAAGCGTAGGTGCAGATCTAAATATATATGCACTGGAATGGTGCTCTCTGATTCACAAATGCATATTCATCAAAGATGATTTTTTTTTACATTTCACAATTTGTATCATGACCTAAATTAGAATAGAGAGATATCTCTGCCAATATTTAGAATCTATATTTGGGTATAACTTATGACCAACTAAAATCTCTCCCAAACTGATGTGCAGGCAAATATTTCAAAGGTCCTTTTCACTGGATACCAAATAGCCAGAGGAAACACACTTTCAAGATATATTTCTCTAATTACAAATAAATAAATAAATAAATAAAATAGGCAAACCAATTTCAAGGTCTTTGAGCTATACTAATTATGTTTAATATTCTATATATTTAGTGTTCTTAATAATTTTATTCAGCATGTTTTGAATGAATCACTGCTTGGTTAAAAAAAAGGAAAAGGAAAAAGTGTTTTTGTAACATTTTGTGAATTTATTTAAATTAGCAGCATCCCAGATATTTACTAATAAATTGTTTTAGAATTATGAAGAAGTAAGTTATTTGAACACTAGCTAGCATTTAGATAGCATGTGATTTACACAGTGCTTTACACAAGTTTGATATTTGATTTGATAGTCATAACAACCTTGTCAACTAAATGGTATTATTTTCTAGATGAGGAAAATAAGATTGAGGGAAGTTAAGTGAATTTCAGGGTCACAAAGCAAAGGGTTGGGCTGGATTTGAATTGAGGTCTTCTTAATTACAGGACCAGTGCTCTATCTACTGTGTCACCCAAATGATAGTGAAGATATCTTAAAATCGTCATGCTAATTCACATCATAGGCAACAACAAAATGCAAACACTAATTTTCCTGCAGCTTAAGAAATGTCACATAAAAGCCTGTCAAAAGTATCAATGTGTTTTTCCTCTAAAAGAACGTTCATTTTCCACGTACTGACCATTTTGATTATGATTCACAAAAAATAAAGGAGATTTACTATAGGTTGGTGTTACAATGACAAGCAACTGAGTTAATCTCTTAAGAGTTTTCTTATTTTTGGTCCTCAGGGTATTAAAGATTACGATATTCTTACAAGGATCACTCAACTTGGAATAATCATTTCATTGGTTTGCCTCGCCATGTGCATTTTCACCTTCTGGTTTTTTAGTGAAATTCAGAGCACAAGGACCACCATTCACAAGAATCTTTGCTGCAGCCTCTTTCTGGCAGAGCTGGTTTTCCTTGTTGGAATTAACACAAATAGTAATAAGGTAGGTCTTTGGTATTTTGTGGGTGTTTTGAACTTCCTGCTAGCTATTGGCTGGGGACACTACTTCATTTGCCATCCCCATGAAGCAATTATAGAATATTATTTTCCCCCAACTATCCCTTTCATTGGCATCACAACTCTTGCCAAAAGTCCAAATCAGATGGAGGGAGAAGACTAAAATTTGGTAATGGTTGTTATAATTTATTAATTCATTTCTGTTTAGTTCTTTAGCAAAAATCCCTTCACAGTTGCATGTCTTTGGAAATGAGCTTCAAATTTTGTCAGTACACAAAAGATATACCTTCTTAGCTCATAGGATCATAGAGCTAAACCTGGAGATCACTCAAAAGTCAAGTAGTTCAACCATATTTTACAGATGAGGACACTGACTGTATGTCTTTTGATATAAAAATTCATTTTAATGTTTGTAAAGCATATTCCATATAACAGTTCTGTGAGAGTAGTCATACACATACTATAATCCCCATTTTGTAGTTGAGGAAACTGAGGCTTTGATTCTTTAAGTTTCTTAACCAAGAGTCACACAGCTAGAAGACAGACAAACATAGATGCTAGATATACACATACATACATACATACAAAGATGATAGATCCATGGATACATTGATGTGGCAGCATTAGAATCCAAGTCTTTTGGCTCCTGGTCTAGTGATGTTTCTATTAGGTCACTGTCCTTCAGAAGCAAGAAGGAGAACATTGGATCAAGGCAGAGCTGTTAGCTAGAACTCAAGAACTGAAATTGACATTCATAGGGAAAACACAATCCAGGCTGATGACAATTTTCTCAGTGCTTCCACAAGTCAGATTACAAGACCCTTCCCTCCTTTATGGATCTAAAATCCTCCAGGAACAAATGAATGCCTTTATCTTGCTTGTTTCTCTTTAAGCCTGGAATCACAGGTAATTCTAGAGCTTAATGGGACCTCAAAGTCCATCTATCTCCACATCTCATTTTGCAGATATGGAAAAGAGGATCAGAGAGGTTAAGTGATTTTCCCAGAATCACATAGTCAGCAAATGACAAAGCTAATATTTAAACACAGAACCTAGATGTTAACTAACAACTAGTCCTAGGAAAGTTTTTATTTGAAGACACAATTCTTAACAGTTAATCCTTAATACATTCCAGAGAGTTTCTCTTTTGATGTTGCTCAAACACACGAACACACGCACACGTGAACACACACACACACACACACTCAGCTTTTTTTTTCCTTCAGGAACAAAACAATTCGCTTTTCTCAGATAATATCATTAATGTTCATTCCCTGAAAAGTCTAATTCTTCTTTGAAAAGTCTAATTCCAGTTCAGTTGTTTCAGATTCTTCATGACCCCATTTGGAGTTTTCTTGACAAAAATACTGGAGTGGTTTGCCATTTCCTTCTCTAGCTCGTTTTACAGATGAGGAACTGAGGCAAACAGGGTGAAGTAACTTGCCCAGGGTCACACAACTACTAGGTGTCTGAGGCCAGATTTGAACTCAGATGAGTTGAAGATGAGTCTTCCTGTCTCCAGACCTGGCACTCTTTTGACCTAGTTGCTTAAGAAAAGTCTAAGCCTGGATGCAAATTCATTGCCATATTAAGCACCCTTTATCAACAAGGTAGAGAGTGTAGAGAAAGAAGATTAGAAAGCAAAGGATGGTCTTAAGGAAATTTGGCATTTAGGTAAAAGAAGAAGGAAGAATAAAAGGAGATGTTTGACATCACATAGATAAATAGTCAGTTAATTGAAAACTAAAAAATGTAGCCAATCCTTCAGTCAACAATAATTTTAGATCAGCAATTGTGAAATGTCATTAAGGAATTCATAGAAATCTCTCACAATATCCTTGTTGACAAGATGAAGAATTATGGGCTATAGTACAGTTTGGCAGATTTAGAACATGATGAAAGATTAACCCTAGAGAGTAGTTATTAAAGGGTTAATGTCAACATGAAGAGAAGTTTCCAATGGAGGACTACCATGGGTGTCTCCTAGATCTTATATTATTCAATACTTATGTCAGTGATGTGGATAAAAGCATAGGTAATATATTCATCAAATTGTCTGATGATACAAAGCTAGAAGAGAGAGGTATCAACACTGAATGACAAAGGATCTAAAAAGATCTTGACAGGTTAAAATGATGGGCCACATCTAATGAGATTAAATTTAAGAGGTGTAAATGTAAATTCCTTCACTTGGCTTTAAAATATCAGTTCCACAAATATAGGATGGAGCAGGCATAGCTAGACAGTGATTTGTGGAGTATAAGGAACTGAGAGTTTTAGTATACTGCAAGCCCAATATGAGACAGTAGCATTTCATGGCAGCCAAAAAAAAAACAAAACCCTAGAATAATCTTGGGATGCTTTAAGAAAGTCATAATCAGAATAAGAGAAGTGACTTCTACTAGCATCTCTTCTGGTCAGGTTCCATTTGGAGTGTTTTGTTCCAATCTGGACACTTCATTTGAAAAGGGACTTTAACAAACTAGTATGTCTCAAGGAGAATACAGATGGTGAGAAAGGTACTGTGACATTTGAAGATGGACTGAAGGAACTAGGGATGGATGGCTAACCTTGAGAGGAGAAGATTTATCGGATGTATAATTGCTGCCTTTGAGAATTTGAAGAGTTGACTGTTTAGCCCTGGAGGAGAGAATGCCAGGCAATGGGTTGAAGCTGGAGAAAGGCAAAATTCAGCTCAATAGAAGAAGGGGAAATAAAAACAAGAAATAAAACTTACTACAGAACTCTACAAAAATGGGATGTGCTGACTTGAGAGGCAGTGAGTTTCCTTCACTAGTAATCTTCAAGCAAAGACTGGATGACCACTTGTGAAAGATGTTATAGAAGAAGTTATCATTACGGTCAGATGTTTTACTTGCTAACCTCTGATGCCCTTTCTAAGCTAGAGAGTCTGTGACTATGGCCAACCCAACACATCGGTGTGACCTTCGGCAAGTCATTCCAACTCCTTGGGTTTCAGTTTTCTCATCTGTAAAATGAGGTTATTTAACTAGATGATTAAGGCAGTGTGGTATAGTGCTTCAAGCCCTGAATTTGGAATCAGGAACACCTTGGTCCAAAACCCACCATGGACAAATAATGGTGATATGACCCTGAGAAAGTAATTTCAATTGTATGAGCCTCCATGGCTCTTCTTTAAAGTAGAGAATATAACGGCATATTCCCAATAGGGTTATTTGGGGAGTCAAATGAGAAAATTATTAAAGTATTTCACAAATCTTACAGAGCTATATAAATATCACTTATAATGATGATGTGTGATAATAGACAGGTTTCTTAACCTCTTAGTGATCCAGACCATTCTCCAAGGCTATAAAGTGTAGAGTAAGTTCTGACCTACATCGGTAAAGGGAGTTTCCTTACCTGGGAGTTCTCTATACCAATGAAATTACAGGTTAAGTTCCTATTCCTATAATGAAGATCATTGACACCAGCTTCTACTCTAAGATCCTTCCAAGTCTAAATCCTTTGATCTTTGAATATTTTTAAAACATTGATATGCTTTCCTAACTGCTAAATTCTTTTTTTCACATTTATTTATTTTATTTTTAATTTATGAAATAAAACAAGCATTTCTAACTGTTAAATTCATACAGTCATGCTGTCAAATGGCATAGTTAAGGAAAATTATGCTGCACAATTCTAGTGAAAATATGTTTACCACTTCCTTTCTTTGGTTGATTTCTAGCTCTTCTGTTCAATCATTGCTGGATTGCTACATTATTTCTTTCTAGCTGCCTTTGCATGGATGTGTATTGAAGGCATCCACCTCTATCTCATCGTTGTGGGCGTCATCTACAACAAGGGATTCTTACACAAGAATTTTTATATCTTTGGCTACCTCAGTCCGGCTGTGGTGGTTGGATTTTCAGCAGCCCTAGGATATAGATACTATGGGACAACAAAAGTGTAAGTGATTGCTGTTTCATTGAAGTGCTTGCTATAATCATAGACCTGCTTTTGGGAGGGATGACTGCTAATTTCCCTTTGCTTGCTTACATTCAACATATTTACAACCAAAAGTCATGCCTAGAAGGGTGTTGTAGTACACCCATCAAATTCCTTCCCCTTCTCTTCAGTGGAAGAGCTGGTGTTCTGGCAAACCTTTCTGGAAACATGTTACATGTTACTCATTTTTATTTTCCTTAGGATAGGTACTAGACCTATAGTTTCCTATAGAACTCCTAAGAATTGAAGTTCCTTCTACTAATCGATCAATCCATCAAAAAACATTTTTCAGCACCTGCTATCTGCCAGGCACCATAGACACAAAAAGAGGCGGAGACAGTGCCTGTCCTTAAGGAGCTTACAATCTAACAGAGGCAACAACATGCAAACAAATACATGCAAAACAAACTATATACAGGATGAATAGGAAATAATTTAAAAGATGGAAGGCACAGGAATTGAAGGGTTGGGGAAGACTTCCTGGAGAAGGTGGGATTTTAGTTGGGATTTAAAGGAAGCCAGGGAGGTCAGTAGTTGGAGCAGAGGAGGGAGAGCATTCCAAGCATGGGAGATAGCCAAAGAAAATGCTCAGAGCCAAGAGATAAAGTGTCCTGTACATAGAACAAATATCCAGGCTGTCAGTATCACTGGATGGAAGGGTACATGTTGGGGAGTAAGGTGTAAAAAGATTGGAGGGAAAGGGGGGGTGCAGCTAGGTTTGAATGACAAACAAAGCATTTTATATTTGCTCCTGGAGGCAAGATGAAGCCATTGGAGTTTATTGAATAACAGTGCAGGTTAGCAACTTCTTTACCACTTACAGTCCAAGGGAGTTGCTAGAGGCACTGAGAGGTAAAATCACTTGCTCAGGGTCACACAGATAATATTTGTCAGAGGCATGACTTTAATTCTGGTCTTCCTCTACTCTATACCAGCTCTCTATCTCCTATGCCACCCTCCCTGTCTGAAATAGTTTATTGGGACTTTTAGAAAGTGCCAAGTATTTATATTTTTCAATGTCATGCAGTATAAAATATAAGAAGCACATATATCTTGATCTATATCTATATCATCTATACCTATTTTTATTTTATTTTTACTTTTCAGATGTTGGCTCAGCACAGAAAATAACTTTATTTGGAGCTTTATAGGACCGGCATGTCTCATCATTCTTGTATGTGTATTTTATTTCTTTTTCTAAAATTTGAGTAATCACAAGCTTCTTAATAATTACTATCATTATCCTAAGGACAGTCATGTGTAAAAACAAAAGAAAAGCAAGGATATTTCTGATCATGACTTATCATTCTGCCTTTTAAAGCAGATAGTCAGAAAAAAATTATATTTGACAAAGGTCATTTCATTTTATTCTTTCCCTTTTTGTCTTTTGGGGGGAATGGAATAGATAAGAGGGAATCATTTCTAGTTTATAAGGAAAAGCATTTTCCTGCTGTGGAATCTCAGTATTATTCAGAAAGAAATGGCTACAGGGAGTGTGCCAACTGACTGGTAATCTGGCATTTGGGATGTTACATTACTTAATCTTTTATTGATGATCGGTCATCTCTGAAGATTAGACTGTCATCTCTACAGTTTTATCATTCCTAGGTACCCCGTCATCATAAAAGCTATTTTATCCTAAATTGCAACGTCAGAGACAAGAACCTGCTATTTCTCAAGGGTAGACAAGTCATCTATTGATAGGCCTATTTCAGCTGGAAAGAGGGCTTTTTAATTCTTATTGGAAGTGGTTTCCAACCTGCAAATTTGGCAGGTATTACGTGTTCCATTCTAAATAAAGATATTTTTATGTGTCTCAAGAGCATTTGTAAGTGCTGGAAGTTTTCAGCATCCATTCTGACTATAATAGTCTGTCAATGAATGTGGGAAGTCTGACAATAATTAGGAAATAACATGATCATCAGGGAATGCACAGCGGAAACACCTTTGGGCGACTTTGGTCCCCGTCTTTTGGAGCGATGGCTATCTTATGGCATTCGTTTCTCATTCCTTCCACTCCTGTATCTTTCCAATTTGGGGGAAGGGGGCGGCAGATATGCGTAAGAAGTAAAGTGATTAGTGAAAAGCTTTATAATTAGGAAATTGTATTTTAAAATGCAGCAAATATCACTTCTCAAATGTGGCTGTGTGAACAGAAGTTTTGCCTGACATTTGGGTGGGGGCAGGTGAGGAGAGAATGGTGGAGGCAGGTTGTCTAGATCTATGATTTCACCAGTTTAGAGGAATCCTGTTGTGAAAATTCCCCTCACCACTGAAGACCAGGAAGACTTCCTTAACCAGTAGTCTTAAAAATTTCCTGGGGCTTTGAGATGTTAAATTCTTTTGGTCATAGATTGGGATTTAAAGCCAGAAGGGCCCTTAGAGGTCATTTAGTCCATTGATCTCATTTCACACATATTGAATGGAAGACTAGAGAGGTTCAAAGTCACACAGTTAGCAAGTATCAGAGGTACACCTCAAACCAGGTCTTCTTATTCTAGATCCAGTCCTGTTAACACACACTGCCTCCCTCCCTAGCCTAGACTCACAGAGACAGGATATTTTTGTCTCTCTTAGCCACCACACCACACTGTTTATCATCTAATCCTTTCAGCATCAGAACAAACACCAGAAACCAAAAGAGAAAATCATGGCTAAATTTGCATTACAGCAGGACTTCTCAACTTTTTTATGTGTCTCAATCCCTCTTAATTCTAATGCCTTCCCTCTGTTAATTGCTTCCAATTTATTATTCCAATTATTATTATTATTATTCCAATTTATTATTATTATGTATATATCTTTATTGTACATAGTCATTTGCATGTTGTCTCTTCCATTAGACTGTGAACACTTTGAGAATAGAGACCATCTTTTTCCTTTCTTTGTATCCCCAGTGCTTGGCACAGTGCCCGGTACATAGGCATTTAAGGAATGCTTATTGACTGAATGATGGTCATGGATGCTTTTGGTTCCAGTGAAGCCTATGGTCACCTTCTCAGAACAGGGTTTTGTTGCCTACATTTGTAACTGAAAGAAATACTCAAATTCAATTAGAGGTTAGTGAAAATTAAGATGTAGCTTTCCCCAGGTTCATAGACCCTGTGAAATCTATTTGCAGACCTGCTAAGATCCCTATACCTGAGTAATTCCATTTATATATACATATATATATAAATTTGTGTATAATATAAACTATTGGTGGATAGGCATATACATACTATACATATATCTATAAATATGTGTGTTTACAATTATGTACATATATGTTTTCAAATACTCAAATGAAAAGATGTTTTTAAAATCTTGAAAATCGCATTCTAAATCTTTAGAGGCCTAGAAGCATCTGTTTGATTTCATTGGTGTGGCTATTTTCCAATGTACAGACTGCAATCCATGCTAGCCTACCCAGCCTCTATTGACTTGTCCATTTTTCCTTCCATAGGTTTGTCAGAGGGGGTCAACCCAGTGCATTGCTTGATTTCTCTAAACATCAAAAAATTATTAATGGAGTACATAGTCTGTCCATTGTTCATCTTGCCATATGACCAACTTTCCTTTTTTTTTGCTCATTACCCACTTTTTTATGACATCTCTTAATTCCAGTTCTACTTTGTTATTCTTTGATTTTAATTCTTGCAAGTATTCTGTTTGTTTCAAGTTTTTTGGAGGAACTGAGTGGACTTTAAAACTATCTACCAGAACCATTATTCCTGAGCTTAATTTAAAGTTGGGGGAGAAAAGAGTTGAGAAAAAGGTGGGGTATCTTAAAAGAAGAAGTAATGTTTTCATTCCCTAGTGAACCATAACAGTCAATGTAACTTGCAAGTATAAATCAGACATTTCTGGCTTTGTTCAAGTTCATGTTTTGTCCCCAACCTAAGGGATGGATGTCATGGACTGCAAAGCATTTACTGATCACATGCAGGGGAACTGCTATTACAACTACTGAACTCTCTATCAAATGACTGCCATCATTTCTCCATAGAGAGTTTTCATTCCCTCCAAATAGGAAGAAACAAGCTTTGTAAATGGTACTTACTGGCTCTTATGAATGAATCCCTGTGATATTTGTGTTTTGGGATTACAAAGTAAAATGTCTTTGAGACATTCAGTAGAATGACAAAGAACAAAGCTACTTTGTGCTGATGGCTTCTGGACCTCAAAGTCTTTCCTTCTTACCCAACCACCCCCCAAATATCCGGTCTTTCTTTAATCTACTTCAGTAACTAAACTCAAACTACTCCCATGTTTCCCATCTGGAGTCTAAGCTCCATTCTCTTTTGATTTCTTGAGTGGTAACCCTGCTTCCTGAGGTGTTTGCTCATTAATATGAAGGATCTCTCTTAATTCTGAAGTGTAAAACAGTGGCCCAGTCGATCCTACCTGAGAATGATGTCTTTTGTCATTTTAAGATTGCAACCAGACTTGAAAAGAAGCAGGTCATGCATTTGAAAGATGGAGTAGTGCAAGAAAGAGGTTTGCAAAACTTTGTAAAGCAAGCTGCACACTGAAGATAATTTACACAATTTATTTCTTCCTTCTCATATTTCTAATCTTTATCACTGAAACAATTTTAACTATACTGCCGATTAGATCAAAGTATAGAAGTGTGAAGAAACAGTTTGTGAAAATAATTTAATTTTTAAAAAGAAACTGAAGTTTCTCATAGATTCTTTCAGCATTGAAGAATAGTATTTGCTTGATTGAGACAAATACTAATTAAATGTTGACCAAAAAAGACTATTTAAAAAAATTTAGCATTCCTTTGAGTTTAAGTCATTGCCTTTGCAGATGAGCAGCTGTCTGTATGATCATCCTAATCCCTTTTTTAACTCTTGATCTTGCAGTTCCTTATATACATCTCACCAAGTATGGATTTTTTCATTCCTTTTTACCATTCTGCATATATGGAGACTTAGCTAATTTACAGTCATAAAACCCTGCCAATGCCAGCATTTGCTTTGTCATTCTCAAATGCACCAGTCTATATGTGGCCTCTCTCCAGTGATCCAGATCTTGGCCTAAATGTGCCTGCCCATCTCCGGTGATTTTAGCTCATGTCCTTGTTTATAGTGTGTTACAGCCTTCTCATGGCCACTATTAGCTAACCATTGCCCATTGGGTTGACTGCAACATAAATTCTTCCGAGATTGTAGTCTTCCATGACTCTCAGGTTTATAACATCACCAGAAGATGATTGGTATGATTATTCTAATAAATTAATTGGAGCAGACACATTTCAAGGTAATAATAGAAGAGACTGCAACTAAAAGAGACCTTAATAGTCATCTTATTCAGCCTCCTCATTTTTCAGATCAAGAAACTAAGGGCTGGGTGTATGAAGTGATTTGTCCAAATTCAGACAGATAATGAGTAGCAAAGCCAGAATCAGGTCCAGTTCCATCAGCTCTAAATCATGAGTTCTTTCTACTATACCACTCAACAAAGTATTACTAACTGAATTTCCTAAAGCATATTGTACACATTCTTGCAGTTTTAAACAAAGAAATAATTTCAACATAGAAATAAGATAAAAAGAATTTAAATCATAGTTTGTATATAACGTAGTGTGTTTTGATGACCATGTTAAAATTGAATTAGAAATGCTACCCACTGTAAATTCTTAAAGGTTATGGTTAACCACCTTAACATTTTAATTATATGTTTTAATGTGGTAGTGCTTTATTTGTTGGGAGGTTTATGTGATGACCTCAGTGATTAAGAGCACTTTGATGTTCTAACCTTTCCCCCACATTTTGTACTTTCAAGCAGCTCAATGCTTGCTTTTCATGTTTTTTCCAGTGACTGAATGACCTTGACATTTTATGATTTGATCCTCTTCACCAATGCTTCATCCCTTCTTAAGTAATAGCTTGTCTAAATGGGAGGAAATAGGTAGAATAAGTGAAAACTTAGAATAAAAAATACATTTGTGGTTTCTAATATTTTTTCCAAACTCATGAGTGTTTCTTAACTGGAATCACTCTTCCTGATAAATTCTTCAGGGTACATAATACAGTAACCTCATAAATATGAAATTACTTTGTGGAAATTAATTGGTCAAAGGATTTAGGGGAAATATCCTACTATTCCTATTTTTTTGTTTTCAGTTCTGGAGGGGAGGCACATTTTAGGAAAGAATTGATAAGTGGGAGAGCTTCCAGTGGAAAATAACCCAGTATGATGAAAGGTCTTGAGATCACAACCTAGAAGGTTCAATTTAAGAACCTGGAGATGCTTAGCCCAGAGAAGAGAAGACTTGAGGATGGGACCATGATAACTTCTGTCAGGTATTTAGAGAGTCATGTGGAAGATGAATTAGATGTGTTCTATTTCCCTTAGAGGGCAGAATGAGGAATGATCTGTACAAATTACAGACAGGTTTAGGCTAGATAGAAGTAAAGGGAAAAAAACCAACCTAGGAGACTATCCAGAAGTTAAATGGGCAGCCTCAGATGATGAAGGTGCCTCCTCACTAAGAGGCTATGTGATATAATGGAGATACCCAATCAGGGATATGGAATCATTATTGAATGGATGGAATCAAGAAAATATGGATCCAAGTTCTCACATATTTACTTGCTATGTGACCCTTAGAAAATATTTTCCATCTCAGGGTCAGTTTTTATTGTATGTAAAATATTGACAATGGTGATGGCACCTACTGCACACAGTTATTGTGAGGATCTGATGAGACAATGCATATGATGCACACCATATAAATATGAGCTATTATTATTAGGTCTCCAAGAAATGAATGGTTCATTACTTCTTGGGTATGTAATAGAGGGGATTCTTAGGCAGAAATTTTACATAATAACACAAATAATAAAATATCATTTTGTTTTATAATACAAATTTATCCTGTAATAGAGGCTCCACTATATGGAGTATTAGGTCTCTTTTAGCGCTCAATATAGAATCCATAATCTTTAGGTTGGATGATATGCTCTTTGAAAGTCCTTATAAGTCTGAGTTTCTGTGCTTCTGTCATACTGGACATGAAAAAGGTCATTATGATATCTTGATTAATGTGGTCCTACACTGTAGTGGCAGAGTGGAGGAAAACTATTGTGGCACAGTGGACAGAGCACTGGACCTGGAGATAGAAAGATGTGAGTTGAAATCTGTCATCAAACATTTACTAGCTGTGTGACACTGGACAAGCCACATTTGTTTGTTTGTTTTGACTAGGCAATGGGGTTAAGTGACTTACCCACAGTCACACAGCTAGTAAGTGTCAAATGCCTTGGGCCACATTTGAACTCAGGTCCTCCTGACTCCATGGCCAATGCTCTATCCATTGTGCCACCTAGCTGCCCCAAGTCACATAACTTTGGTTTGCCTCAGATTTTTCAACTATAAAACAGGGACCATAACAGCATCTACATCCCTTGTTGTGAGGATCAAATGAAATAATATTTGTGAAGCACTTAGCACAGTACCTGGCACATGGTGTTAAATCATTTTGCAATCATGTCTGACTCTCTGTGACCCCAATTGGGGTTTTCTTGGCAAAAATACTGGAGTGATTTGCCATTTCCTTCTCCAGCTCAGGAGGAAACTGAGGCAAACAGGATAAGTGACTTGGGTCACCAGGGTCACATAGCTAATAAGCATCTGAGGCCAGATTTGAACTATTAATACTTATTCCCTTCCTCTATTGTGTGGTTGATTGTGATCACAAATAACTTTTCTAATAATATCCCCCAAAATGTGATAGAGAAGTTTTCCTATATCATCTAGAGACAGCAAGAGGATAAAGGAATGGGCCTGGGTTGGATGCTTTTAACTGCTCCTCCCCAACCCCATTTCCTGAGCTCCCCACACAGCTCCCAGGTAAGTGCAGAGAGACATAGCAATTGCAGAATAAAGCTCAAGAATAATTCCTATCGTTTCCATCATCCTCTTGATATTCTTACATGTTCCTTATGTAACATCTAGTCTGTTATTTTACTTAGAATAAATGTCAAGCTTGCTTCTTTCCTATCTTGTTGAAGAAAGAAGAAAAGCTAGTCTGGCATCACATGCTCTCTTCCCAGTTCTAAATGAGGTCTTTTTTTAAAGTACTTGCCAAGAACATCACGCACACAACTGCTATAGTGTTTGCTAGGATCCCTAATATCCCTGTGAGCAGGCCAGCCAGACTTGCTGATTTATACATGTTCAGATCATTCAAGTATTCTCTTACTTGGTTTCTATTGATAGCTATTTTTGTAGGGCCTCCATTAGATCTAATTGTTCAAATTCCTTTTCGTTTTCTTCATTTCTCTCATAGAATTCAGGCTGAAAAATGAGTTCAGTACTCCAGTCTTTTGAGAGTTTTGATTAAGTTCATACTTCTTGTCATGTGTTACTAGACCTATTTCTTTAGAGGGACTTTTCTGTCAAATTCTTTTCTGTATCCTTACAGTTCTTTGTCACTAATAGAGTAATCCTATCTACTTTATTGTTGTCAACAGCTTTTTTTTCCCCTACAACCTTTAATGCCTTGCTTTCCACCTCCTTCACCAATGCATCATGGAGCTAAGAGTACCTCTTGATGATTTTTCCTGCAACCCAGGCTTCCTCAGCACCTAATGTGTGGCCTATAGGTGAAGTAGTAACCTCATATTCATAAATTTCAATACACAAACAGCACAATGATGTCATTGTTGTGGGAGCCATTATCAAATCTATCTGCCCATCCTGTCCTATTCTTTTCACTTCATTGTCATTCAGTCGTTTTCAGTCATGTCCAACTCTTTGTGACCTCATTTGGAGTTTTCTTGGCAGACATACTAGAATGGTTTGCCATTTCCTTCTCCAGCTCACTTTACAAATGAGGAAAGTGAGGCAGGATTCCAAATCAGATCTTCTTGACTCCAATTTTAGTGTTCTTACCTAGGGTGCCACCAAGTTGCCTTAGAGAGGAGAACACCAGCAAAGAAATGAATAAGCAAAAAAGAAAAAGTTTTTTTCCACATGGCAAGAGTGAAGGATAGCTAGTAGATGGCCTGTATGTTCCAAGGGTAGCCAAAAAATATCAAGAGAACTAGAAGGGCTCCTTCACATTGGGTGGACTCCCTAGTGGGCAGCTCAGTGGGACAGGCAATAGAATGTTGGGCCTGGAATCAAAAAGACATATCCTCATGAGTTCAAATCTGGTCTCAGACATTTACTAGCTGTGTGACCATGGGAGCAAGTCATTTAACATTTTTTAGCATCAGTTTCATCATCTGTAAAATGAGGATAATAATAGTACCTACCTCACGTTTATTGTGAAGTTAGTTTGAGATAACATAAGTATGATACTTTACAAACCTTAAAGTGCTATATAAATGCTAGATATCATCATCATCATCACCATTATCATCCTACTTCTCCAATGGAATTCTTTTTTTATTGTTGAGGCAATTGGGATTAAGTGACTTGCCCAAGGTCACACAGCTAGTAAGCTGCCAAAGCTCTATCCACTGAATCACCTACCAGCTCTTCCCATGGAATTCTTTGTAATGATTTGAAACTTGTCTATGCCCATCATGTATCTCTCCACTGTCCATGAGGTGTGACTTACCTTTTTTATATATGTGCACTCTTTCACCTTTGCTCCCTGTCCTAACCTCACTCTATGATTTTTATCTATCTACAATGACTAAACAATTACAATACAGCCTCACTGGAATAATTTTGGTGTCAAAAAGATGAATTTTTGTTTCAGAGAGGAACTTCGGGCCATTAAAAGACCTGTGCTGTTGTCCAAAGGGAGCCCAGCCCTCCTTTATGGTGCTGTTTATTTATAAGCCCAACTAAGTGTCCATACACAGTGACTGAGAGTTACTTTTCTCTTGCCTTAGAATTCTCTACATGGCTGCCCAACTCAACTGGAAGCTTCTTGACTGAAAGGGCTCTATTCCTTTGTATCTCCCTTGAAAAGTATTGGTTACATATACCTGGGGTACTTAACAAGTGCTTATGGAATTCAGTTTTCTTGCTTTGTACCTTTCTTTCTATGGTTTTTCTTTACTTACAGATTTCTTCATTTTCTCAGGGGAAAAAATGTTCTCTTTTCTCAGTTTTCAGCCTTAACCAACTTCTAATCTCATCTTGCCTTAAGTCGGCCTTTGAAGATCATGGATAGCCATACTAAGGTCTAAGGTGATACTAAGTATTGTCCTTATAAGGTCAATACCCAGGGGGCACTTTCTTCATTTCCTAAATGCCTGAAAGATTCCTTCTTAAAATTTTAATTAGATTATGCTTATTCATTAGGAATATTTTTCTAACACCAGGCCTATGCTTAGGACTTAGTGGACACCTACTAAAAGATTGTTAATTTATTTTATTAATTTATAGGACCTAATTAAATATCATTGCCAACTGTATCTCTGACAGCAGAGTGACCTGAAGAAGGCACTGGAATGTAAATTAAATGATCTTATCCCTAATCCTATTGCTTTCACTATGTCACTTGGTAAACTTTAGGAAGTGATTTCCCTAATCTGTCGTAAAATGACAGCTACAAGACTTGTTCCACCTAACTCATAGGGTTATTATTATAAAGATAAAAATTAAAAAATAAATACAAAAGCACTTTTAAAAGTTGGAAAAATGTTTAATGTAGTATAGTATTTACTTTTATTCTAAATATTATTTTGTATCATTTCTTGGATTTTTTGGTACAAAATGCTTTGATCATGACTTTTCGTATTACAAAGTTGGTTTCATTAAACAATACAAAATAGATCAGCCTCCTTGTGCAAGCCAACTGGTTTAGGCTGTCTCAAATGCTGTTTAAAAATGATTCATTACTGTCCTCCTTCCTCATCTTTTCAGTCCTGTCTGGATGCCTGAAATTTTCATAATTAAAATTACTCTTGAGTTATGATTATCCTTTAGGAATTCAAGTACAAAGCTAGGTCTCAATCAAATATCTCCCATATTTGTCATTATCTGTCATTGTTATTATCTTATCTCCAAGGTTTCTTCATCACCATCTACTTCATTGTCAAATAGAAAATTATTTTTCCTATTAATACTTTTAATGTATGTCCACTCTTTCACCTTTACTTCCTGCCCTACCATCAGTCTATGGTTTCTTTCCATCTGCAATGACAAAACACTTTTAAGAATGAACCTGGGGGCAGCTAGGTGGTGCGGTGGATAGATCATTGGCCCAGGAGTCAGGAGGACCTGAATTCAAATCTGACCTCAGGCACTTGACACTTACTAGCTGTGTGACCCTGGCAAGTCACTTAAACCCATTGCATAGCCAAAAAAAAAAAAAAAAAAGATTCTGGATCTCCTTGGGGCAGCTAGGTGGTACAGTGGATAGAGCACTGGCCCTGAAGTCAGGAGAACCTGAGTTCAAATCCAGCCTCAGACCAAATACTTGACACTTACTAACTGTGTGACCCTGCTCAAGTCACTTAACCCCATTTGCCTAAAAAAAAAAAAAAGAATGAACCCGCAAGATTTCTAGTGTGCCCACTAGATCATCGCAACATCCCTCATTTATACTCATTATTGGCTGTCTTTTTTTTCCAGTTACTTCCTGAGTTGAATTTAAAGAGTTATTTTTTTATTGCCAGTGCTACTATATTTTTATAATCCCACAAAGCTATAAAGGCTGAGCAGTAGTTTAATACCTAAGATTATATACTAAGATTAGAAGATTAGCTATATTAAAAAAAATAATATAAGTCAGTTGTAGGTATAACTTATGGGAACATCTTTCTAAGTGAGAAAGTCTGCTGTTGATTAATGCCTTTCATTGTGGTCCACCTATGCACAGGCTGATGATAAATAACCTCTCAGCAAAATATGTAAGTTGTGATGAATTTTAAGTACTTTTAAGTAGTCTATGATATGGGTAAATAAGGGCTGAGGCTTTGGCCATTTCCTTAACTCAGATGTTATTTCTGAAGTAAAGATCACAGCATCTTAGGGCACATACCCTTCATATACTCCTTATAGTAATATACTTTTCAAATACTCTGTCCCTAATAAAATATTCCACTTTTTTTAAAAAAAAAAAAGAGATAAAAAACTGAAAATAGAACTAGATTCCAAAGGTTTACAAAAGTTAACAAATTACAAAAATTAATGAGCCATGAGGAGTTATGAATGGAAATTAAGATGTTTGGTGGTCTATTTCTAATTTTCTTTAAATTAATGTCTAGGAAGGCAATTATAGTCCTCCCATGTAAAATGTCCTCCCATAATATTATCTGATTCCATAATGGGCTCAATCAGTAGTGAATTTGACTTAGTTTGGCACTTCCCAAACTAAGGTAGTTAGTTATCTACATATATGTCATATCCAATACCTAGATTGTAATCTATATGAGGGAAGGAACCATGTCTTATCTAAACTTGTTGTCTCTCTTAGAACTGACTGTGGTGCTTTTGCTTGATGAATATTCATTGATACGTTGATCTTATATCATCATGGAATTGGGGGGAAAAAACTCTTCCAAGTACGACCAAACTGGACCAATATCAAAATATTTAGTTGTCTGCTACTTTCACCAAAGAAACAGAAGGGGGCTCCGCAGAACGGAGGACCATTTTGTGGAAGTTTTTTCTAGATATTATTAGTTATTGTGATTATTATGTATTGCCATATCCAAGGAATCCATCACCAAGTGGCCAGCCCTACTGTTATTTACCTCTGAGTACTTAGCTAGACTGATCCTCAGGAAAACAGAGAAAATCTATTACTGGCACCATGCTTGAAGCCTTTCAGGCAAAGTCAAGCCTGCTATGACATGCAGTCCTCTGGCATACTCTTTAAGTTTCATCAGAGAAGGAATTTTTAGTGGAATCTGAAAGTGCTATCTTCTAATCCATAGCTTTTCAAAAATCTTTTTTGATATGTTTTTTCTATTTATTTTGGCATCTTTTTGTCATTTATCCTGTTTGAGGGTTTTTTAGGCTTTGAACTGACCATTTCAAAATTTCACATTTTTATTTTTCACCTTAATTTGCATGCTTAATCTGCAATCAGATAAAAAAAGCAGAATTTAAACCAGTAAGAAATGACATGTAAAGCTGACCGCAGATTGTCAGATGTGAAACATGTCACATAAAGCATATTTATTCTGAGTGGATATGAGTGTGCTTTCCCCAAGAGCTTAAAGTCCCAAGGGCCTATCGTGCCTGCCTGCATACCTTTAAGAATATAGCATTGGTAAGAGGTCTTGTCTTTTTTGATGAAAGTCTATCTCTAGTTGCACTCTTTTGATATCAGTAGTATCAAATCAATTTATCTTAATGCTTACTATTGTGTGGGTTAGTTCAATTCAGGTTGGCAAACATTTAGGAAATGTTTCCTGTATTCAAGGCAAGATAAAGCCTGGTGTAGTGAATAGATGGCCAGCCTCCATGTCAGAATTACCCAGGTTCAGGTACTACTGGCTATGGGACTTTTTGAAAGTCAATGCAGTTCTCCCAGGGCACCAGAAAACTGCAGCTAATCTTCTTTGAAAGAGGTAGTTGGTAGTAGTTTTCTACCTTACATCAATGAAATCCCTTCTCTCTCTGACCCTTCCCCATAATGTGCGATGCACTCTAGGCTAAGCGGGGGAGACAAAGTTAAGGGGCAACTCCTGCCTTCAGATAATTTACATTGTATTAGAGGAAGGGAAAACTCTATAAATATACATATATATATATATATACACACATATACACACACATGTGTGTGTATATACAGACTTATACACATATGGATAAGTAGAAAGTATAAGCAAAATTATACAAAGAACTTCAAAGGGAAAGTAAGAGCCATTTTAACAAGAAGGATCAGGAAAAGGATGGTGTAGGAGTGGTACCTGAGCTATATTTGTGAGGAGGGGGGAATGTCTCTTCAAACTTTGTATGGCCTTCAGACACTTAGTACACTACTCTGCACACAGTAGGTCACTAATAATGATTAGTGAATGAATGAGTGTCTTCATGAATGGAAGCTTTTCATATAGATAAAGATTATGTGTTTGAATTAATTATGGTAGTGATTTTAATTTTACTTTAGGACAGCATTTGTTGGTTATGATTTGTGCCAGCATTTTGGTTTATTTTTTTTTTGTTTTAAGGTAAAATATAGGCATAACCTAAAAAATAAATGAATAAATAAATGAAGGCCTTCTTGAGAATGTGTTCAGAAATGTTGATGTTGACATACTTGCCAAATATGCTATATCTAGAGCATAAATTATAAACTTTCTATTAAATTTTCATAGCAATGCATAATTTTATGACAAAATTAATACTTATTTAGACAAGGTCTTAAATATATTTAGCTATCAAGTATTCATATTTTAAATAATTGAGATTTTTCAGAGCAATTATAATTGCAAAATCTCGCATGTACTACTGCTGAGCATTTCTTTATTCTAATTTAATTTTTAGCGTCTCTTGCTGCTCTCCCCCCACCTCCAGCTTTCCAATGCTCTACATGACTAGTGCTGTAGCTAAAGCATTTACAGAAGCACTGCCAATTGGGAGGAAATAATAAGAAAAATCATACAGGAGACAAAACCGAGACGGCTTGATTGCCAGCTTGTGAGCAATTCTCTGCAATTAATATGGCATACTTTTAAAAAAAATTGGAAGCTTAAACTGTTGCCTTGTTAACTGTTTAACACTATGGTACCCTAACTAAAATAACACATTGGTTGAGAAAAGACCACTAATTCATGCATGTCTTTGGCCAGGCAGACACAGTAACCTGTGTCTTTTGCCCTTGACAAAATTGGGGCTATCGTAAACTGGTTAATTTCAAGATAACAGGAACAGTTGAGGAAATATAGCAGTTCTGAACATCACACATTTCCAAGAGAGCCAGATTCCATCTGATGTATGTAAAAAATTCAAGCCTGCATCTAAAAGAGTAGCAGGAGAAATTTTCTCATTCTTTTTGGTGAGATCTGACATCAGCATATAGATGGCTTCATCAATTATTGAGAATGAGACTAAGAAAAGAAAAATGACTGATTTGGGGGGATTCATTTTGAAGTCTGAATTTGAAGCACTCAGACTGAATCAGGACTTGTATATCTAAATCTTTCAGAATTATCTCCTGCTTTTTCACTGGCTCTTCATGCTAAATTTTCCAGTTCTAGAAAGACAGGCACTGAAAGAGCTCTAATACACTGAGACTAGCAGCATAGGGTGCCCACTGATCTTCTGCAAGGAATATGTATCAAGAAGGAGAGTACAGATTCCAGTCCATAAATAAATATCCCTGAAGTTGGAATGAAAAAAAAAATCAACAGACTTCTAAATTGAATAATGACTTTCTTTCTCTTGTTAGAAGTGGTCTCTTCATTTGGTCTAGGTAAATGTCACCCCTGTGTCCATTTCCAGTCTTTCCTGTAATGCAAGGCATGGTGGGGGTTACTAGAGAGTTTCTTTCTCCTTTTTCACACTCTGGATGTGCATATTCTCCATGCTCAGTCCTAAGAAAGCTTCACAGCCTCTAGTAGTCCAAGAACTATAAAACAAGCCAACTGTGAATCAGTGCTCATTTCTAAGTTTTTGTGTATTTTAAAGCCTCCAACAGTCAGGATAAAAATAATGGGACTAAAGTAATAATCCTAGAAGCAGCTAGGTGGTTTTCTGCCTGTAGTCAGGAAGACCTGAGTTTAAATTCAATGTCAGACACTTACTAGCTGTATGACCTTGGTTAAGTCACTTTCCTTCCATTTGCTTCAGGTTCTTCATAAATAAAATAGAGATAATAATAATAATAATAATAATAGCATTTCCCTCCCAGAGTTGTGGGGAGGATCAAATGCGAAGATATTTATAAAGAACTCTGCAAACCATAAAGCTTTAAATACTACCTATTGTAATAGGTAGTTTATGATAACATAGGTATATATACACATACATACATATACATATATAAACACATATATGTATACATATAATATAGGTAGTATATATATTATATTATATTATAAAATAATCAATGTGAAGATTATACTAAAGCGTCCACTCTATACAAGGAACTATCTAGATTCTGGAGGTAATTTTCAAATACTTAGCATCTCAAATGGATCTATGATTTGATCAATGTTGGCAATCCCTCCAAGATTGCAGATTGCACCCCATCCATACCTGCTCATCCTGAGTAGGTCTTAATTATGTCCTCCCTTATGACTGCCACAGAGGGTACGCCCAATGTGTGGGGACCTTCCCTTGCTTTTACCTATTATTTCTAGGATAACAAGGGAGTACACATACATCCCATTGTTCAGTGTCTCTAATGCTTTTCCTCATAAGTAGAATGTAAGCTTCTTGAGGACAAGAACTGTGCCATTTTTATTTTCTATCTCCAACACCACCCAGAGACTAAAGACAACAATGTGGTAATAGTCTTCCCTTCAAGAAGCTTACATTCTACTCATGGAGGAAACCATTAGACATACTCAATCCTTTAAGTACTACAAGCAATCTTCATGAACATATGTTACCAAGGAGCTCTCTTTCATATATATTTTCTTATATGTCCTGGTCTGTCTCCTCAACAACATCTGCTTCTTAAAGACAGAGATATATCACACTTTTTGTGTCCCTTTTGTACATAGCAGGTGTTCTACAAACATTAATTTAGTGGTCTACAATAGACCCATCCTGAATACAGGCCTAGTTAGAGATATGTCACTGAATTACAGAATAAGTGAGTGACTAGCAAAATTAGTCACTTAATTTGCTCAAGTCACTGAAGACTTCCAGGTCACTGATAAGAGAAACCATTGGGGGAAAATATGGAAAATCAAAAATGGGAGGACTTTGTGTGGTTGTTGTTGTAATAGTACTTAGATTATCTGTAATTTAAAACTGTATTCATTAATACATGTTAAAATGTTAGTAATTAGTTTTCACTTCTTTTTTATTATCATTTTGTTTCATTAGAAGACTGTGATCAAGAATTGTCTCATGTGTTTCTTCCCTTCAGGATTTCCTCTGCCCATCAAAAATTAATGCTAAAGCTCAGATTGCAAAAATTCCATAGCCAGGCTTACCTTTCTCCTGATATCCTCAATCTGATTTTACCTATCGTTTTCTGCCCTTGCCACAGTCAGTCATTCACTGTCAGTTACTTATGTAAATGTCCTTCCTTCTACCTGTGGGTAGAGCCTTATTCTTCTTGTCTACTTCACCTTGTTTCCCTCTTTCTCCTGTATTTGTGTCTTCTTCCAAATCTCTTCATCATCTTCACCCACAGTGGCTTTAAGATTATCTATACCTTTGATATTCTGTGAAAACTTTTACTGGCTCAAATTAGGCACTAGTAACTGCAAGTAACTTATACCATACTCAACATGGTTAAGAGAGAATATTTATATAGAATCCTAGTATCATAGATCTAGAATTGGGCAGCACGCACAAAGGAAGGTATTTTTAATCCTTTCATTCTAGGAGTCACTAAATGATCATAGGAACATAAAGAAATGTCACCTTACAGAATCAAACAAATCACAGAATTCTGAGTTGGCTGGGACTTTTGCAGCATATTAGTCTAACCTGTGCCTGAAAAAGAATCCCAACTATAATGCACAAGTGATAATCCAATCTTCACTTGAATATTTCCAGTGAGGGGGAACCCACTGCTTCTTGAGATGGCCTAATGCATTTTTGGATAGTGCTGGTCATTAGGATTTGTTTTCCCTGATGTCAAGCCTAAATCTGTCTCTTTGCAGCCAATATATGTATTTATGACCTTTAAGGCCAAGCAATTACAAATCTAATCCCTCTTTCACATGACAGACTTTCAAGTACTTGAAGACTGTGACCAGGTTTCCCTTGAGTTCTTCTGGCTAAACATCCCTAGTTCCATCAACCACCCAATTTTTATAGGATAAGGATGCAAAGCCACTTTTGTTTGACTTCATCAAGGAATTCTTCAACTTATCAGTGCCTCCAAAATGTAGGGTCCTGAACTGAGAATCCATGATTTTTTTATTACCATTTTATTTTTTCCACTTAATAATACTTTTTTTCCCAATTACATGTAAAGATAGTTTTCAACATTCATTTTTATGATTTTGAGTTCCAAATTTTTCTCTGTCCCTCCCACCCCACCTCCTCTTGCATCCCACCCCCTCCCAAAGACAGTAAACAATCTGATATAGGTCATACATGTACAATGATGTTAAACATCTTCCACATTAGTCATGTGAAAGAAGGATCACAACAAAAGGGGGAAACCACAAGAAACAAAAAAATAGTGAAAATAGTATGCTTCGATCTGCGTTCAGATTCCATAGTTCTTTCTCTGTATGTGGATAGCATTTTCTACCATGATTCTTTTGGAACTGTCTTGGATCATTGTGTTGCTGAGAAGAGCTAAGTCTATCATAGATGATCATCACACAATGTTACTGTTACTGTGTAAAATGTTGTCCTGGTTCTGAGCATTTCACTCAGCATCATTTCATTTAGTCTTTTCAGGTTTTTCTGAAATTCATCTGCCCACCATTTCTTATGGATAGCACAATAGTAATCCATCACATTCATATACCGCAACTTGTTCAGCCATTCCCCAGTTGATGGGCATCCCCTCAATTTCCAATTCTTTGCCACCACAAAAAGAGCTGCTATAAATATTTTTGTACATATGGGTCCTTTTCCCTTTTTTATTATATCTTTGATATACCTATATTGTAGTGGTAGTGGCTCAAAGAGTTTACACAGTTTTATAGCCTTTTGGGCATAGTTCCAAATTGCTCTGTGGAATGGTTAGATCAGTTCACAACTGCACTAACAATGCATTAGTGTTCCAATTTTCCCTCATCTTCTCCAACATTTATCACTTTCCTTTTCTGTCATATTAGCCAATTTGACAGGTGTAAGGTGGTATCTCAGAGTTATTTTAATTTTCATTTCTCTAATAATGATTTAGAGCCTAGGGTCCATGATTTTTTAAAATATTTTGGTAACTATTTTCCTTTATAATCCTGTGTATTTTATTTAATGCTTTTAAAAAGCATTATGCTAAAGAGAAATCCATAGACTTCTCCAGACTGCCAAAGGAATCCATGATATATAATAAAGATGAGGACCCCTGCTCTGGATTTAGTCTGACCAGGACAAAGTGCAGAAAGACTATTATTTCCTTATTCCTGGTAGCTGTTTATTGCTTAATGTAGTCCAAGGCTATATTCATTTTTTTCATTGTCATTTCACATTTAAATTATTGTTTGCAAACCAATAAAGCCCCCAATTGTTTTTTTCCAGACAAATTTCCCTCTAAAGAGGCCTCTCCAGTTTTGTACTCATGAAGTCAATTTCTTATACCTAAGTTCAAGATTTTAAATTTATTAATATTAGATTATGTCACTTGTTTTAAGCCCAATGTTCTAACCTTTTAAGAACCTTTTAGTTCTTACCTGTTTTAGCTATATGTCATCCTCAACTTTGATAAGGATGTCATCTATGCCTTTAACCAAATCATTGGTAAAAATCCCATCTGTGCCCTTCACCAAGTAATTGATAAATATGTCAAGCAGCATGGTCACATGACAAAATCCCAAGGGATAGCTTAATGTTTACTCTCAAAATGGCCCTAAGGAATTTTAGACTGAGAGTATGTGAACTTCCCATTGTGATCTCTGGAGGCTAAGGAAATGCCCTAAATATCCTTAACATCCCCTTAATATGTCATTGTGGATTTCTTATCCCTGAATTTATCAAAACCCTTCTTGAATCTATTTATATACTTAAGAGGTATATAATGACATCTCCAGATAACAAGTTCCATATGCTTATAGCTCATCTCATCAAGAATCCAAGAAGCAAATGAACGTAAATTTTGGATTAGCCCCAATCGTAAATAATACCATCAGTAAAGAGAAGCTTTCAACATGGGCACACATGCAGATTTAGAAAAACATCCAAGGATGTCCTTTGTGAAATGAGAATTAGTTTGCCACCGCCCAGCAGCACCTGGTTTTTATGAGCACAAGAACAGTTTTCCATTCTGTATTGGAAAATGTAGTTTCCAGACATGAGTTGTCCCTTGGGAACATTGCAATTCCCTGTTCCCCAATTTCAGCATATGGCACAGGACTGCAAAGCCCAAACAAGTGAGCACTCCACAGAACCCAGAGTGGTGTGAGCAACAGTTTTCTCTCCCTGCCCCAACCTAGAGCTAGCTATATTGGAAGCAAAACTTGAGAAGTGTTGCTAGAACATACTGCAAATTACAAAATGTGTGGGTCTTTGGAACTGTTTTGAACATTTTCATATTTTCTAACTCCTGTTTTTACCAAGATAACCAATGTAGCTTAGAATGTCTCACAAATATTTTCAAGACATAAAAAGTAACTTCTAGCATATTTCATGTGGGCTTTTCTTTTTTTAGCTTTTGCCTTATACAATATCCATACTGTCTTAATTGATGATGCTAGGAAGAAATTATGGTCTTTTAGAATTGGGAAAAACTAGAATTAATCCAAAGGTTCTTACATTTCAGAGGAACTGTGAACTTGGTAAAAAAAAAGTTACATCTTCAATGTCATTAACTTCTAAATGAAATTTAGCCTTTCCTTCAATTATAAGCATAGGCAACAAACATTATTCTGAGAAGTGATCCATACTATGAAAAAGATTAAGAGTCCCTGGGATAGTCAGGTTTTTTATGACATTGGAAATTATTACATAAAAATATTACTTATTTGTCATAATAGTTACCTGAATGACTACTCAAATATTCTGTCACCTAATTTATTTAAATCAATTTTATCACCCCTCTGCAATTATGAAAGGTCTTCTCTTCTCTTGATAGGGAAGCATTATTCCCATTAGGATTAATTAATGAAGTAATTAGAATTAATGGACATTTTCCAGTATAGAAGAGCCTAAACCTCATCTTATAATATACCCATAAGATTTTGCTTCCAAAGATCAACCTCATAGAGAAGCAACAGCACAAAATACTTTAGCTCCTTTTATTTATTCTTATACTGTTATATTTTAGCAAATACTGGACCTGCCCTTTGGTTAAAGTTGTAGTATGCACCACAATTTATAAAATTTCCAACAACCCATGAAATAGATCATAAAAGAGAGGCTTCCAATTAGTGTTAGTTCCAGACACAAAGACAAGAGAAGCTTAACAAATTCCCTATTATGATTTGTTTAAAAGTTAGCCGATCATTATAATTTTGTCTATCACAGTTTCAAAAATGAAAAACCATTGGAAAACATATTCAAATCAAGTGTAGTAGTTTAAAAAAAGCCCTAGATGAGGAGTCAGGGTACCCTGGCTTTTCAATGTCATCCTGGGGCAAGTTGTATTGTATTAACTCCTGTCAATTAGGACATCTGTAAAATGGGTGCCAGTTTATTACCTTTGAGGTGTGTATATTTCATAGGATGTTATGACTCACATTGGGAAATTTTAATCAAAGTGGATTAAAATCTGAGAAATGCTAAACAAATATAAAGTCATTATTATTATATTATAAGCACAAACTATTTAATGAAAGAATATTGATCTAAGTGAATGAATGAAAGATTGAGGACAAGAATTCAAAACTCTTGCTAACTCACATCTAATACTCTTGCCTTTACATGTTGAGGTCACTATGTTCACTTGATCTGAGTACTTCATATAGGGATAAGTACAAAATTAAAGCAAGGTTTGCTTTTCATCAGACCCTCACCACCTCCAATATAAGCTGAACTAATTTCTAAAAATTTACAAAGACAAATAATAACGGGGAGTTTTATCCTTTAAACAGGTAAATAATAATAGTTATCCTTTTTAAAAAATTTTTTTGAAGATTGGTAGGAAAAAATGGTAGGAAAGATTCACATATAATTAGTTCGTGATACCAAATGCAAAGAATTAAATTACAAGTAAGCATATATTAATAGAATCTGAATGTCTTACAGAAAAAAAAATATTACCTTATAAATATTTGAAGAGATTTTGACACAAAATGTAGGAAAGAAAATAAATCCCAATCATCAGTATCATGAGATTAATCTAGAACAGGAGAAAGGGTAGGACACTTCATGAAATCTGACAAAACATAGCAATGGTTTTTAATTCAATTAAACAGACATTTATTGGTATTTGATTATGTGTGGGGCCGTTGATCATTATTTCCTAAAGGTTCCAGTTTTCTTTTACATCCCCCTTGTCCTATTTCAATGGAGAGTAACTATTTTTGTCAAAAAAGTTACTAATAGCATTCTTCATGGAAACCCTTGTAAAAAATGTAACCCATGCCATTCAGTAAAGGATCTATCAAAATTGTTTTCTAAATTATTCCCAACCCTTTCCAAACCCAAAATGACCTCCATGCTCAGGGAGCTTTGATGTTGCTGGCAACAGATGATATGCCCTGATCAATATGTATGATAGTGGGAAATCTGAAGAGCCTTTTTGGCATCTGCTTAAAATAATCTACACTGGGAATAGGAGAGATTTACCAAAAAAAGAAATCAATAAACATTTGTGGCGATAATGTTAAGATTAGGCCAAGTTACAGATTTGCTTGACTCATGTCTATTAAAGGGTTTTGCTTTTCTAAGATGTGAAACTGCTACGATTTTTCCAGGCTCCTTTCAATGTGAAATCTTTACCTCTTTTCTCATCTTCTTCAATATGCCTTTAATCATAACATTCAAAATTATTTCACTGTCAATTAAAATTAATGTTTCCTTAGGTTAATCTGCTGGCTTTTGGGGTGATCATCTACAAAGTTTTTCGACACACTGCAATGCTAAAACCAGAAGTTAGTTGTTATGAAAATATAAGGTAAGTTTTCTTCTAAGTCTCCTTTCTTTGGTAAGGCAGACCCTTCATTAATCTATACTACAAACAATCTATGGCCAAAGTACTCAGAAAATAGCAATTTCACTCTCATTGTTTTGCAATACCATTTAACATATTTTTAAGATTTTTAATCACCATAGATAAGCTATGTTGGTATAATAGAATGTGGGATTTAGAGTAAGGAAGATTTGGGTTCAAATCCTGCCTCATATATTAGCTGCATGACATTGGATGAGACATTTAATCTGTCAAAGCCACAGCTTCCTTATTTGTAAAGTCACAGGGTTCTTGTGAGGTTCAAATGAGAACACAATTCAATTAACTAATTATTTATTAATGCTTACTAGACACTAGGAGTACAAAGACAACAACAAAACAGTCAATGACCTCAGGGAACTTACATTCTAGAGTCAGCTAGGTGGCTGAGTAGAGAGTGCTAGGCTCTGAAGTCAGTAAGACATGACTGAGTTCAAATCCAGCCACAGACACTAACTAGTCATGTGACCCTGAGCAAGTCACTTAATGTCTGTTTGCCTCAGTTTCCTCAATGGCAAAATGGAGATATAGCACCTACCTCCCAGAGCTGTTGAGAGGACATATGAGTAAATAATACTTTCAAAGCTCTTAGCACAGTGCCTAACAAATAGTAAGCCCTACATAAAATGCTAGCTTTTATTTTTGTTATTACTATTACACTAGATGGTGCTTAGCCAACCTTTAAGTGCCATCTACTCAAATACTCCAATGAACCAATAATTTCATTGATGTGTGTCCTCAGTGATCATGCAGATCTCAAACCATGCAAGCATCCCATTTTTGTGTTATTCTTCTCCATATCTTCCAACAAGTTGGCCACAGGAGGTCTTCCCAACATGCTAGGGGTCTTTCTTGATTTCTATGAACATCAGGACGACGGCCTATACTATATATATGTCAGTTATTATTACATAAAAAGGGATTGCACTGGTGTTCAGAAAGCACAAGGTATTTCTTAGTAATTTCCCTTCTAAGAAGGACAAAATCATCTAAAGACATTTTTTGAGGGGGTGAAGAATTAGTCCTAGTTTGCATGTTACCATGATTTTCTCCATCAGCTTTTTCTCCTTAAAACTGATTTATTGAGACCTTGAAAACCGTTTGTGCAGGGAAAGCTGAAGTGTACAATAGGGAACATTGAAAACAACGTACTGTTTGTGTTGCTTAGAAACACTCCTGCAGTTTCCATGTGTTGCACCAGATTTATAGTTAGGATTTAGCTATTGTGTGATTGATGACTTTCTGCTACTCCTTCCCCTCCGCAGTCTCATGGAGGGAGCTGGTTTTAATGAAGTTGAAAATGATTCATTTTCTAAGGAACAGGGCTAAAAGATCTTCCATACTAAGGAGTGATTGGACTAAGAATGAATGAAAAAGCAATCATTAGTTACTTCATTTTCAAGGCAATGAAAGTCATCAGTATAGTCAGTGAATAAGGCTGTATAATATTTCACCAAAAGTCATAGGCAATTTTTTTGTCAAAATGTGTGTATGTACACACACATGCCCATACGTATTATAGGCACATTCATATATGTTATATGCTTGTGATATACATACACAAACACACTATGTCCTCTAACATAGAGATATCAGTACTCTGACCCTGGAAGAATTGAAAGGCATTTGTGTTGTAAGATCAAAAAGAAGAAAATCTAGTTTTATATCCTGCACCTTCTTCTGAATCGCATCTGAAAGGAAGCCAGAAAATTCTTTTGATGTTGTGCACATGGGCTGACCTATGAGCACACAGCACATTTTTCAAGGTTTCTTGGGGAAAATATTTCATAACAGATATATGTTTTACCTTTGGGAATTACATGAACAGTAGATTTAAAATCAAATCATATTGGTCTGCAGTATACCAGAAAGGGGGGAGGGGGAAAACATTTTCAGATTAAGAAAGTCTCTTTAAAAAAAAATATTATCGACTTTTTTAATGCTGTACATAGCTTGCTGTTAGCTATGTTCCTGCAACAGTGCAGCAGCACACCCTAAAGGCCGCCCCATGTAACTACACTAGGCTTTCTTTTTTTCATAATTCAAAATTATTTTCAGTCTTTGTTTAAGAAGATTCTTTGGCTTGTGAATTTTCCATAGTGTAATCATAGAAGGCTTCAGAATGTCAAAGAATGTACTGAAGTTTCCTTTGTAATGTTATAAATATGATTTAGGTCATGTGCACGGGGAGCCCTGGCCCTGCTCTTCCTTCTCGGAACTACCTGGATCTTTGGGGTTCTCCATGTTGTACATGCATCAGTGGTGACAGCATACCTTTTCACAATCAGCAATGCTTTCCAAGGGATGTTCATCTTCATATTTCTTTGTGTTTTATCTAGAAAAGTAAGTATTTCACCTTCATTCAGTATCTCCTGCTTGGAATGCATAAAACTGATACCCCAATGAATGAAAACAACTATCTGAAAAGAATTCATTGTTTTAACCTTTCTTTCCTAAATACAGTGAATCTCATCACCATTATTATTGATTGTTTATGGAGAGTTTCACACATGGATATTTAAGCATCTCAGTATGATACTCTCCCGTTGTCCTTGATTTTTATAAGAGACTTTGGAAATTATTCGTTGTCCTTGATTATTATAAGAGACTTTGGAAATTTACTATGAATGAATTCACAGAATTCTGTAAAAGTAATGTATTATCTCTTTTGTTTGTCTTTATTTTTTTTCCAGATTCAGGAAGAATACTATAGGTTATTCAAAAATGTTCCTTGTTGTTCTGGCTGCTTACGGTAAATAAAAGGACATTCCAACTCAATACAGGCATAAAGAGAGAAACCAGACTTAAACGTTAATTCATGAAATATGGTATTGTAAACACACCAAGTGATGTATTGGACAGTCAGACTTCAACTCAGGCACGTCATCCACATGATAGAGACTGTCATCAAATATGCAGCTAATCTATACATTCCTACAAGCCATTGTAAATTGGTGTCAAAAATAATAGACCAGATAAGTGGGGAAGGATTGAATTCTTATTAGAGATAGAGCCATATCTATCAAAAATCTTATGTCTTACCTACAGAATGATCAAATAACATGAAAGAACCACTTTTTTTCTTGAACTCTGCCTTTAAAACATGTCTCCCTCCCTCCTTTAGTAATGAATTTCTTTACCTAAAGTGGGTCACTAGATTAGGAATGAAGAGACAGAAGAACAAAACATTAAAAGAAAATGGAGACTCAAAACATTGAGCTGTCCTTCTGGCAAATTTGTCCATGTAAAGTAGCTAAGAAATGGTGAGGATGAAATAAGGACTAGAAGGAATAAACCCCTTTCAAAAATTTAAGGAAATGCTCTGAAGTTAGATTTCTGTGACCACAACTTACAGACCCCTCTTTGAGGGGTTTCCTTCTGTGAATAATACTCTGGGAGAGACTCAGGCACTTCTTAAGTTAATTGTCAAAGGGCAATTGTGCTCTGCTGATTCTTCACTTCTATGCCTTTATAAATTTAATTAAGTAAAAAAATCAATGTTGGAGAAATGTATAACCTCATGTAATGGTCCTACTGCTTGCATGTGTCAAAGACCCACTGCTATACATGTCATTAAATGTAAAGACTTTGTACATAGAGCAGATATTTCTATTTAACTTGGTTTTCCTGAAGTGAGTATTATCAGGGGAGGGGGAGAGGGGGGCCTGGTCTTTTTAGATGCTTTGTTTTTTATTGTCTGAAGTCTTATAGATCCCATTACCAAATGCCCCACATGATTCTAATTTGTCAAAGGACTTTGTAAATATGAAACTGTGCATAAATTAACTTTTCTGTTTTAAAAAGTACCTTTTTTAAAAAATATATTATTTATAACAAAGAAATCACTAAGAATTTCTGTCATATCTTCCCTGAAAACTTTTCTATAGATGTTTTGTTAGAACACGTGTGGGAAAATGTGCTGTCTATCTCCCTGATGGAAAAAAAAATTACCATTTTCCCCTCAAAGAAATAATTGCAGAATTAAATGTAATAATTGCTGCCATGTGAATTAGATCAATATATGGAGTGGTTCACTTTTACTTTAAAAAGTTTTTCCTTCATATTTAAGCCAAGCCCTACAAATGCTCCCCTACAAAATAAACTAATGCCTGAAAGAAATTTTCTTCCATCAGCTTTTCTTAGTTTTCACCAAAAATGAAATGGAAATTCATAGGCCTTCTATATTTGATGACTGTCCTGGCTGGTTGCTTTCCTTTCAGCTCCTTGTCTATTGCATGGACAGTCTGTGGCCTGTCAGAAACATCATCCTGACTGGGTATTTACTAAGTGGCCACACGTGCATGGCCATGTGTGAGTTACTGTCAGGCTGGCTGGCCCAGGAAACATGCTTTCCTACTGCATAATGACTGCAGTAGCCTGGGTGATACCAAGCAAAGCAATTTGTCTGAGAGCACAGAGGATAAGAAGCAATGGCGATGTTTATGTAATGACATCTCTAGGAGCAAGATCCCAGTCACAGATCCATATGGCAAACCTAAAACCCAGGATATTGTATGTTCATCAATCCTACCATTGATGTCAGTGGGAAACCTGGTTTCTAAGAAGACAATTGGGGGCTGGGGAGGGGGGAAATAAATCCCAGTATTTCTCTTACCAGGTTTCATATGGGGGGAATAGAATGCCCTATCTAAGAAAAATGAATTTTTTTTGCTTGTTTAAAAAAATGGATTGGAGATCATATGTCTGGAAACCACCATCCTATTTTCTCTGCTATACTGGAAATTCTACTGACTCAAATGTGATCAAAGTTAAACATTAATGGATTATCACTAATTGTTTAGCCTTGCTAACTAGGTACTTTCCCCCGTGTTCCTCACTTTAAAACCACATGCTATGGCATTACAGACTAGCATTCTGCTAGTCAATCTTCAGAAGTCATTTTATAAAGTAGGGGTTATATGGGATATAAAATAATGAACAAGAAGGGACCTCGAGCAAAATCAGGTAAAAATGCCTTTAGAGTTGGAAGGGCCCTTAGAAATCCAAATGAACAACTGTCTTCATATGAAGCCCCAAAAAGGATAGGTGCACCCAGGAGAAGTGCATTTATACCTTAGCACTGATCAATTTCCCCAAGTCTCATCAAACCTCGGTTTCCTCCTCTATAACACAAGAATAAGTAATGTGAGTGCTATCCACCTCACTGAATGCTTGTAAGGTCAGCATTTTGTAAAACTTGGCTGTAAAAATGTAAGTTTTGATTATCATTGAGTCAATTTTGTGGATAAGGAAAGTGAAGCCATGCTATTTAAATGTCCTCTTCCAAGGTTAATGGCAGTACCAAGACAAAAAAATAAGTATTTTTACTTTAGGCAGGAAACATTCTAGCTACACCCATATGCAAGGGAGTTATTGATCAATCAATCAATCAACAAACATTTATTAACATGCCAGCCACTGTGCTAAGTGATAGTGCTACAAAAAAAAAAAAAAGACAGACTGCCTACTTTCAAGGAGCTCACATTCTAATGAGGAAAGCAACATGTAAATAAGCAAATGCATGCAAGATACAGAGTAAAAAGGAGGTATCCTTGGAGGAGAAAGTCAAAGTGCCATGTTTTCATGTTTGAAACAAGAAGGACACAGAGATATGTTAATCAGTAATGTACAGGGATAGGAAAAAGGACTAGATCTGTGATTTCATTGGTATAAGGAACTCCCTATAACAATGCAAGTAACTTATAGTCTTAGAATGACCTAGATCGGCAAGAGGTTAAGTGTCTCACCCAGGTTCAGACAGCCAGGATATATTAGAGACAGCTCTTGAATACAAGACTTCCTGGCTTTGAGATCTATTCTATATTCAATGTCACTTGTCTCTATTTCCCTTTTGCATTGGCCAGATGGATTGGACTTATAATCTGATGAGTATGGTGAGCTCTTGATATGAAAACTCAACAAATCAATCAACAAGTATTTATCAAGCACCTGTAATGTTCTAAGCACTGATGTCGGCACTGGGGATACAAATACCAGAAACAGTCCGTACCCTCAAGATGTTCACATTCCACTGTGTTCACAGATATATAAACTCAGTGGGTGTGCATATATATACATATATAAAATATATATTGTTGTTATTGTATATATATGCTGTCGTTTAGTTGTTTTTCAGTCATGTTTAACTCTATAATCCCATTTGGGGTTCTCTTGGCAAAGATACTGAAGTGGTTTGCCAATTCCTTCTCCAGTTTATTTTACCAATAAGGAAACTGAGGCAAATAGGGTTAAGTGACTTTCTCAGATTCTCACAGCTAGTATATGTCTGACACCAGATTTGAACTCAAGAAGATGAGTCTTCCTGACTCCAGACCTAGCACTCTATCCACTGCACCAACTAGCTGTGCCTATATTTGTGTGTATGTATGTGTATGTATATGTATACGTATATTTATGTGTATGTATATATACATATACACACATACATATGTGTGTACATACACACACAACAACAACAACAACAAATGCACAGTTGGAGGAGGGGACTACCAACTGAAGAATCAGGAAAGACTCCTTGAAGAAAGTAGCAGTTAAAATGAGTCTTGAAGAACAACTCTGTATTCTGAGAAGTAGAAAGAAGGAGGCAGAGAGCTCCAGTCTTTGGAGTAAGTGTGTGCAATGACATAGAGATGGGAGATGGATTGTGATGTATGGGAATCTCCAAGTCAACCAGACTGGCTGAAGCATAGAGGATGTGTAATGTGTAGTTAGGATAGATTTAGTTTAGATTGTGAAGGCCAAAGAGAGGAGCCTTAAGGGACATTACGGGAATCGCTTGAAGTTTCTTGAGCAAAGTCAGACCCTTCATTTAGGAATGTCAATTCGACAGCTAAATGGAAGATCGTATAGAGATGGGAGAGACTAGAAGCACGGAGATCTTTTAGCAGTCTATTGCAATAGTCCAGAGAAGAGGTGATGACTTCTTCTGCCAATCAGTAGCCAAGCTATAAGTTAGTCAGTCTCCTGGGGCACTCAGACCTTAAGTCATTACCCTTTACTTATATTACAAAACTATTTGGAAATCCATAATCCACATTTGCATAGATAGGCCCAAAATGTAACTGGCCTGGGAAATTTTTCATTATTATATTAATAATATCATTAATAGTAAATGTGTTTTCCTGAATCCAATTTTCCTCTCCCCCTCTGAGATGGATAGGTAAAATCTTAAGGGTGCATGGGAATCATTTGTGAAATGAGCAACAATTTCACATGTATTATTTTGGTAGGCGATAAAGGGGTGCATGAATGGATTTCATGAGCTAAACTTTTTTAAAATGGGAAGAATAGAAGTGAAAGTATGAGACACAGTGATATCCTTTACAAAAACTTACAAGTTACTGCTAAATACATTCAATAGAATGAAAGCTCCAGGAGGACAGGACTTAATTTTGTTCTTGTATTCCCAGAGTCTGGTGTTTTGCACAAAGCAGGCACTTAACAAAACTTTATGAATTGAATTGAATTGAATTGATTCACAATCAATTCTTACAGTTTAGTAGGAAGAAAAGAGATTTATGAATAAAAATGGAGAAGATAAAATAGTTTATAATTATTTAAGCATAGATGACAGACTAAAGCCATAAACTACTTTCATGACGTAAACTACACTCAACACTCTTCGGTAGCTCCCCTTTCCATTTGCACCAAGTTTAAATTCTTTACCTGGCAGCCAAGACATACATCCCCTGTGCCACACTCTGTGTTCAGTTACTTCTCACTACTTATCTATACACATCTCATTGAATCAGGCTAGGACCCTTCCTGTCCCATAAACAGCCAGTGCATCAACATGGATTTATTAAGCACTTATTATGTGCCAGGCACTGTTCTAAGCATTGGGATTACAGAGCCAACAGGATCCTTATTGCCCTCTTCAACGATACTCTCTCTACTCTTGGTCTTTATAAACTACTTTAGCCTCATTCTTTTTCCTGTCTAAAAACTTTTCAGTCTCCACTGCTTATTCTTTGCCTTACTCTTGTCCCTTAAGTGTGAGTGTTCCATAAGCTTCTCTCCTAGGGCCTCTTCTTTCTGTATATGTTTTGTTTTTATTTTAATGATCTTTTCAAAATATCATAGATCTAATTATCACCTCTACACTGATGACTCCCAAATTTAATCATCTGTCCCTAATGTCTCCCATGATCTCTCATCCTGCTTAGTCAGTTGCTTCCAGAACATCTAGAACTGTCCCACCAGTACCTCAAACTTACTTGATCTGGTATCATCTGGTATCTGAATGCATATCACATCTTCCCTAATATAAGTTCTTTGAAGTCTGAGACTGTCTTTTTTTCTCCTTTCTTTTCTTTTAAAAGAAAATGTATCCCTGTCACCTAGTAAAGTGACTTATACATTTTAGCAATTAATAAATGCTTGTTGAATTTTTTCAAGCAAATCTCACACTAATTCCCATCTGCACACCTCTATTCTTGCTGTCCCCCCTGCCTGAAATGCCTTCCAGGATGGACACTCTGAGGAGGAAGCAGCTGCTCGTCTTTTAAGGAAAGATGATGTATATTCCTAAATTCCGTCAAGTGAGAAGTAATCAAGTAAGGATCAGAGGAAAATGAGACAAGCAGCATTATATAGTTGAAATAGGATTGGATGTGGAGTCTAGAGACCTGGGTTCACTCGGCTGTGAAACCACTCTTGACTATTCCATTCTCTGATCTCACCCTTCTCCCAAATGCAGAGCTCACTCAGTACAAAAGAATTTAATACTTAATTACCCAGTCTTTGCAAATTCCTTATGCAACTTGTCAATTTTTAACTTGTATGTGTTTTGCTCCATTCTAGATGTCAGAATGCAAAGCAATGAGCAGAAGTTGTGTAGACATAGCTTTCTACTCTATGTAAGGAACAATTTCTAACAATTAAAACTGCCCCAAAGTAGAACATGTTCTTTTGGGAGACAGAGAGTTCCACATCTCTAGAAGCCTTAAATCTGGGCTGGATGGTCACTTGTCATGTAAGCTGTAGACATCAGATATGAATATCCTGGATGACCTCTTAGGTTCTTTCCAACTTTGAGATTCTGGAATTTAATTCAATTCAATTCAATTCAACAAATGGCTACTATGTTCATGGTGCTATGTTAAGCTCCAGTGCTACAAAGACAAAAAATATTCCACCTTCATACTCATACCCAGAGAGTATGAAGTATTTTCCACTTTATGAAGAATAGAAAAAATCTAACAAGAAATAATTTATCATACGATGAGACAATAAAAACCACACTAAATAGATAGAAAATTTTTTTAATTTCCATGAAGACTACAGAGACCAAAGAAGGAATAAATAAGCATGAGGGCCATGAATCAAAAAATAAAACTCTGAAAGGGAAAGTGAAGATAAATAGTTAAGAGAATGAGAACTGAAATCATTTTTTTAGAAAAAGCATAGAAGATGAAATTTAAAACTAACAAACAAGTTGAAGCAGAAATAAAGAGTATTTTTACTTGACTACTTCACTAAGAGGGAAAAGGAGAGGAAGAGTTAAATAACTAGGTTAAAGGAAGAAAGTAAAAGGAATTAATAAGTTAAGCAATACTCCAAAATGAGGGAAAGGGTAACAAATAGGGGCAAGGAAGAGGTGGGGGAAGAAACCCACGGGGGTTTACCTTCAAGTTAGTTAAGCTCAAGTAACTGAAGAGACAATGTGTTCTCTTTACAGAAAAAGAGGGAGGAGGGAATCTTAATTCAGAACTATAATATTCAAGACAAATGGAGTAAAATATAAACTTAATCATCATGGTTTTAAATGTAAATGGATTAAACATTCCAATAATGTGAAAAATGACAAATCAGGTCAAAGAACAAAACCCCATCATTTGTTACTTGGAAGAAACACACAGAAAAAGCAAAAACATACACAATAAAAATGAAGGATTAGAATAAAATTTACTGTCTTACCAGATGAATTTTTAAAAAGTAGGAGTTGGAATCATGTGATCAGTCAAAGTAAAAACAAAAATTCACAACTTAAAAAAAGGAAACAAACTATATTATGTTGAAAGGAACCATAGACAACACATTAATATCAATATTAAATTTGTCTACTCCAAAATCCTTAGCTCCTAAATTTTTCAAGAAAAAATAACTGAATTATAAGAAGACTTACATGGTAAGACAATAATGGTGGGAGACCTTAATATTCTTCTTTCAGTTTTGGATAAATCTAACAGAAATATAAACAAAGGGGAAAATATAGAGCTGAACAAATGTCTGGATAAATTACAATTAAAAGATTTAATGACATCTCTAAATTGGATTGTTAACATACACATTGCTTAGCCCCACGTGGAATTTTACAAAAATTGGTCATTGGGGTGCAAAGATATGGCAAACAAACATAAAAAGGTAGAAATAGTAAACATATCCTTTGTATCCTATAGCATAATAAAAGTGGTAATCAGTTTAGGGAGTAAAAACAAAAAACACAGACCCAAAAGGAGATTTACTAAGGAAATTCTAAATAATGAGTAGGTCAAAGAACAAATCATAGAAACAATTAATATGTATGTGAAATTAATTAGGTATGTGAAAGAAAATTCCGTTGATGACAAAATACCAAAGTATCTGGGATGCTGCTAAAGCAGTCCTCAGGAGACAGAATCTCTGAAATGTGGTCCTTAGAAAGTTTAAAAAGATAAGGCAGCAGAAAACTATAAATGGACAAATGGCCTAATGTTCAAAGTGATTTTGTAAACTACAGATGAGTGCCATTAATGTTGATTTTTCAGGGGTTTTTTGAAAGGATTTAAGAAGAGAAATGGCAATTACTAGGAATCAGCATGAGTTCACTAAGAATAAGTCATGCCAAGATTAAACTATTAACCTTTCTAATTAACTCAGAGAAACTGTGTATGCAATATTTCTGGATTTCAATAATTCAAAAATTTAATTCGACAAATATTTATGAAATACTTACTAAGTCCACACCCTGGGGAAGATGCAAAGTACAAAGAAAGGATAGTGCTTATCCTTAGGGAACTTTTAGTCTATCAGGATGATCTGAAATACATGCAGTCTGAGATTCCTTTTCTTTAAGTTTTTTTTTAATTTTTAGACAATTCGGGTTAAGTGACTTGCCCAGGGTCACACAGCTAGTAACCATCAAGCGTTTGGTCTGAGGCCAGATTTGAACTCAGGTCCTCCTGACTTCAGGGTAGGTGCTCTATCCACTGTGCCACCTAGCTGCCCCTGAGATTCCTTTTCAAGAAGGTATTTAACAAAGAATCTTAAAAATACTTAGAGACAGTGCAGACAAATATGACCTAACTCAGAGGTATCAAACACAGGGCCCACTGGCCACAATGCTTACAGCACTTCTGAGTACTGCTGAACCAGGTTAAAATATAATTGGGAAATATTTAGCAAAATAAATAAAAATACAATAGGAAATAGATAATGTTAAGTTTTCTAAGTCAATGTGTGATACACAGAATAGTTTAGTGACCCCATTTCTATTTGTGTCTGACAGCACTGATCTAAATGATAATACAATTCATTGGATGTGTTAACTGGATGAACCATAATTTTACCTTAACAGTAGTGATTGATTAGCAAATGAATAAATTATGATCCCTGGAAGGAGGTCTCCAGGGGAGTGCTCTAACTTTCTTATTTAAATTTTTTATTAATTGCTTCAGTAAAGACCTAGGTCAATGAAGACCTCGTTCATCAAACTTCATCACATTTAAAATTTCATCAAATTTGGGGTGACATGCATCTGGGAGGTATAGAATCAGGATCTAAAGTTATCTTGACAGACTGAAACAATGATCTGATTCTAATAGGTTGAAATATAATAGAAACATATAGAAAGTTCTGCACAAAAGTTCAAGAAAGAATTCAACTTCACAAGAACATGGCAGCCAAAAAAAGGTCATTTGATTTAGGCTACAATATAGAAATCGAGTGTTCAGAATAAAAGAAGGTATTCTTTCTATTCTAGACATTAAAAAATAAACTTATAATTTTATGGGTGAACTTGGTAGTTCCTTCTACCAATGCAGATCTTATAGCCATTCTCCAACTTACATTATTTGAGAGCTGCCTGTAGCACCAACAGACCAAGTGACTAGGATCACAGTATATGTCAGAGATAGATCTTGAATCCAACTCTTCCTGATTCCAAGGCCAACTCTCTAATCACAATGGCATGATGCCTCTTGTGTCTGAACTCTGCCAAAGTCAAAGCAAATGATGGGATACTACTATCCTGGAAGACATGAGGAGCTGGTTGGTTTTAGAAAAACATGGAAAGATTTACATGAAATATCAAAGAGTGAAATGAGCAAAACCAAGAGAATGCTGTATATAGTAACAGCAAGACTGCTCAAAGAACAACCATGGACAACTAAGTTATTCTGAGTATTATAAATAATCAGATCAACTACAAAGAACCTATGAAGGAAAATGTTATCCACATCTACAGAAATAACTGATAAATAGAAGTATGAATAGTACAGGTTTACATTAATGTAATATATGTTATATATATATATATATACATATATAAACAAAAAAGAAATAAAAGTTTAGAAAAAAGCAAAGTCTAAGAGTAAACATGGAATATTATATCCTTCTCTGGGTACACTGGTCAAAGGAGGACATTGAAGAACTGAAAGACATCCATATAATAATCACACAGGGATCAGGTAAAGTAACTAGACAGGTTTACCCTACAAAAGAAAAGATTTGGGGGCCTCATGATAGTGCATATTAATACTTTCATAGATCTGTGGTTCCATACTTTAAACATCACTACTGGAACTCTATCCCCTGAAGCAGATCACAAACCCTCCAGTCCTCTCATCTTGGGTCTTTCTTACACATGGTGAGCACTGGATGGGAATGATACGACATGGATTCAAATCATACTTCTGATACTTAGTAGCTGTGTGAGCATGGGCAATTCACAACCTTACTACACCTCAGTTTCCTCATCTGTAAAATGGGGATAATGATATAATGATATACTACCTACTTTAAAAGGTTGTTAGGAAAATATTTGTAAATCTCTCTCAATCTCTCTCTCTCTCTCTCTCTCTCTCTCTCTCTCTCTCACCCTTTCAACACCCTGACACTAAAGTGGTTCAAGCAGAAATATTATTGTTGAGGGGATTTGCGCATCAGGTACATGATTGGACCCCCTCAACTCTATGATTCTAAGTTGCAGCAACATTTTGAATAGGACTAAAATAACTCCTCTTTCTCCACCTTCCACTTTTCAGTTATTGTAAATAACAGAGTCTCTATTAAAGTACAATTACCCTTAAAATTGTTCACATACACACAGAAAAAAGAGAGAAAGAAAAGGTAATCAAGCTTCCATTAAACGTGTCCTTGAGACATGTGGTTTTGTTTCCCCTTAGACTCAGAGCCATATTGAAGTATCACAGCTACAAAAGACCAAGTTGGGCAGCATGAAAATGATTATTTTATCTTCTTTCCTTAATATATTGGAAATGGATTTGAAAGAGCATCCAGTATATGGAGGGGTGAGGGGGGATGAGAAAGGAGGAAAGGCTGGTGAAAAGGTAATTGCCCTAACCACCAAGTAAACTTTGGAAATTTTAGATGGTAAAAATGGAGCAACAAAAAATGATTCATGACAACTGCTACCTGATGTAAGTTGGGACTACTGGCTACTCTCTACAGAGAGACCATATGCAGACATACAACCTTTGTTCAAGCATTGTTCAAATTCCCCAGTTTTCAATGCGCCCTTTTTTCTGGTAACTGTCATTGCCCCACAGGCTACTTATTCCTTCACTAAAGCCTGCTTGGCTATCACAACAGCACTTTCTTCATTCAGTGTAATATAGTTGTGATGTTTTCTGCAATTTATAAACTTTGCCGAGCTAGGTAACTCTTTGTATTTATCATCTCCCATTTTCAACACTCATCCACTGCTCTGACTTGTTTTGTCTTCTTCCTCAAACCAATTTATCCTTTCTCCCTAATAAATTTGCAAGTAGGTAGAATGACCCTTCACACTGATGGCTTTCTTGTGACAATTCAGATGCTCTTTTTAACAGCAAATGGAGTTTATTCACATTTCACTGTGTGTGTATGTGTATACATATAATATATATATATAATAGTTAACATTTATTAGCATGTACTATGTGCCAAGCACTGTGCTAAGCTCTTTACAATTATCTCCTTTGATCCTCACAACAACCATGGGAGGTAGGTGATATTATTATCCTCATTTTACAGATGAGAAAACTGAGAGAAATCAAGGTTAAATGACTTGCCCAGGAATACACACCTAGTAAATGCCATTTGCACACAATTCTTCCTGACTCCTGGTCCAGCTACTCTATTCATTGCACTATGCAGGTGCCTAGTAAGAGAAGAGAGGGGGGAGGGAAAGGAAGAGAGAAAAGGGGGGAGAGGGAGAGGCAGGAGAGGAAGAGGGAGAAAGAGATTAGAGTGTTTAGATAATTAGTGAGTTACAACAGCATTATCAGTAATAAATACCCTAGTCAGAGACTGGAGTGATTAAGTCAAGACAAAATGACAGATCTGAATCTCTTTTCTTTTCTCTCTTCTATCCTCACTATGATGTTTGCAAATATCACCACCACCATCTTGTTTCTCTTGTAAAACTCAAGCTCTGTTGTTGCCTCTATTAGATTCAATTCAGTCCAACAAATACTTATTAAGTGATTAGGATCATAGAAAGAAAGATTTAGTTCTTTGTAAAGAACTCCTTTTACCAATGCAGACCTATACTTTCCCTACAATTTCATAGTCTTTGAGATTTGTCTGGGACACTAAGAGGTTAACGGACTCATTCAGAGTCACACAAACAGTCACCAAGCATAAATTAAGTGCTTACTATGTGCCAGGAACTGTACATAGCACTGGGAATTCAAATAAAAGGAAAAAAGAAAGACAGTCAGGGCAGCTAGTTGGCGTAGTGGATAGAGCACTGTCCCTGGATTCAGGAGGACCTGAGTTCAAATTCGGCCTCAGACACATAACACTTACTAGCTGTGTGACCTTGGGCTAGTCACTCAACCCCATTGCCTAACCAAAAAAAAAAGAAAGAAAGAAAGACAGTCCTGCTCTCGTGGAACTTACGTTCTAATGGGGAAGATAGGACATAAAAGGAGGCTGATAGTGGGGAAGAAAGTGCTTGACATGGGAACATCACATCCAGAAGAGTGTAGCTTGATTAGAAATGAAGAGATGGTCTGTTCCTTAAATAGAGATTCTAGGACCATCCAATCAGAGGAAGCCAACTCCAAGGCAGAGGGAGTATAAGAGGATGAATCTGAACCTAGGTCTTCCTGACTCTGGGTCAGTTCTCTAGCTATTCTACCACACTGGCTAATTATTCTATGTATAAATAAATAATTAATTAAACACCCACACACATACACACACACACACACACACACACACAAAGGGACCATTCACCAATGCACTTCTTCCATTAAGAATTGATGAATTTGTTAGTATGGGTACTCTTTCCACAGATGCCCATCCTAACTCTTGGAAGAAAATTATCCTGAGCTGTACTGGTTAAAAACAAAATGATCACCTGATTGTCAACTTTCTGGTGATGGGCCTTTTGGAGTATAGCCAGACTAGTTCTCAGATGTGAAGACGTTCTCAAGGTTCAGGTGCTGCCTCTTGTGTGAAGTTGCCTCTAATCTCCTATTCTACTTATTCTACTTATTTTTACATGGTATCCTTTATTTGTGTATGGTATCCTCTGCTTTTTCCCAGTAGTGCATCTCTGTCTGGTAGAACAACAACTCACACCAAATACCACAATAAACTAAATAAACTGAAACTTGATCTGTGATGTGAATATTAAAGAAGAGACAGAGAGATAAAGACAGATCAAGTATCTTTTTCATTTATTTTTTGGTGAGAAAATCGGGGTTTAAGTGACTTGCCCAGGGTCACACACCTAAGAACTGTCAAGTGTCTAAGGCTGAGATTTGAACTCAGGCCCTCCTGACACCAGGGCCAGTGCTTTAACCACTACACCACCTAGCTGCCCACCCCAAGTATCTTTTATAGTTATGTCTAAAGAGGTTAATTCTTAACAAACAAGATATAGAGGCAATGACAAAAAATGAGATTGAAAAATTTACCATTTCAATGTAAAATAAATTTTACTTATATAAATTTTGCCTGGAAAAAAATCAACATAACTAAATAAAAAAGAGGGAAACTTTTAATACAATTAAATAAATTGAGTAGTTGACTAAAAGAGCATTTGATGTCTAATAAGAATGGTATCATTGTTCCAATTTCTGGGAATACAAAAACAAAAGTGAATACAGTCTTTGCCCTCAAGGAGCTTATATTTTAATAAAGAAAGACAACACTTAGAGAGGAATGTAAGCTAGGAAGCAGGATTTTGGTTTGGTAGTCAAAGTCATAGTGACCATAGCCACAGAGGAGGATAATGGAACATCCTTTACATTAATAATGGTAGTATTTCTTTGATTATGGTTCTAGAACTGAGAGTCAGGTGATGAGAAGGTCAAGGGAAGTTAGAAACCTGATAACAGGTTCATTGGGAAGAAAATAGCCAAAGGTGAGGTGAATCAGAGTTGAGGCTACTAGATATATTGTGCTCTCTGAAATATTCACCAATCAGGAATTTATATCTCATCTCTGATAAGGTTCAGTACCCATGATCTTTAGGCAACTAATGAAGATTAAGATCAAAAGCCAATCCCCAATATATAAGTGGTCAAATGATACAAACAGTTCTCCAAAGAAGAATTGCAAATGTTGAGTTCAGTTCTGTGCAATACATTTTGGAAAGGGCATTAAAATAGCAGAGCATATTCAGAGAAAGGTAAGCAAGAAGGTGAGCAGAGTGGATGATATACCATGTGAAGAACAGTTGAAGGAGCTGTGAATACCAAGCCTGAAAAAGAGAAAATTTGGGGGACAAAAGGTAGTGAGATATAGAGATAGTTCTCCTTAATTACTTGAAGGACTGTCAAGTGAAAGAGGGCTTAGACTAGAAATGCTTGAGCCAGGGATTCTGTACAGATACAGAATGGGCTAGATGGCATCTGAGATCCCATTGCACTTTGAGAATTATGTGACTTCTGGAAGTCAGGAGCCATGTCTTAAAAATGTGCTTGCGTTCTCCATAGCAAATAGAAATGTACCTCACAAAAAAGCACCTTGCAAAGTGGGCATAAATTATATGTGTGTGTGTGTGCATATATATGTTTTATACATGTATTTGTGTGTACAAATATACAAGGATGCATCTTTTCATACAAATTTACTGTAATACTGAAGTCAGGATCAGAATGGGGGAAAAAAGCAAAAGAAAAGAAAAGCAGTGCCTAATTTTACAATTGCCTTTTCTCACTTAATTGATGTGACAAAAATCACAATTTCATTTTTAAAAAAATTAGTACTTAAGAATCTAGATTTATCTAAAATCCTAATAATTGAAATGTAAAAATTGTACTCTTCAAGACAGACAAAGAGCATATAATTGAACTGTTTTAGGGACTGTTTGCTGAATTTACCTCTTTATACTTATCATGTTTCAGACTGTTCTTAAATGCATAATCAGTAATAATTGCTTGACTCAATCAGTTGCTTATTCATTCAGCAAACATTGACTGAGCAGCTGCTATATTGGAGATTCTGTGCTGTGGTGCTGAAGGGATACGGATGAGTAACTTTCTGCCCTTGCTTCAAGGAATTTAGAAAATACTAGAAGGGTTGTAACGTTGTATTAAAAGCAATGGGCTTGCTTGCTTTCTAGAAGATGGGCTGGCCATATATTGAAAGCAATAGATAGCTGGTATGCTCTACTGGTATCTTCATACAAGAGAAAACAAGGAGGTCCCCATCATATTGGGTGCCCTGTGTCCCTGACCATGCCAAACTCATTAGGGGATATGCATCAGTAGAATGGACAGACATTGATAGAGTTCAGTGTGCATCATTGTTTGAGAGTATTTCTACCTATGAAGCAAAAAAAAGTGCCATCACAAAGGAATAAATAAATTCATAGGCACATCCATACACACATAAATATCATTTTTGAAAGAAGATTTCAATGTATTACATACAAATGTCATAGTAGGCAGCATGAAAATTTAGAAATGATTGGGTCAGGTCTATGTAAGGCACTACTATTCAGCTTAATGGAAACACTACTGGACATAGAGTCAGAAGACCTGAGTTCAATTCCTACCTCTCCCTTTTACCAGCTGTGTGATTTGGTATAAATCACTTAGTCTTCTCAAATCTCTTCTTAACTGTAAAATGAATAATCCCTGACTTCAAGGAATTTACCTTCTTCTGACTTCATTTTAGCACCACTACTCAACCCCAGCACATACTCTTCCATCCAGTGGCACTGGCCTCCTTACTGCTCCTTGCACAAGAAACCCTAGCAACCAACTCCATCCACTTTCATTGGTTGTCCCCCTATACCTGAAATTCTCTCCCTCCTCATCTCTGTTTCCTGGTTTTCCTGGCTTCCTAAAAGTCTCAGGTAAGCCTCTTCCTTCTTCAAGAAGCCTTTCGTAATCCGTCTTGATGCTAGTCCTTTACCTCTGTTGATTATCTCCATTTTATCCCATATTTATCTTCTTTGCACCATAGCTGCTTGTATGTTCTCATTTCAGACTGTAAGTTCTTTGAGGGCAGGGACTTTTACCTTTCTTTGAATCCCCAGCACTTAGCACAGTGCCTGACACATACTAAGCATTAATAAATGCTAGATGATAAGCTAGCTGAATATTATTATCATTATTATTTAATTCTTCTCATCTTTATATTCAAAGACATTTGTATAGAAATGGTACCAGGACAAGTTGTTATTGTATCTTTTTAGGTTTCATGTTTAGCGAGATATTGAAAAACTATAGAGAATAAGTGATTGTTTATAATCCAATGAAATTGTTGGTGTGAAAATTCATCTCCTTTAAACTCAGAGAAAGTATTTTTGGGACAGCTCCTATAAGAATCAGAAAAATGGAGATTAGATATACTTCTTCGTATTCTACATGGTTTTGATTTCTTCTACTAGGTCATTATATTTAAGAAGCTTTTGTATCAGAATTGGGATGTTAGGAATATTCGAAGGACTGCAGAGCTAGAGTTGAGAGGGACATAAGAGGCTATATTCTGACCTCCTCATTTTACTATTGAGAAAACTGAACCCCAAGAAGGTTAAATGATTTTCCTAAGGTAAGAGAGTAAATGCCATAGTGGGTTAATCAGATTAGCAACATCTACTAAGGGAAAAAAATGTTGTTTTTAGACCTTTGTGGATCAATGTTATGATCAGGTGATTATAAGTTACTACTATTATTATTGTTATTATTACTATTATTTGTTTGCTTAATTCGAACCAGACCAATGATTTCATTGCTCTAGGGAACTTTTGGCTTGAAAACCCTCCTCACTTTTCTTTAACAGCAATTCTTCTGCAATTTATAGTCTTAGAGAATTACCAAGGTCACTGAGATGCGAAGTAACTTGCCCACGATCACATAGCTAGCCTATGTCAGAAGCATTGTCTTCTCAAACTCCAGGTTGTTGTTGTTCAGTCACTTCATATCTGACTTTCTGTGACCCCATTTGGAGTTTTCTTGGCAAAGATACTAGAGTGGTTTTCCATCCCCTTGTCCAGCTCATTTTACAGATGAGGAAACTGAGGCAAATAGGGTTAAATGACATGGCTTCGGGTCACACAATTAGTGAGTGTTTGAGGCCAGATTTGAATGTAGGAAGATGAATTTTCCTGACTTCAGGCCCAGCGCCCTCTTCGTTGTGGTGCCACCTACCTGCCCAAACTGCAGGCCTGACCTTCTATTCACTATGCCACACTGACTCTCTACAATGGACATGAGAGGATCAGAGATTTAGAGCTAGAAACTACTTCAACAGGCCACTGGGTCCAACTTTCTCACTTTACAGATAAGGAAACTGAGGCTCATGAAGGTGAAGTGACTGCCCCAAGATCACACAATTTCATTTTACATAACAATCTCAGCAAACTAAGTCCAAGAGAAAAAAAAAAGCATAACAAAGAAATTCTGGATCATCAATTTGATTGAATGAGCTCCAGGTTTGGTTAAAAGCTGGTCATCACTTGAACTCAAAAGTGGGCCTGACAGGCACCTAAGTGAAAGCATATTATTTGTATTTTCCCACAACATAGCTTGAACAAAGTTTTGATTTCTCTAATGGCGATGCAGTGAAGTGAAAGACAAGTCCAGCCATCTACCTGACCAAGAAAGTTGGCACAAAACTTTTCTAGGTAAAGCGAACAATTCTAGAGTTTAACAAATGAGGCACGTTCCACTTGGTTCCTTGCTTCATAACCGCAGACCACAAGGGGAGAGAAGGGAGTGATGAGGCTATGTTTGAGGGAAAGTGGATTTATGGATTAGTGGGGAAATGAGAGAAGTTTCAAATGAAAGCAGTTTGCAGGGATGCATCCCCTGAAGCTACACAAAATTGAAAAGGCATCTACCGCATCCTAAAGTAACGTTCAATGATATCTTCTATTCTACCCTTTTAATGGATGATTTGTATGCAACACTTCCAAGTGAGATGAGAGTATTACAGACTACTGAATCAGGCATAATCACCCCATAGACACAGCAGGGGAAGCTTTGTGATAATGGGGGTAGAGTGAAAAATCCTATGTTCATGAAATGTGTTTCTCCAAAATTACCCAAGCAGTACAACCCAAGAACAGTACAGCCTAGAGAATCATGTGATCTAAGCACTAGTTTACTTTGCCCTTCATTTTAAAGGGGTGGGGGATGAGGCAGGGGAGCAGGGGCAATGGTAGTCTTGCTGCCTTTAAAGCTGTCCTTACGATACATCAGCTTTACCAAATATCGATTGACATTCAGTCCTACAAAGTGTGCATTCACTTTGAAAGAATATGAAGAGATTCCTCCTGACTTTAATCCAGTTGAGTTTCCTGCTAGTCATTTCACTTACTTCCTTTTTTGATATTTAGTTCTGTGGGAAGAGTAATAGTTAAACCCTAATGTAAGAACCAAATATTGATTTTTTTCAGGTGACACAAAGCTAGCAGAAATGGTACACCGATGCCATAGTAGGCATCCAAAAAGTTCTGAACAGAGAGGAATATTGGGATAAATTGAGTAAGATGAATTTAAGAGGGATCAATGTAGAGTTCAAAAAACCAACACCAGAAGTCAAAGATTGAGGAGGCGTGACTAGATTGCCATTCTTCTGAAAAACATCGGGACATTTGTGGACTTCAAGTTCAACATTAGTCAGGGGTATTGTGTGGCAGCCCCAAAGATGATGTGACCTTAAGATACATTGAGAAAGGTATAAGAATCCTGGATGAGGAGGTAACGTTCCCTTTGTACTCTGCTCTAGTCACATTACATCTCAAATATTCTATTCTATTCTCAGAGAAGCATTTTAGGCAGGATATCATTAACCTGGAGAGTTCCAAAGGAAAACAGAATTATAAATTCTGTAATTGTAAAGATCACCAAATCATGCTATAAGCTGAAATTGGTCATATTCAAATATATTTTCCCACCCTTGCCTACCCAGGGAACCTTGCCTTGTGATAAAGAATAAGAAAAGACAGGTGAGTAAAACTAAACAGCATACTGACTACAACTAACAACAGTTTTTTACCTGGGAACCCTGACCTTGGTTTTAAAAGACACTTTGATGACTATATTTATATATAATTGGTTTCCTTTGAAATCCTATGTTTCTTTATTACATGCATTTAAAAAGATTATTCTGAGAAAGGATCCATACCAGACTGCCGAAAGGTCTGTGACCTCCCAAAAAAAAACAAGTTAAGAATCCTCAAACTGCATGATTAGTTGAAGAAACCGGGAATGTTTAGCCTAGGAAAGAGAAGACTTTGTTGGAGATGTGATAGGTATGTTAAACTTGAAGAAGGTCACGTGAAAGAAGGATTAAACTTGTTCTACTTTGCCTGACAAGGAAGAACTAAGGACAATGGGGAGAAGTTTAAAAAAAAAGTCAAGTTCACTGTAAAGAAAAACTTAACAATTAAAACTATTCAAAAGTGAAATAGACTGTCATAGAGGGTAGTGGACTCTACTCCACTGGAACTCTTTAAAAAAAGGTTGGATGACCACTCATCAGCTTTGTTGTTGAAAAGACTTTTTTTTTATTTTTTGATTTTACTTTTTCATGTACTTTGCTTTTTTACATTAGTTTTTTCAAATATATCGTTCCTGCATTCCTTTACCCAGTGAGCCTTCCCTTGCAACAAAGCAGAAAAGATATTTAAGCCAAACCAACCATCTCATTGACTGCAACTGAGAATATCTGTAGCATTCCACACTTATCATCCCTGTCTCTCCAAAACAAAGAGAAAGGTATATTTCTGCACCACAGAGGGGATGCTTTTTCAGATATGGGTTCACTTAGATGGACTCTGGCTCTGAAAATTTTTAATTTGATTAACTTAGATGCGGAAGAACTTGTATTCTGTGACAAGCAAGAATTAAAAATTAGATCACTTTGTAACTTTAAAATGAGAGCTAACTTTAGAGAACCCTCACTGTTGTCATTACTGAAAAATACTTCTTCAGTGTGGTAAAGTCAATAGTTATGCTGCATTTTTGTTATTTGAGATAACAATAGACAAAAAGTCAGATGAGATGACAAACTGTTTGGATTCCTGAATTATCAAAGTCACAAGAATTTCTTACCACATGATACATTACCTGTCCCAGAATGGTGGGAAAATTTGGGTTCCAGATGCCTTAAACATTCTTCAATTTGTGCTTCACCTTCTGACAGAAAAGGAGAAACTGCAATTCTTTCAATAACACTCAAAGAATATATGTTTGAAAATCTTGTAAATATTGCCTATTGCAGGTATATTTTGGGAATTCAAAAGTACTTGACTTTTTGGTAGATTTTTCTCTCTTTTGAGGATAAGGATTCAAACTCATAACCTCTGGGCTTTCATTGCCTTAATTAAGACAAAAACACTCCTTCTCGCTCAAAAAAATTTATGCCAGTCAAGATAGTGGGGAATGTACCATTTTTCAAAAAAAGAAAAAGAAAAGTATCCTTTCATTTATCTTTATACCATTATATGAATGACCAACTGTTTCTATTCTTTCTCATCTTAAGAATATTATTCTCTTTCAGTGGCCCTCCTGCTTCCATCATCCTGTTATTTCTGATTTTCTTGTAAAAACTTTGGTCTCTTTCTAGAACTCTCATTTTTGGTAGTTCAATTCATAGAAGGTGTAGAGATAAACAAAACCTCAGAGGACTTTGGAGATAATCTAATGCTACTGTCTCATTTTTCATCTTTGGAAACTGAAGCACACGTGGGTTAAGGTACTTGCCCAACACAGTAAGTAAAAGAACCAGGGTTTAAACCCAAGTTTCTGATTCCAAATCTACTGCCTCTTCTGCTGTCTAATTCATAGCTTATCTGAAACATCAGCCTCTTATATAGTATCTCCAAAAACCTATTTCTCTGTTTGAACACCTCTGCTGATGAGGAATCCCTTGAATCACAAACCAACCCATCCCATTTGGGGCTAGATATAATTAATTATAAGTTCTTTCTTACCTTCATTTGAAATCTCCCTCCTCCTTCCAGCTATAATTGTATGATCCTACTATCCTGAGCCATCATCAGTCATCTTGACTCTTGTCTTGCCATTGGACTCCAATGACTCTGGAGGAAAGAGTGAGACTGATGACTTTGTACAACTCTGCCCCATACCCAATTCACTCACAAGTCAAAACATCACCCTCATGATGTCATTAATCCTCTTGGAGAATGAAGGACAAACAACAACAGCCTCCTTCTAATTTCCCACATTTTGTTCTAGTTTGAACTTTTCAAGCCAACGAGAAAAAGTCAAATCCCCCTTCAACACTAAAACCCTTCAAATAATTGAAGATGATGATCTTTTCACCCAGTGTCAGAGCTTCTTCTGGCTAAACATCCCCAGTTCCTTCAACTGAACACTGAATGACATGGTTTCCAAGTCTCTCGGCTTCCTGACAAACACTGCTGTATGAACATGCATGCTCATGACATTGTTCTTAGAGTGTGGTACGCAGTAAAAAGCCCAAATAAACACTGACCAGTACATACCATGGTGGGAATGTTACCTTCTTTGATGTGGATATAACTTTTATATTCATTCAGCTGAAGGATTTTTTTATAGATTATATTGATGACTTTTCACTGTCCTTCTGTGATATCACTAATGCCAAGAACCAAACCCTCCCTAGTAACACAGATACAGTTAAGCAAAAATAACCAGTCCTATGCCACGTATGAAATTATACTCAAGGTTCTACACTCGTGTTCCCCCTGAATCCCTGCCAATAAGAAATTTGTGTCATTATCTGTTCTGTGCGAGAGAATCTATTTTAATCCAAATTTTGTCATCCAGCGGAATAGCTGTCCACCTTATTTCACGTCATTAATGAAAGCAATAAACACGTTATGTTTGCACTTATCTAAATCACTGATTTCTTTTTGGATATCATTGAATAGGTCCAGCTACCCTTTGTAACTGCATTTTCCTACGCGCCTCAAGTATTTAGATCCAAATGCAGTGGTTCAGCAATTATCGATGATTACTCTAGATTCCTACAAAAATGATAGCAAATCTGCTCCATTATGTGTTCTTTTGTTGTGATGGATGTTTCAGACTATTCATATTACAGATGAGGAAACAGAGACCAAGAAAGTTAAAGGGATTTGCCCAAAATCATGATACTAAGAAATTAAGTAGCAAATACATGGTCCTAAGATAATAAACAGCAAAGGTGGGATTTGAATATAGAACTCCCGCATTTAAATCCAGTCCTCTGAAAGTCTACATCTACAAGTCTACCCATGGATAAATACTCTTTAAACTATTTTAACATACTCATTTTAGAGACTGGTAAATGAAGGCCTTGAGAGTTGCCTGAGGTCACAAAGTTTATAAGTGGAAGAACTGATAAGTCTTCTGATTCTAACATCAATATATTTGCATTGCAACATATAATCTCTCAAAAGAGAAGTAGATTATTTTTTCATTTCATACCTATGTAAATGTGAGAGCTCATTAAATCAATCAATCAATTTAATCCCTCTCTTACTTAAAGTAACTAACAAGATGCTCTACACTTTGATACCTTCATCAGGTGAGAACACCTCTGTTGAATCAATCAATTAAAGGCACAGATGAGGAATGAAATAAGACCTTAATCAATTTGGAAAGAGTAAAAGCCATTGGATGGAATAAAATGATGCTGTAAGAAGTGTCTTGGGATTGACTGAAGAGGATCAGTCATGCCCTGTGCTGCTTAGATAAAATAATAAGCCCATTCAAAATTGGATATTCCAATAGAGAACCAGATTAGTAATGAAAGGCGGGGGCAGCCAAGTCTCTGAGAGGGAATCACTGAGCAGAGAGTATGGCCTTGTGAACTTCAAAGGTCAGAAGATAAGGGACTTCCAATGGATGTCATAGGAGTGTCCCCAGAATAGCAGTGGCTGACAGTTGTGTTTTCATTGGGAGCTGAAGACAAACAAGAAACACTAGTGAAAGACGGTTCATGACTCTCCAAAGAGCACAGCAGCAATCTACAGCATAACTAAGGTAAATGATGAGAAATCCACAAAGGTGGTGGGGGGAGCCAAAGGACTTCCAGCAACCAGGTACTGTTATTCTTTTGCCATGTGGTCTCTGCAGCTTTGACCCCAATTTCTCTGGGAACCTATATATAATATATTTGATATAGTATGTTCTCAGTTTGGGGATGGGGAGGGAGAGAGGTTTTGTTCTAACTATTCTTTCTACACCACCTTAGTAAATATTAGTTTCTAAAAGCTAATTAATTATGGTTAACTGATTGTTATGAACCAATCATCAATGTAGGGAAACACACCAATGGGGCTTATGAACACTTGTACTAGAGAAACACCACTGACCTCTCAGGATTATCCTCATGGCTCTGAGGAGAGAGGTAGCCAGCTGCCCACTGGAGACCCAGATTGCTGATGCAAGTGCGGGTTGAGCAAAGTAGCCGCAGAACTTCTGTTAAGCATGTTAAGGTTTTCCGTGGGCAAGTTCAATTTTAATAGGAGGAAGAATCCTCTCCTCCCCTACCAAAAAGAAATGGAAAACAGGAATGATGTGAATTACCTGCAATAAAAGGCCCAAATGCAGGCATTCTGGAAAACATATTTAGTTTTTGTGAAGTATTTGCTGTTCCCAAATATAACAGTTCATTCCTTTCCTGTGTGTCTTTGAATGGTCTGAATCCTATTCACTTCCCAAAATCTACCTCACAAGATCTATCATGAGATTTGATATTTAGAGCCCTAAAAGAGTTCAGAGGCCATTTCATCCAGGTTAGAGCAGGTTAAGTGAGGAAACATCAGAGCAGGGATTTGAATCCAGGCTGTCTCACTCCAGAACTAGTTTTCTTTGAAACCCTTAGCATTCTGGAAGGTTCAGCTCCAGTGCCTTCTCCTAGTAAAGGCCTTACCTAATTTCCCCAAATCTTTGTCTTCAACCAATGCCTCCCAAATCGTTTTTATTTATTTTTGGAGGCATTGTGGTGTCATGTTTAGAGAGCTGACCTCAGATCTAGTAAGACCTGGATACACCTTGGCCGAGTGTGGACATCACTTGATCTCTCACTGTTGTCAGCAACTCTCTAAGAAGACAGTAGAAATTACAGAGAAGGAGCCAACCTGAATTGATAAAGGAAGTTCCTCCCTAGGTATTCCTATACCAGTGAAATCACAGGTCCTGCTGCTGTCTCCTATTTTGTATACATTTGGCATTTACATTTTGCGTATACTGTCCACACCATCACCACTACTGGGTGACCACCCCCAACTACTCCCACAAGTAGAAAACAAACTATTTGAGGGAAAGGACTATCTGAAGGAGTTTTCCTACTCCCAGGACCAACCAAGTATAGCATGTGACACATAATAGGTACTTGATAAATTTTTGTTAAATGGAATTTATTTGAACCCAGGTCTTCCAATTTCAAGTCTAGCTTTCTATCCATTTTATCATTGTGCTTCTAGAGTTGGCCTTCAGATATAATCTGCATACTATTAATTTTTATTTTCTTTTTATTATGAATTTAAGCACAAACATTTTAATTTGCAAAAGAACATGAAAGAGAAAAATAAGAAACTGAACGTATGTTATGTAAACATATCACATACATATATGTGACAGCAATGTAATAACACAACTGCTCTATTTGTGCCCTCTTCTATGATTTTTCCCTTTTTTCTATGCATTTAAATATATTTAGTGGTACTTTTTTTCCCCTGATATATCTATCCTTACCCACTAATCCACCACTCCCATCCCCTTGTTTAAATTAGAAACCTTCTCTTGTAAAAATATGTATAGATTATCAAAATAAATGAACACATTGGCCATATCTGACCATTCATAGCTCATTCTGTATCTTTAATCCACTATCCCACTGCCAAGAAGTAGGAGGCATATTCCATCATCAGTCTTTGGAAGACACTATTGTTTGTTAGTTTGATCAGAATTCTTCAGATTATTCTTATCATCTTGTAAATTCTTCTCCTGGCCCCACTACTCAGTTCAGGTAAGTCTTCGATAATTCTCTAAGTCTGTAATATATGTCATTTCTTGTGGCACAATAATATTCAATTAAGTCCATATACCACCACTTGGCCAGTTATTCCCCAATTGATGGAAATCCACTTTGTTTCCAGTTCTTTGCTGCTAGAGTAACTGTTGCTATAAATAGTATTGAACCCCTGGGTCCTTTTCCTCTGTCTTTGATCACATGACACAAGCTTTAGTCATCCCAAGCCTTGATTTTTTTCCAATCAGATAAACAGGAGCAGACACCCCGACCAGCTCACTGCAGGCACAGTTAACAGTGAAAAGTGGTTGCGTTCTCAGTCAACAGAACTCTGGCCTCTGAGGCTGCTGCCAACAGTGAGAGCAAGAGGAAACTAAAAGGGCCCCAGAGTTGAGCTACTTGTCTTTTCTCCATAGGTGGTCTTGGCAGCTCGGGATTAAAACAGTCAGCAGAACTAGGTGAAGGAAGCTTGGGGCAAGGGGGGCACATAGGTAGGGAGGATGATCTCTATGCTGTGCTTTGCCTGGTTTTTTGAAGAAATTTAGTGACATGTGCTGCAATGATCTGGGATTCTCAGTGAACTCAAAATGAGCCCCCACCCTTTACATATCTAAAATATTCTCTTTTGGTGGCAGAATTTTGTTTTATTTTTTTTTCATTTTGTGAGTTGACAAGTATTATAACTCACCTGCCAGAAGGGAGAAAAAGATCTGCCAGTGGGAAAGATATATTTGATCTTTCAGTCATCTTTCAATTTATAGGATGTGCCCATCAAAATTCAACCTCTGTGTGCATTCATATTGAAATACTCCCAATTACCAGTTAATCTTAAAATCCTTCCTCCCTTACTCAAGCAAAATCATAAATAAACAGTTCAATTAAATTCAGCTCCATGAATATTTATTAAGCACCTACTATGTGCAAGGCATGGTGCTAAGCCCTCAGGATACAAAGGCTCTATCGCCCAAAAAAAATCCTCCCTAAAGAGTCCCTGCTCTCAAGAGATTTACTTGGGGTGGGGGTAGTGTTAGGGGAACTGGTTCTTGCATTCAGCATATACTCAGAATGATAAATAAAAAGTGATTTGAGAAGGGAGAACAACTAGGAGATGGCAGCATCCCCTCCAGGAATACCATCCAGTAAAAGGTGACACCTGAGCCAAGCTATAAATAAAACTAAGCCTTCCAAGGCGAAGGAATGAGAAGAGAGTACATTCCAAGCATGGTGGAGGAGAAAAACATCTGAAGGTGGGAGATAACAAATTGAGATCAAGAAACAATTACTGGTTCAATTTGGGCAGAGTACAGAGTTTGTGAAGAAGCATGCTATGAAAAAAAAGCTGAAAAAGTAGTAGTAGGGCTTTCCATGCATGCCTAAAGATTTTCTGTTTTTTCTTTCCCAAAGGTACTAGAGAACTACTATAAGGTTTTGAGCAAGGTAAGGGCACCATACGGCCCACTCTATCTAACCCCAGCCATGTTTCATTTTACACTTCTGCCACTTTCTCAACATCTGTCCTCCTGCTACCCTTCTCCCCTTTCCAGCTCTGGAACCACAATGCAATCAATACTAGCATTGCTCCATATATTTGCTCATTGACTGTGCCTAGAATGCACTCTCTCCTCACCCCTGCATCTTAGAAGCCTTCACTATAGTTAAGACTTAGCTCAAATGTCACCTTTAACTGGTAGTCATTGTTCATCTTTCCCTCTCCCTGTTGCTCAACTTTCTCAATCAATTTTCCTCCACTCCCCATCTGATGACTTCCCTGTCCAAAATACCCTCCTTGGCCATCACTCCTTACATATGTAGGGTGACCCCTTTAGAATACAAACTCCTGGAGGTCAGGAACTATCTTCCTTTTGTATATGTGTCTCCAGAGCTTAACACAGTACTTGGCACATAGTAAGCATTTAATGAATTTTGTTTTCATTCATTTATTCATTCAGTCAGGAGAACAACAGAATGCTGAGTTCGGGGAATAGCAATTAGCCAGATTTGGCTGGAATATAATGTGTGAATGGGAATAGTGTGAAATACGTCTGGAAAGGTAGGCTGCAGACAGATTGTGAAGTGCTCTGACTGCCAAGCTGAGAAGTTGATATTTTGTTCTAAAGGCAATTGAGGTCAAGCAGAATAAAGTCTAAGAACTGGCCATTGTTTTTAGTGGTTAAGAGATCATCAGTAACCTTGGAGAGAGCAATTTCAGTGGAGTGGTAGGGACATAAGCCAGATTGCAAGGGACTGAGAAGTGAGCAGATGGTGAGGAAGTGGAGGCAGGGAATGTAGCTGATTTTGTTTCTAGAATTTCAGTTGAGAAAAGAAAAAGAGAAATAAGACAATAGTAATGGGAAAGACAGAGTCAATGGAAGGTTTCTGAAGGGCAGGGTTGACCTGAGCACATTTGTAAGCCACAGGGAAGGAACTGCTATATAGAGAGAGATTGAAATTGGAAAGGATGGACACAGATGACTGTGGGGTAAGGTATCATAGAAGTCTGGAAGAAATGAGAACAAGGATTCAATTAGGCAGAGTAGTATAGGGGATAGAGCTCTGGATCTGGAATTGGGTAGATATGGGTTTGAATGCTGCCTCTAACACTCACCTTAAGCAAGTCACCTAAATTCTCTGAGCCCCTATTTCATCATCCAGAAAAAAGAGTCACCCAAATGTCCACTAAGACCCCTTCAAGGGCTACATCTATAATCCTATGATGTAGAAGTGTTGACCTTGGTGAGGAGGAGGAGGAGGAGGAGAAGAAGGAAGAGGAAGAGGAAGAACATTTCTTTTTTTTAAATGACAGCAAAGAACGAGGGATGAAGCAAACAAGTTTTGAGATGTGGAGAAGGGGAGAAGATAGAATTCACAGATGTGCTCAATTTTCTCAATCTAATGCTAGGTGGAGTCCTCCCATGCTAGGGAAAAAGAAGGAGGTAGTGCAGGAAGAACCATGAAAGAAGGAAAAGAAATAAGTAACTGCTACAGGGAATGTGATAAAAAGCTAACCAAAGAAGAATTAGAGGATAGTTGTGCTGTAATGGAGGTATAGTTGATAAGAAATTTTTAATGCCCCTGTCAGCAAGTTGTGTGATTTCTTTCTATAGCATTCAACAACATGGGTGTAAGGACGGAAAAGGTAGGTGGTGAGAGTAACCCAAAGTTGGAGTCTGGCAATGTATGAGCAACAATAGAGTAAGGGAGAAAGGGATTGAAGGATGGAGGATAGATAATCATTCAATAAGACCTCTACTCTGTTTTAGGAACTAAAACAATCCTTGCCCTCAAAGATCCTAATGGAACAGGGTCCATATTTAATTCTAACCTTAAGATCTGCTGCCAGATCCAGAGGAGTGAGGACACTCTCTCACTCCTTTTCACTGCAGTGACCTCCCTGCACTCAGCTTCCAGTCTACGTTCAGCCCTGGGGAAACTCTAATCATAGGGCTTATGTCCACTTTTCTCTCATTCTTCAACTTATTAAACCCCTATAGTCAGTCCACTGAGGGCAAATTACTGAAGGCTTTAGGTTTAAGATCATACCCAGTGTTTCCCCAAAATGGAAACTTGGTGCATACTCAATGTACTAGATGAATTAAGTATTATTTCCTACAAACAAAAGGAATGTTAAACAGAGCACTCACAAATGTAAATTTGACAAAACAAATTTAAGCAGGATTTAGTAACTTAATTTGTAAACTACATTTACAATCTTTTTGGCAGCTAATATTTAAATCTCACGCAGTCTGTGGGGTTGCTGAGTCAGCATTTTGGATTTCATCTTGTTCTATACTATGCAAATTCCAGGAATATATCTGCTGGTGAAACCATCAGGTTTGGGTCAGTCCTCTTATCAGTGGCTGGCTTCTCCAGTGTAGGAGATTCCAACCACTAACCAGCTCTATCCATTGGACCCAGTGCTTTTGGACTTCTTGCATTCATATCTTCACCTCCAAACTTGGGCACGTTCACTGCAAGGCTGATGTTATGTCACCTACTCAGGAAAAGAAAGACAAAGCAGAAATACCAATCAGGTACTCAGGTGCACCTGCTTTATTGAATCTATGCTCCATTGGAAGAAGTGGCAGAATGGGGGGAAATACATGAGTTTTAGTGCGTTCCCCACAATCCTTCAAGGGGAGTCCACAGACAGAACTATCCACAGTGGAAGCTAGAAACTGAGCCATAAGCTGTCCTTTCTTTTAACAGATGGAGCTCCCTACCCCACTATTGCTATCATGGGATGGGGGAAGGACCAAGGGACCACTCACAATCTGCCTCCTTGAGGAGATTAAGTGAGCTACCAAGAAGGAACACAAGCATTCAAGGATCACTGTAACTTATAGACATGCAAGTCTAAGGTTCTCCAATCCTTCAGTCCATTGGAAACTGTAGCTCAAGCATACTGGAGGAGGCATGTCCATGTTGAGAGCCCAGAATTCTTGTTTTCCTGATATCTGATTGTTGTTGCCGGCATATTTGCAGAGACCAAGGTGGGGGAGGAAAGAGTTCTTGTTAGGGGCAGTCACCCTACCCCTTTATTGACCACAAGGACATGGTGATTAGGAAAGTTTGCTAAGCTAATTATTAAAGGAGAACCTTGCATATTTTGCATACTTGACTTAGAAGAAGCTAAACCAGTAATTGCATATATAGGAACCTCACAGCATGTAGGAAAGTTAAACATTGGTCAAACATGGAGTCACTTCTGTCAGCTAGGACCTAACAATAGGCCAGTTGTCACAGGTACGTCATATAAAACATCCTTCTTTTAGCCTTTGCTCACCACATGACTGAAAGCAGACATGAAACTCCTCATCTTTGCTATGCCCAAGTGCTGGGCACGTGGTCAATCAGACCTTAGGGTCAATTCTGAGCATGCTATATGAGATGCCTCTAATTACATGATTGTATACATAATATATAGAAAATGAATGAGCAGCTAGGTGGTGAAGTGGATAGAGCAATGGGCCTGGAGTCAGAAAGACTCATCTTCCTGAGTTCAAATCTGGCTTCAGATACCTAACCAGCTGTGTGACCCTGGGTGAGGCACTTAAACCTGTTTGCCTCAGTTTCCTCATCTGTAAATTGAGTTAGAAAAGAAAATGGGAAACCAGTCCAGTATCTTTGCCAAGAAAACCGCAAATGGGGTCATGAAGAGTCAGACACAACTGAAAACAAAAATTCAAAATGAGTACAAGTTGTTTGGGGAGGGAGTGAACTAGTCAAAGGGGAATTGGGAAATATTTTATGTAGTAGGTAGCAATTGAGATGGGTCATGAAGGAAATCAGAGATTTCAAGAGACAGAGGTAAGGAGGAAGTGAATTCCAGGAGTGGGAGATTGTTATAGCAGAAGCACGAAGAAAGGAAATAGATTATCATGTGTTCAGAACAGCAAGTAAACCAGTATGAATGGATTACAGAGTGTGCAGATGGGAGTAATGGGAAAGTGAGAAGGGAACAGATTGTGAAAAGATTTAAATGCAAAACAGAGGACTTTATATTTGATCCTAGAAATAATTGGGTACCACTGGCATTTCCTGATTAGGGAAGGTTTTGACGTGGTCAGAATTGCACTTTGTAGAATGATCGCTTTGACAGTTCTGTGGAAGATTGAGTCAATTGGTGAGAGGCTTGAGGTAAGAAAAGACCATTGCAATAGTTCAGGCAAGAAGTGATCACAATTTGAACTAGAATGACAGCTGAGTGAGTGAAGAGAAGGACATATACAGGAGATGTTTGGGGGCAGAAATGACAAGATTTGGTAAGTGATTTGATATGTAAAGTGATAAAGAGCAAGGAGTTGAGGATAACACCAAGGTTGTGAACCTGAGTAACCAGAAGGAGAGCACCCATTACTTCATATAGAAGGTGGCAGTTAAACCAAATCTTGAAGGAAGTATGCGATTCTGAGGTGTAAATACATTCCAGTTCTGGGAGACAGCCAATGCAAAGAGTGATGCGTCCGAGGAACAGCAAGAATACCAGTGTTGAAGGTGTAGAATGAAGGAGATGAGACAACATATGATAAGACTAGACAATTAGGTTCTGGTCAGGCTGTGAAGAGCTTTAAATCACAAATACGAAGCAGTTGAATTGGTCAGCTCTAGGATAAAGATTACAAACAGAGGAAAGTAGATGAACTTGATTTTGGGCAAGAAACTTACCCAACCATAGCACCATCAGACTGAGAGATGTGCCTGATAAAGCCATGGTACTGCTGTGATTTCCTAAATTTAAACTTGAGTAATGTGGCTAGGGGGAGGGAGAGGCAGGGAGAGGATTTAGTTGGGTGGCAGTGGATATAGTGCCTGGTCTGGAGTCAGGAAGACTCATCTTCCTGGGTTGAAATCCAGCCTCAGACACGTTCTAGGTATGTGACCCTGGGCAAGTCATTTAACCCTGTTTGCTTCATCTATAAAGTGAGCTGGAGAAAGAAGTGGCAAACCACTCCAATATTTCTGCCAAGAAAACCCCAAATGGGGTCACAAAGAGTCAGACACAACTGAAAACGACTGAACAAGAACAACCATATGCCGGGCGTGGAGGGAAGAAGTGAACCATGCACCTAAACAACTCCACTGGGAGTTATGAAAAATTGAGACAATGATAGAAATAAAGCAATAGCTAACATTAAATAGTTCTCTATCATATCAATTCTTAAGCAATGAAATAACTTGTCCTTAATTAGCCAAGGCTTCCTAGAGACAGTGTGGCCTCATGGATATAGTATCAGACATGGAAACTGAAAAATCTGAATTCAAATCTTTCCTGTAATATGTATCTATTTTTCCATGGGCAACTCGGTTCACCACTCCAAGTATTAGTTTCCTCATCAATAAAATGGAGATGATAGTAAACCCTGTAGTATCTCCTTTTCTAGACTGTGAGGCCTCAATGAAATACTGTGTGTAAAGTCCTTTGCAAACATTAAAGCCTGCTATTTGGATAATCCAAGGTAATGCTAGGGGAATCACATTCTATTAATTCATTCTTGGAGCCATAATTGGCAGGAGACTTATGAGAAAACAAGATCGTAATCATGCGGAATAGAAAACAGAATAAAAACTCCTTTCCTCTTCTTGGATTCCAGGACAAACTAGAACCTCTACAATATCTTCAGAAATTGTGATGTCCTATAATTCACAGATATAGAGAGAGCATCATTTGAAGAATTGAGATGCTAAAGGAATGGGCTTTTTCAGCAGTGAACCATTTAGGGTCATTGAAAGCTTCAAAAGCAAAGCTTTTTCAAAAGTGAGCCATTTAGGGTCATTGAAAAAATCAAAAGCAAAGGCACTGTGGTCTTTTCTTATGAGTACATTCTGGGCCCAGTTACTTGTATCACATACATTTATAAGAGACAGACAGCCACAAAGAAAGACAGACAGAGAGAGACAGACAGAGACAGAGACAGAGAGACAGAGAGACAGAGAGAAGAAAGAGAGAGAGAGAAAGGGGAGGAAGAGAAAGAGAGATACTTTACTAGATTACTTAATCCATTTACTTACTGCAAAAATTTAGAAAGAAAGAAAACATCTCTAAAGACACAAGACTTGGGTCTGAGTTTCTCCTCTGACAAATACTGAATTATGACCCAGAGCAATCACTTAACCTTTCAGTTTCCCAGGAAATACTCTAGAACTAGAAGTTTCAGAGCAGGTGTTTATTGCTCGTCATTAGCTTAGGGAGTCTCTCACCAGGAACTATTTATACCATCTGACTGCAGTCTGACCCAAAAGAAAAAAATTCAAAGGGAATGAAAAAAAGCAATTGACAAATGAGGGCTGACATCATCAGAAAAGGCATCATGATGGAGGTGAGCTACACATCTCTGTCTCAAGCTACTTAAAATATCAGGAATTATACAATATTTGATATTTCTTATTGTTTTAATGTATGATGTCCCTCTGAGGCCACTTCCCATTGGTCTACCAGGTCCCCAGAGGGTAGCTGATTAATATTATTCAGTAGTGGTGTCAAACATGCACAGACCCTATTCAGCCCACCACAATCTCAATGCAGCCTGAATCTGATTAAAATGTGATTGGGAAATAATTAATAAAATATATAAAATATAATAAAACATAGATAATGTTAATATGTGACTTTTCTAAGTCAATATGCAACTAGCAGGAATCCTTATGTGCAGACCAGCAGCCCTGCTTCTATCTGAATTTGCCATCACAGCTCTTCAGGATTAGAAAGGTAACCCTGAGTAATAAGGTTTTTCTAGTACTGTTGCTCATAAGCCCACATCAGGATGTTTACCACTGATTATCTACCAAACTTACTTAGCTTTTAGAAAGAGAATTTACCAAGCAGATCTAACAAGTACAGTTGTTACAGAACAATCACCCCCAAACAGAAAATCTACTTTTTCCTTGAACACCCAAGGTCACTGGAGAGAGTGAGCCCAAACTTAAAGCACAATTACTGAGGCACACATAAGGAGACCACATGTGGCAGAAGGGTAACTCGACAGTGGTGGTCATTGGGAGTCCTGTTCTCCTTTTAAATCATCCTCATGAAGCTCCCCTCAGTTCTCTGTGAGGCTCCAATGATTGGTGCCTTTCTAAAATCCCTAACCTGCACATCTCTGTCTCAAGGGATCATGGTCCCTGAGGCTACCTTTCCTTGGTGTGTCTGTCTTAGCTCCCACTATAGCTGCTATGGTCAGCAACTACTGCTCTAGGAGCATTGCCACAGGCTCTGAGCACTTCTAGACAACTCTCTAAGATGATGCATTTCAGAAAAGTGCAAAATTGTGTTTGTCAAGGAAACTCCTTACAGTGTTTTCCCTACACGGATGAAACCACCAGTCAGTCTTAAAAAAAAAAATCTGACAGCAAGGAACAGGCAGGACAGTTTAAAGGGAAGAGGAACTGAAAACAGGAATAACAAGAAAGAGGCTGTTAGAATAACCCAGGGGATAAGGACATAAGGGATTGGTCTAATTAATGAAGGAATGGGTGGAAAGGTATTTATTAATCAGGACTTTCTATGTGCCGAGCACCAAGTTAAGTGCTGGGACTATAACCCTAATTCCCTGCCCTCAGGGAACTTATACTCTAATAAGGGAAGACAACACGTATGGAGAATTTCAGCTACAAATCAGATGGAAAGGCTTTATGAGGTTACAGTAGCCAAGCAGATGATAATGCATCTTCTTTAATGATATTTCCACTGGCAAAACCATTTCCTTTTCTGATGCTGAACCAATTCATAGTGCCAGGGACTTTGGTAGTAAAAACTTTCTTTTCTAGGTCTTCAGTATTCATGGTGGCTGGGGTGGTAGGGTGGCAGTATTTATAGAAGTTTTATCTTGACAAAGCAGTAATGGTGAAGATGAAGAGCAATATAAGAAAGAGATATTCAATAGGAAGATATTCACTGAGTGCATATGAGTATATACTCAGATATAACTGAGTGCGTGTGAGATTCAAGACAGAATGAAGATTCAAAAAATGACTTGGACATGCAATAAATACTCATTCATTAAACTCAGAGGCAAATAAGATTTGATCTCAAAGGAAAAGTCACAAAGTCATGTTAAACACTAAGCAAGTAATGGCTGAACAAGTCATGGTATATGATTGTGATGGAATACTACTGTGCTCTAAGAAATGAGGAGCTTGATGATCTTAGAAAAACATGGATAGACTTGTGGGAAATAATGAAGAGTGAAATGAGCATAACCCAGAGAATGTTGTATACAGTAACAGCAATATTGTTTTAAGAATGACTTTGAGCAAATAAGTTATTTTGACTATTATAAATACCCAAATTAACAACAAAGGACATATGAAGGAAGACTCCATCTGCATCTGGAGAAAAATTGATAAATACAAGTATGTATAGGATGATTTTACATATATACACATGTTTGTTTCTAATGGCAGCCGTCTCTAGGGTGGGAGGCAGAAGGAAGGAAAAAAGAACAAAAAAAAGGAAATTTACACAATAACTTTATTGTATATTTAAAAGGAATAGCAAGTTGTACATAATAGATTTGCAGTTTCATGCACAATCATCTTTTATATTCTGCATAATGGAAATGCTTATTTTATTCCATAAATTAAAAATTAAATAAATAAAATTAAAATAATAATAAGCAAGTAATAATATATAATAATCAAGTCAATAGTAAGAAAATAATAATCAGTTTCCCTCTGACTTATAAATTACATACCAAGAGCCTAGCACTATATATGGAAGAATACTACATTAGAACATATAGTAACTCCAGCTGCTAGTGCTTCCCCCTCCCCATGTTACCTTGTATTTATTTCATTTGTGTTGTATATGTATCTATTTATGCTGCCTTCCTCATTTGCGTGTAAGCTCCTCAAAATCAGGGACTTGGTCTTTGTATGCCCAGCATTTAACACTGTGACTACCATATATTATACATGCTTAATAAATGCTTCTTGATTAAGACCTAGTAGAAGCAGAACTAACACACGCACAAAAAAAAAAAATACCTGAAAGCAAAAGAGCACATCATAAATTGTCCTCTCTTACCCCATTGTTACCGAAGTTCCTTCCCTGGACGTGCGCTTCTTCCCATCCATCATGCTGCTAACTCAGTTTTGGATATCCAAGACCTTCCCAACTCCCTTAGCCTCCTCTCCCCCTCTGATCAGAGGGCTGGAGCAGGGAGCACTAAACTCTTCCCAAAGCTTCCCTTTATAGAGGATTTAGCAGCTAAATCTCCACTTTCCATGTACAGGTCTTTTGGTTTCAACTTCAGGGAATGGAGGACCCCCATTCCTAGGTCCCTCCTGTTAGGCCCCCTCCTCCCTCTTTCCAGCTCACTTTTGTGTGTTGTCTTCCTTCATTAGATTATAAGCTCCTGGAGGGCAGGGACTATCTTTCTTTTTTTTATTTGTATCTCCTGTGCTTAGCATAGTGCCTGACACATATAGTAGACACTTAATAAATGTTTTGTATCATGTTATATTCTTATACCCATTTTAATAGTCTAAGCAATCCATGATCCTTCAGCTTTGGCAACTGAGTGTCTTAGGCAATTGTACTCAATGATTCATAATCACACAGGTTCTTTGAAAACAAATTTGTATTTAGTGAGCATACAGAATTAAATGATACATGGATGACTTCGGGGACATTTTAGCCCAAAGACAAATATGCAAATCATCCATCATTAATAATGGCAAATTAGTTCAACCAGATAGCTACTTTGCATAAGAAACTTATCATTAATAACTTCCAGCAGTAACACATAATCAAGCAAAGGAGAGAGAAGGGTGAAGCTAAGATTCATGAAGGAAAGAAAATAAGTACAGAAGATGGAAAAGCCAGAACTGAAGGAGATTGACCAATGGTGTGTACAATAACACCAGGAAGATGAGACAGGTCACCAAAGATGCACTTTCTGAAATCCAATTGGACATTTCTTGCGGGTCTTCATTGGACCTCCTAAAATGGGGGTACTCTCCCAAACTCCCTTGACACTGCCTTCCCTCTGAGATCACCTTGCATCTACTCCGTATGTATCTTGTGTGAACATTCGGTCAGTCAATAAGATTTATTAAGCACCCACTATGTGCCAGGCACTGTACTAAGTGCTGTGGATACAGAAAGAAGCAAAAGACAGCCCCTGCACCAGGAAATCACAATCTAAGGAGGTAAGATCTGACATAATTATTTACCACAATCTAACATAATTATTTACACAATCTAACATAATTATTTAGATTTAGATTATGTTAGATTTAGTACAATGTAATATTATTTACCAGTTGTCACTACCATTAGAATGTAAACTACTTGGAATCAGAAACAATGTTTTGGCCTTTCTTCATATTCCCGTTACTTAGCATAGTGCCTGTTATATAAGAAGAAAGGGAATAAGCATCAATTAAGCACCTACCACGTGCCAGGCACGGTGCCAACTGCCTTACAAATACTATTTCATTTAATCCTCACAACAACCCTAGTAGGTAAATGCTGTTATTAAGCCCATTTTACAGGTGAGGAAACTGAGAGACCTGGAGAGGTTAAATGACTTACCCAGGGTCACATAGTTAACAAGAGCCTAAAGCTAGATTTGAACTCAGATCTTCCTGACTCCAGGCCCTGCTCTCTTTCCACCTAGCCACCTCCTACTTAATAAATGTTTATTGACTAACTGACAACCTTTTTGACCTGGGGCAAATCAATTTGCCATGGATCTCAGTTTTTTCATCTGTCAAATGAGGAATCTCTGAGGTTCCTTCTAGAGCCCTAGATGAGTTCTATATGTATGATTCAAACTCCTGATCATAAGAGAAAATCCAGATATTTTCCTTAGCTGTCCATGTATTTCAAAAACCTAAGCCCTAAGTAGACTTTTTTTTATTAATTTTTTTCTTTTAAAATGTAGATCAACCAAAGAATCCCTTGCCTATCTATATGCAGTCAGATCGTCCATTAATGAGAGCAAAGGTCAAAGTAAACACCAAATCAGAAGACAGAATAAAGATGAAGAGATGACATCGTGCAATCACAGCAACACCAACCCAAACTGTTTTTAAAAAGCTGTCAGATCTGAAAAATGGAAATTCAACAGATACAAAACCATTAATAAGAGGTGGGGAAGGGGCTCTGAAGTGGGGGAACAAGCATAGGGAAAAAAACTCAGAAACTGCCTCAGGCAGCAAATCTTGCCAAGTAGAGATATGGCACCTGAAGACTGCACTGATTTAAAGGACAAGTTCATTTGAAAGACATCCTGGTGTAAGATGATGGGAACCTACAAGCAATATCACCTTACAAGACAGTAAAAAGGAGTTGTGAAGAAAATAAACCTTGAGAGAACTTAACGTGAGGTCTAGCTAAGCCAGATCATCCTAAAACCATTCCTCAGTCAAGGGAGAATGATGATCCAAGGTAAAAAGGAAAAATAAACTAAAACAAAGATCTTGCTCATCCAATTTTATCGGCAGTGATGGTGGGTGTTGCACGCTGCTGTATTTAGACTCTCAATGCTTGGAATGTAAGAAATTGAAGCTTGAAAGCCCCGGAGCACTTACCCTAAATACATACAGAAGAAATTCATGCTCACAGCAACATAGTTTTAAAGGCACACAACAGGACTGATGGTGTGTATCATTTTTATCAATAACATCAATAAAGGAATGGATGCCATGAGTATCAAATGTGAAGACAACACAAACCTTAGAGGAGTAGTTAACACATTGGGTGATAATCAGGATTGAAAAAGATCTTGACAGGCTAGAACATGATGCTAAATCTAACATGAAATCCAATAGGGACAAATGTAAACTTTTATTCTTAAGGTCAAAAAAAATCAATTTCACAATTACAAGATAGAAGAATCATGACTCGACAGCTATTTATCTAAAATGAGATGCCTTTGGAAATATTGGATTATCATCACCATCGTCATCATAATCATCACAATTGCTAACTTTCATAGAATATTTTCACAAATATTGTGCAGCTAGGTGATACAGTGAGTAGAATGTTGTTCCTGGAGTCAGAAAGACCTGAATTCAAATACGACCTCAGGTACTTGCTATATGACCTCAGACACTAACCATATGATTCTGGGCAAGTCACTTAAAAAAATCTCTGCTAGTCTTAGTTTCCTAATCTTCAAAATGGGGTTTTATCTTACCTTACAAGGTTGTTGTGAGCATCACATGAGAAAATTTTAAAGCACTCAGCATAGTGGCTATCACATTGTATGTGCTATATAAATGTTAGCTATGTTCACAAATATATTGCATCTGATCTTTGCCAAAGGTCTTCAAGTCAATGGTATGGCTTTATAGATGATGTTGATGGGGGTATGGCTTAGACCCTGAGGCTACAAAAATCCCTTCCAACTCTGACATTTGGTAATTCTGTGATTTGTCTCAGAAGAACCACATGTAGCCATTAAGGCCTTCTTCAAGGAAAATGTCTTCCATTCATGCATTTAATTTATGTAGACATGAGCAACTATGAACACAATTTGGCATCAATTTAGATGTAAAGTGAGGAACCACATGCTCACCTAAGGTGCTCACCACAATTTTGAAGGTTGCCTTGTACATAATCCAAACAAAAGGATTCCCTAATGATGACAAAGTTTTCAAAATGAACTACTGATTTCTACAAAGATTTCTTACTAAAATTCACCATCTATATGTAGTCTGTCCATCCAGCTCCACATCACATTTATCTAGACTTTTTAATGATAGTTTACTTAGATTTTAGTATAACTTTGATAAAGTATCGCATCCTATTCTTGTGGGTGTGGAGGTGGAGAGAAAAGCTATAAAATAATACAATCAAATGGATTTGAAAGTGGTTGAATGGTTAGACTAGAAGAGTAATCCTTAGTGGTTTAACTTCAGCTTGGAAAGAGGTTACCAGAAGAGTGAGTACAAGGATCTATGGTCCAAGATTATCTGCTATTTTAATGGCTTAGGAAAGGTGTTGATAAATTAGACATCGTGCTGAAGATAGTAAGCAGAATGGTGGAGAGTCTCAAGGCCATAACTTATGATGATCAGATGAAGGAAATAAGGGTAGTTAACCTGGAGGGGAGATTTAGGGGATTTGAGGGTTGATAACTACCTTCAAGAGGACTTGAAAATCAATCATATAGAGGAGCAACTATATCTTCTCTGCTTGGCCCCAGATTATCAGAATGAGCAGAAATGAGGAAAAGTCACAAAAAATGTTTTGAAAAATCAATTAATGGAAGGAAAAGCTTTTGAACAATTGGAATTCTCCCAAAGTGAAATGGATTGCTTCTGAGAATAATGGGTTCCCCATCTATGGAGGACTTCAAATAAAGACTGGTTGACTATTTGTTGGGTGTATTATAGCAAGGATTCTTTTTCTAATTGTTTCATTTATTTTCTTTTTATCCTCAGAAGGTGGCATAGTGGCTGGCAAATAACTGAAAAAATGCTTGTTGATTGACTGATTGATTGATTCCTATGTGAACTGTGCTAGATGGATGCTGAGGTCTTTTCTGCTACAAATTCTGTGAGTCCATGAAATTTTTAAACTGCTTTGGTATTTATTCCATTGTGGATGGTTAGATCAATCTCTTCCTAATCATGGTACATTTCACTGGGGAGATTTTGCAGAATCCAGAATATCATCATCAAAAAGGAATCCTTTTGTACGGACTATGAGCAGAACATTTTCCAAAACAATGGCAAACACCTTTGATGAGCATATGTGTCCTTATTCTATACCTCACTTGATGCCAAATTATCTCCCTAGTTGCATATGTGGTGGAGACAGAAGCCAAATTCATATTCATTCATAAGTATGTGTGTATGTGCGTATATATATATATGCGTGTAAACATGTATGTACATATACATATGTATAAACATGTGTATATATACCTATATACATATACACATGTATACATGCATATATACACACATATAGAGAAAGATGTGCTTACACATATATCCATTAAACATGAATATGTATAGATATATGCAGAACATATATACACACAAGTATGTGTATACATACAGAAATATATGTTTACATGTACATATATACATAATACTCAACAGACTTGTGATCTCCATTCAGACTAGGATTCAGATTACAACAAATGCATGCCTCTTCATCTTGTCAATTCAACAAACATTTATTAAGCACCTACTATGTGTCAGGCACTGTGCTAAATGCTCAGAATACAAAAAAATTGAGAGAGAGAAAGAGAGAGAGAGAGAGTCCATGCTTCAAAGAGTTCCCATTCTAATGGGGTAGATCATATATAATGATATACAAACAAGATATATAAAAAATAAACTGGAGGTGATATCAGAGTGAAGGTACTAAGATTAAAAAGACTAGGAAAAGCTTCTTGCAGAATATGGAACTTCAAATGGCATTTGAAGGAAGCCAAGGAAGCCAGGAGGCAGAGGTGAGGAGGAAGAGAGTTCCAGGCATTAGGGACAGGTAGTAAAAATTCCTAGAATTGGGAGTTGGAGTGTCTCGTGTGAAGGCCAGCCAGGAGGCCAATAGCAGAGTATCTAGTGGGGTAGTAAGGCTTAAGAATATTAGAATGGTAAGAAGGGGTCAAGTTATGTCAGACTTTAAAAGCCAAACAGATTTTTTTTCTTTTTATTCAGAGTATTCTGAAGGCAATAGGGAGCCACTAGAATGTATTGAATAGCAGGGAATAATAGGGTTAAACCTATACTTTAGGAAGATCAATTTAACAACTTAGAGAAGGATGGACTAGAGTGAGGAAAGATTTGAGGCAGTGAGACTAACCATCAGACTATTGCAATAGTCTACATGTGAGGTCATAGAACCTATACCAAGGTTGTGGCAGTTAGATGGGAGAAGGTATCAAGTGTATATGAGAGTTGCTACAAAGGCATAATCAACAGGATTTGATAACTGATTGAATACAGGTGGTGAGAAGAGGAGTTGAGGATGACACATAGGTGGTGAGCCTGGGTGAGTGAGGAATTGGTACTACCATCAATAACAACATGGAAGTTAGAAAGAGAGTAGAGTTTGGTGGGGGGGAGATGAGTTCTGCTTTAGATATGTTGAATTTGAAATGTCTATGGGACATGCAGTTCAAGATGTCCAATAGACAGTTGGAGATGTGAGACTGGGGGCTTAGAGAGAGGTTGATACAAATTGATTGGAAAAATCATCTGCAGGGATATGAAATCAGAGGTAATTGAATCCATGGGTTCTGATGAGATCAACAAGTGAAATAAGAGAGAGGGAGAAGAGAAGATAACCCAAGGGAGACATTCATGGTTAGCAGGCATGACCTGGTTGAAGATCCAGCAAAGGAGATTAAGGAGAGGTCATGTGTAAAAGGAGAGTGAGAGAGAGAACAATATCATGGAAACCTAGAGAAAAGAGAATCTCAAGGAGAAAAGGTGATAGTCAACCTCAAAGGCTGCAGAGGGGTCGAAAAGGATGATGATTAAGAAAGGACCTTTAGATCTGGCAGTTAAGAAACTACCTGTAAGTTGTCTGTGTCCTCCCATAGATTGTCCACTAGAGGTCTACCCAATGTATTGGAGGCCTTTTTCATGTATTCATGAAATCACAAGGGTAACACTGGAGCACTCTGGTTGTCCATCTAGCAGTCCCCATTTTTGCCACCATCTTCTCCATCTATCAGACAATTCCTTCATGGTATCTTTTATTAGTGTTCATTTTCAGAGCTCTTCACTGGTTACATATTACAGCCTGCTCAAACCTACCATTCACCTCTCCGTTGGCTTCTGTGTAGTACTCATTTTTATGTCTTTGGAGGTAAGTGAATTTCATGTATCACTGCAATATAGCAACACTGGTAGAATCTTTAGTATTGGAAAAAAAATGTACATTTGCTTTCAGGATCACCTTGGAGTCAGTAAAGGAGTTCTATAATTTCTCAAAAGCAATCCAATCTGCTCTCCTCCTACTGTTCAGATGTAGACCCAGCTCATTGTCTAAGTGCATTGTCTATCCCAAAAATGCACATTGATGGGCAAGCTCTTTAGGGTGTCCATCCAAATGCATGTCAAAAAATCTGGGCAATAGAAAGTTTTCATCCACTTAGGTTTTCCTGTGTAATGAATAGGATAGGTCAAGGTTATGCAAATTTTTTGTGTGTCAGGTTTGACATATATCTTCCTGATCTCAAAGCCAGCTCTCTCTCTCTCTCTCTCTCTCTCTCTCTCTCTCTCTCTACTATGCCATGCTGTCCCATGTAGTCCACAAACGGAGTACCCCAAGGGCCTCACCATTTACAGGGAATCCCACTTCAACTTTGACTCTGCTCTGAGTCTCCTCTGTCATAGCAATGAATGCCTTTGATCAACATATATCACCCTTTCTCATAGCTGAAGTGATGATTACAATCAGAGCATCATTGAATAGGGTTATTTATATTCTTTTATCTCTCAAGGATTCTTGAATGATATTGACAGATGGATGGAAGGTAACTTATTGTAAGAGTCCCCAAAGTTGTGTTTTATTCTGTGGAATTTTTAAAAAATTAACAATAAATAAGCACAATGTGATTTTATACACTCTGCACCTTTCAATTAATTGTGAAATAATAATGATGGGGCCCATTGCTTAATAACACTTGTGAAAGCCTGCTTGCTCCCAGCTAATACCCTTATTGAGGGTACAATTCATGTACAGCTAATTCTCATAAAGATTTTGTAGAGATAGGAGAATAGGCAGGTAGGCCAGTAGATATTGATCTTCTCTCCATTGACTTTTTCAGTATTAATAAGGTCTGAAGTTTTTTCCCAGGCCTTTGGTTTTCTTCCTCTCCTTCATGTACTTTATAAGTGTGGTCATCAATGCCCTCACAATTTTGTTTACCTCCACTGGGGATATTTTCTATGTGCACTTGGTTCAATCTAGGCGCTTTTCCCATCTTTGCTATCTTAAATGCCTTTTTCTACTTCCTATCCATTTACCAGTGATTTGTAGTTAAGTAGGTTGTTATTAAAGACAAATAAATAAATGAAAAAAAAAAAACTTGCTCTGCCATCAAGGGCCATATTCAAAATTTTTCCAATGTGATAGAACTTGCCAGAGCTAATGCTCCTCTGGAATAGTCCCAAGAACACAGAGTCACAATGAGGCATCAGAGTAGGTCTTTGTGAAATATATTGATGTACTTCATACACACATATTATGTGTGGACATATGTCTAAAATTTTTATAGTGTTTCAAGCTTTGTGAAATGCTTTTACACATAATGTCTCATTTGATCCTTATAATTACTCTATGAGATAAGTACTATTAATATCCCACATTTTACTAATAGGGAAACTGAAATTAAGAGAGACCTGGGATCACACAGCTAGTAAAAAGCTAAAGCAGTGTTCTCCTGGTTCTGCTCATTTCACTCAGCGTCAGTTCATATAAGTCTTTCCAGGTTTTTAAACAACATATTGTGGGATTATGGTTCTTAATCCACTCTGCTATGAGCTTCCATTTTACGAGAGAGTTCATCCCATTCACATTCACAGTTATGATTACTATCTGTGTCTTTCTCTCCATCCAATTTCCCCCTCGGTTTATTCTTTTCTCTCTCCTTTCTTCCTTTCCCTCCTCACTAGAGTTTTGCTTTTGACCACCATCTCCCTCAGTCTGCCCTCCCTTCTATCAACCCCCTCCCTTTTCTTCCCCTTTCCCCTCCTACTTCCTATAGGGCATTAGATTTCTATACCTAACTGATTATGATATTCCCTCTTTGAGTCAAATCCAATGAGATTAAGGTTCAAACAATGCTTTTCTTCTTCCCTTCATTCTCTCTACTATAATAGGTTTTTGTGCCTTTTCATGTAATTTGAACTAAGGTCTTCCTGGCTCTAAGACAAGCACCCTAGCCACTATACCATCTATCTATCCTATAAATATAAATAAGTTGTGTGCATGCAAATATATATTTACACAGAAACTCACAGAAAACTCTAAATATATTCATATATACATATGCATAAACATGTTAATACCCATATGCAGTATATACCTGTTACATATATATTTAACTAGAAAGATAAATAACTAGACAGATGATAGGTGGAAAGATAGGTGATAGATCAAAAGACATATAGAGATACAGACAGATTATAGATGATAGGTAGGTAGACAGATAGCCAGACAGACAGATAGCCACACAGACAGATAGATCAATGAATCTTGGATAGATGTTGCAAGCTCATGTGGCTTTGACACTCATAAATCTCTCAAGAATACTTTATTTATGCTTAGTATATCTGTGAGAACTTATACTGTTCACTAATTTTTTTCCAGGTATTGACAGTAATTTCACAGGAGGAGAAGACATTACTCTCAGCTGATTCTTTGCTTTTATTAGACAACCTCCTCTCCTTTTATAGACTCCCATCTTATTCCCCTGGGGGCAGCTAGGTGCCACAGAAAGTAGAGTGCTGGGTTGGAGTTAGGAAGTCTCATCTTCCTGAGTTCAAATCCAGCCTCAGACACTAACTGTGTGACCCTGGGAAAGTCACTTAACCCTGTTTGCCTCAGTTTCCTCATCTGTAAAATGAGCTGGAGAAGGAAATGGCAAATCACTCCAGTATCTTTGCCAAGAAAATCCCAAATGGGGTGACAAATAGTCAGACATGACTGAACAACAAAATTTCATTCTCCATAGCATTGATTCCATATTTTCTTCTCTCCTCCCTATTATTTTCCCCACCTCCAACACACCTTCCACACTCAGAAGAAATGACTTAACTTCACCCTCTACTGGAAAATGTAGACCATATTATTTCTCTTGGTTCCTCTCATCCATTCATCCCAATTTCTCACTTACATTCCCCATATTCTCCTTCCCTTTGTCACAGAAGTAAAGGCAGTCATATTCCTCACTAAAGCTCTTTGCACGCATAAGCTCTGTATTCTTGCCTGCTGTATATAGGCCTTTGTTCCAGAAGGCATCCCCTCTCTCATATGGTATATCTTCAACCTCTCACTCTGCACTGGAAACTTCACATTGTCAAGCTTAGGTCTCTCCAATCCTAGCCTTCCCTTGATCTTTCTGCCCAAAACAGTTACCACCTTTCTTCTCCGCTCATCATCACTTCTAAAGCACTTGCATTGTATCTGCATACTATACACACACATCTGGTCTCTCTTTGGCAAAATTATGTATCTACAATCAGAGGATTCCAGATAGGCTAAGGTTATGGGACCCTGAAACACAGAAAAATCAATGTTTATCTTGTTACAGAATTTATCTCTGTTGAGTTTCTGCAGTCTTCTTTCAGAATGGGTACTTGTGCATCACAAATTGGTATATAGGATTGGCAGCAATAATAGCTAGATTGATGGACTTGGAGTCAGGAAAACTAGAGTTCAGATACTGCTCTAAAAAAACTATGCAACACTAGCAAGACGCTTAACCTATCTACCTCAGTTTCCTCTTCTACAAATAGCACCAACCTCCCAGGATTATTATGAAAATCAAGTGAGATAATATATTGAAGAACTTTGTAAAACTTAAGGGGCTATATAAATACTAGATGTTATTATTGTCTTTTATATAAGGTTTTTTTGTAAGTTACAACTTGTTTAATGCCAGTTACATTGCTTTACATACTAAGATGAAATTGACCACTTCATCCCTTTAGCACTGTGGATTCGTTTTCTTTCAGAGCCATCTGCAGTAGAAATGGAAAACAGTTGCTTATACCATCCAAACGATAACCTTTCATATCCCTAAAGACTGTTAATAAATACTGCTCTTCCTTCTCTTTTCCAAGCTTAATATCCCCAGTTCTATCCTGCCCACATACAGCCCACTTGCCAGGATTTTCATCATTTCTGTTACCCTCCTCTGGATCTTTTCCAAGTTCTATACTTCTTGTGTAAGTTGCTAGGTACAAATCTAAATGAAAAACTCAGAAAAGCTTTACCAGTCAAGTACTGTGGGATCATTACTTCATACTTCCTGTAGTTATGGTCTCATCTATACATACCAGCATCCATTTATTCATTTAGCATCATTATCATTTTGTCCGTGTATTTTGCTATATGTTAAAATGCGGCCAGTGTTAGTTCTGTTCATTTCCAAGCTATGCTGCCTGCAATCTGGCCCTCAGGCCACATGCTTTCTTTAATGAGCATCCACCCTATCTCTATGGCTTTGGTATGCCACACACTTCCTAACCCAACTAAATATTTCCTAGGCATTCCCAATCCATTCGTCTGTCCTGCCCTACCTTAAACTACCCTTTATATTTTTCCCCTATTAGAAAGTAAATTTCTTGGGAGCAGAGTGTACTTTGATTCTTTGTTTTTGTATTCTTAGTACTTAGCACAATGCCTAGAACATGATAATTGCCTAATAAATGCTTTTAACTTTGTTTATTCATTCATATAGCAATAAGACATGGAAGCCAAAAACCTCCAAGCACTAAAAATGGATATCACACAGAGGGCAATGGAGTGGTACATGTGAATATAAATAGACTGTAGCAGATAAACTGGTGTAATAGATATCATTAGCGAAATATATGATCAAAAGCCAGATGGGCTGGTCATATAGTAAGGATGAGAGATAAGACATGGACAGTTCAAACCCTCCACTAGTGTTCTCACTGAGTCTGAAGAAACTGAAGGCTCCCAGCTTATTGTCAAGTAATCTCCCTGAGGTAAACATATGGGAGGACATGGGCAAGAGGAGAGTAGCATGGACAGTCATGCATGGGTTGCTAATTGCTTTTTTGTAGGGAACATGCAAATTAGTAAGATCACACATCCATTTCATTTAAAATGCCAGTCAGTGAGTCAACAAGAATTCCTTGTGTGCTTACTATGTGCAGAAACTGCACTAAATGCTAGAGATACAAAGGAAGACAAAAACATGGCCTCTGCCCTCAAGGAGCTTATGTTCTAATTGGAAGGATAAACATGTAAATAATTAGGAGCAAAGAAAATATATACAGTCTAAGTGGGAGGTAATCTCAGAGAGAAAGGCGCTAAAATCTGGGAGGACTAGGAATGGCCTGAAGAGGAGGGATGTAAGCTGAGTCTTGAATGAAGCCCAAGAAACCAAGAGGTGAAGGATAGGAGGGAGAGCATTGTAAGCATGGGGAACAGGCAGTACAAGAACAAAGGGATGGAAGATGAAGTTCTATGTACTCATATCCTCAATTAGACCAGTGTAGCTGGATCATAGATTGGATGGAGAATAGAGGGAGTAGAACTTGAGGCAAGGAGACAAATTAGGAGGCTATTGTGAGGTGGGAGGTGTCGAGGACCTGAACTGATGTAGTGGCTATATGAGTGGAATGAAGGGGACAAGTACAAGAGATGTTGTAAAAGTGGAAATGAAGTGATTTGATCACAGATCACATATGTGAGATGAGTGGGAATGAGGCAAGAATGACTGTGGTTGTGAGCCTTGGTAACTGAGAGGATGTTGGCGCCTTTGATAGTTAATAGGAAAGCAGAGAAGAAGGGAGAGTTTAAGGAGAAAGATGCTGAGTTCTCCTTTGGACATATTAAATTTGACATGTCTATTGGACATTTAGTTCAAGATGTCTAAAAACCAACTGATGATATGAGAACATAGCTCAGGAGAGAGACTAGACCTGGATAAGGGGCTTGCACAATTATCTTGATTCCTCTAAATAGAAATCATTCCTCAGTACAAAAACTGGATTGTATATAAATATACTAATAGATTTGCAAAGTTGGAAATTACTTCAGAGGACATCTATTCCAATTCACACGAGAAGAATTCCTTCTACATTATCACTTTCAAAGTGTTATTGAGACTCTACTTCAACATTGATAAAGGACCTACTACCTCCAAGGGCAGCTCATTCTATTTTTGCATGGTTCTTATTGCTCAGCCAGTTTCCTTACATGAAACTGGTTTGCCTCTTTACATTTTGCATTACATGTTCCTAGTTCTGCTTTCTATGGCCAAGAATACCAAGTCTTGGGCTACTACCAAGTAACAACCCTTCAAACTGAATACAGTTTTCATCTTTTCTCTATGTCTTCTCGTCTCCAGGATAAATGTCTCCACTCCCTTCCATCGAACTTTGTATGGAATGCTCTCTGCTTCCCTAGCCATGTCATTGCCTTCCTCTGGACTACTCTAACCTATCCATGTCCTCCCTAAAATCTGGTACCTAGGACCAAACATAGTACTCCAGATGGAATTTAGAAATGACACTTTCTCTAGTTGAAATAGAAATAACTTAGCGACCACCAAAATGTTTCATTCATAATTATGTCCCAATTCCTATCAACCCAACAATATTCGGACATCCAAGCACTTTCATTCTTCTCCTGCCTCAATTCTGTAAATAACCATTATGAAGAATATGTCTCTGTCTGAGATATCCCATTTAGTTTTTCCTTCTTATTGGGTTTAGGGCAGGTAATAAGTATCAGATAAACCTAGCTAGAAACGTCATTAAAAACCAAAGTCCTTTCTATGAAACAGGGAGAAAACAGATGGCGGTAACTTGCTACTTAAAGCACATCCCTCTCCAGACACCTCAATCTTCAATTTGCCTCAGCCTTCACCTTTGGTCTGTGGATTGCAAGGAGATTGAAGCAGTCTGCACACACAGGGTACATATATATATTTTTAGACATAATGAGTTCAGCAGACTGGCTCACTCATGGAAAATAACTCCTTTTGAGGGATTGGACTTTTCAATTTGGGATATCTTCCCAATCATAAACTCTAACCTGGGAAAGACAGAATGCAGAGGTCTTTACCTCCCATTATTCACCCCACAGGTGGAACACTTCTGATTTTTGCTACCATTCTTTCTGAGTGAATGATGATGGCTGGAAACTGGAAGTTGCTAAGTGTACTGGTGTTTGGATAGGTGTTCAAGGATCCCGGGTTGAGTGTGGTAATGCTATAGGAAGACAGTGTGCTAAGAAAATAGAAAGCTATCCATCTCAGTAGTAATGATTCTAAATTACGATTGTTTTTAAGGGTAGCCTGAGATCATCCCTATTAATTATGTTAAATTTCTCCCTCGCTTGGAACCATTTGGATTCTAAGCAAAGCATCTGTCAAACAGTTGTCAGTATGTGATTTTTTTTCCTGGTGACCAAACATTTCTGACCTTTCAGAGAGTATGAGTTGAGTGAGATTAAAAGTAATTGTAATATCAGAATAAATTCGCATTTAAGAGAGCCCAAGGTCTCCAGTATAAAGTCAATAAAATTTAAAGGGACAAAACCCAATTTGGGCACTTCAGTCCTATACTCGATAAAGTATGTTTCTTTTTCCTTTTGTGTCCCTATTAGGATGTGGCAGTCACAGTCAACCATTGTCAACAGTCAATTTGATCTATCAGTGAAACTGATCATTACTGAACCAAGGGTAGGTTGAAGTGAATTTTATGTTTTTCATTCCATTCAGAATGGAGAATGAAAAAGATTCTCTTCTACTATGTCAATTCAAAACTTATAGGACATGAGGGAAAATGAGTTTTCCAAAAGAAAGGAGTATTTTCCCCCTCCTCTTTAAACTAAAACCAGAGAACTGAATTTAGAATCTCCTCCTCATTTTACATCCATTCAATAAGCAATCAACAAATATTTATTGAGTGTCCACCTGGGTCAAAGGTTATGCTGGGCTCTAGAGGTACAAATAAAAACCAAAAAGAGGCCCCTGTGCTACCCATTCCTGATACAGAGCCCCCAACAGACCAGCTGCCAGTTCCTCCTTATAACCCATAAGAAGAGCACGGCATAGCTAGAATACACTCCCTTATCTGCAAGAACAGAATTCTGTCTAGCTTAGAAGGGCAAAAGGCCAGATAAGAGAGGTAGAACAGTGTGGTAGAGAGGCCACTGAACTTAGAGTGAGCAAGCCCTGGGTTCAAATCCTGACTCGGGCACTTGGTGTGCATGTATCTAAGTCACTGACCCTCTCAGCCTCAACTTCCTGAATTGTAAAAGTAGAAGTGATATCTGTAGCACCTCATCGAGATCTCATGGAGACCAGTAGGTCTCGGTTCAAATAGGGCTCTTCCATTTAATAAAAACAACAATAATATATCATTTTAAGGTTTAAAAAGCAGTTTATAAATATGATCTCATTTGTTCCTCACAACAATCCTGGGAGGTAGGTGATATCTTTATTCCCATTTTACAGATGAGGAAAACAATGCAGGTAGTGGCTAAGTAACTTGCCCAGAGTAACACAGCTAGCAAGCTCCTTAAACTGGATTTGAATTCCTGACTCAAGGTCAAGCGCTCTAACCACTGAGCCACCTAACTGCCTCTAGACTTTTGTCTAAGTGAGTCTGAGCAAATCATTTAACCTCCTCTGAGCCTCAAACCTCTCATCCATCAGAGGTGGAAATTGGGCTAGATGACCTTTAAGGGCCTTCGCAGCAATTCAAAATCTTTGATGCTTTACGATCAAGTGAGATCACATTTATAATGTGTATTAAGGGTTTTTTAAGTTTATTTATGGCCTATAAAGAACAGATATGGTTAGAAAACACTATTCCCTGTAACTCAAAACTGTAGAATTACTTCATCTATGACCCAATAATAAAAATAGCCAACGTGGATCACAAAGCACTTTCTATATATCATCTCATTTAATCCTCACAACAACCTACCTGGTTTTCACATAAGTCTCATGACACTGTGACTGCCTGTTGAGAGACTGAGGGAGGCTCAGTGACTTGTTGAGGGTCCCACAGCTAGTTCATTTAATGGGAGATTCAGGATTCAAATTCAGTTCATCCTGACTCCAAATTTGTCACTCAGTTTACTGTATCATTTGTTCTGTTACCCTCCTCCCTGCACGACACAGCTCAAGTGCTCTAACATCCTTGGCCCTAAGTAGAGATTGGAGAAGACCGGAGAAGCAAAGACTGAGGGGGGAGATGCACAAGCCATCTTTAAGTATCTGAAGGGCTGGCAAGATTAAGCTTCTTCTGCTTCACCTTTCAAGGCAAAACCAGAAGCAATGGGTGGAAGTTGTGAACAAACCAATTTAGGTTTGATTTCTACAAATTTCCTAATGATAATATCTATCCAAAATTGAAATGAGCTGTCCCAAGAGATGGTAGGTCCCCCCATCTTGGAGGTCTTCAAGCGGAGGCTGAAATGATGGTAATAGTGGGGACTACTTTGGTTTAGATGGCCACCAAGTCCTTTCTAACTCTAAATCCAGAATAGGAAGTGAATTACATAAGGGCAATGATGAGAGGCATTCTTTTTTATCCTTGAACAGTGCCAAACACAAGTTCAAGTTCCAGTACCAAACCACGTAGGTACTTAAGCAAGACTAAATGATTAAAGTATCTGTTGACTTAGCCATTGTGAAACTAGGCCATTCTCAAGGGCAGAGTATGTTCTAACAAAGCCTAAAAATCCTAAGAAAGCACTGAAGAGAACCAGCCCTAGCATTGGCATGAGGCCATACAGGAGCCCCAGCAGTCCTGGCCCCAGATTTTTTCTAATTACCCAGAGCAACATGACCAAGAGGAGGGGAAGAAAAAAGAGAATCAAGGTCAGCATGAGAGGAAGGCTGGTTGGCTCTTTGTCTCCCTACATGAAAGGATTTCTTTCTTGGCATCAGAATCTTCCCAGCTGGAAGGGGCAGGAAATGTCTCAGCTGCATCCCTCCTATCTCTCTTTCCTTGGTCAGGTGCCAGACCAGGGCTGTCAGTCAGGGACAGCTGGAATCCATGGCAGGGCTGATATTTCTCTCTTGCTTATTCAAACTGATTCACTCTGGAGGAAACCTGCGTGGGAGAGGAGGAGCTAAGGAAGCCAGAGGGAGCTGGGGAGGCAGCTCCAAGGGGATATTCTGAGGAGGGACAAGGCTGGCTGTGAGACCTTGCAGTCTCAACCCAAGACTGGTAAGGAAAAGAAGAAAAGCAGGGCCAGGGATGTGGTAGGAAGAATGTAAGATCAAACCTGATGGAAAACAAGGACTTACCAACCAACCAACCAATCAATCAATAAATATCTATTAAGTACTTATTATGTGCCCAGACATTATGCTAGGTACTAGGGATGCAACTACAAAGAATGAAACAGTCCCTCTTCCCAAGGAGCTTAAAATTCTAATGGAAGAGATAACTATGTATAAAAAATGATGTAGATATAAAATTTAACAGTACAACAATATTTGGTAGCCACATGGTACAATGGATAGAGCAGTAGACTTGGAATCAGAAAGACTCAGATATTTAGTAACTCTGTGTGACCCTGACTTAACTTCCTTGCCCCTCCATTTTTTTATCTGCAAAATGGGATAACAGAGCCTAAATTGCATGGTTGTTGTGAAAAAGTATTTGTAAAGCACTTTGCAAACCTTAAAGTACAATAGAAATGCTATTATTATTACCCCTGTTATGTACAAAGTAGTTAATGGCAAAGTAGTTTGGGACAGAGGGTACTAGCAATTGAGGGAATCAGAAAAGGCTTCATGGAAAAGATGGCATCTGAGCTTCATCTTAAAGGAAAAGAGAGACTTTATATGGCAAAGAAAAGAAGGGAGTGAATTTCAGACATGGAGGACAGCCAGTGTGAAAGTATGGAGACTGGAGATGAATTATTATGTGTGAGGGACAGAGAGAAGTCCAGTTTGCCTGGATTCAAGAGTACAAGAGGAGGAGTAATGTCTAATGAGGCTAGAAAGATAGAATAGACTCAAGTCATACAGGGCTTTAAAACCTAAGCAAAGGAATTTATGTTTTATACTAGAGGTAATAGGTAGCTACTGAAGCTGATTGAATAAGAGAGTTACTTGGTCAGATCTGTATTTACTTTAGCAGCAGTATATAAGACGGACCAGAGTGAGAAAAGATTTAAGACAGGGAAACCAATTTGGAAGCTGCTGCAATAACCTGTGAAAAGCGATAAGGGCCCGAACTAGAGTTGTGGTTGTATGAGTGGAGAGAAGGGGTCAAAGGTGAGAGATGTTACAAAAGTAGATATGATCAAATTTAGGAAATGACTAAATATGTGGAGCAAGAGAGAGTGCAGAGTCTAGGAAAATGCTGAAGTTATGAGTCTGCAAGTTTGGAAGTTCGGTTGTGCCTTTGATAGAAACAGGATAATTTGGAAGAAGAAAGGGTTTGGAGAAGGGAGAATATTACGTTCAGCCTTGGACATGTTGATTATAAGACGTTCCGAAGACATCTAGGTCTTCCAATAAGCAACCAGTGACATGGTGCTGAAGCTCAAAGTGGAGGCTGAAAGATCATATGCAGAGCAGGGAGTCATCTGCATAGAGCTGAAGAAATAGAGGTGGGTAAGAGCACTAATCCACTGGAGAAGGAAACAACAAACCACTCCAGTATCTTGGCTGAGAAAAACCCATGGCTTCTTCTTTCACAGCATGACTAATGTGGAAATGTGTTTAATATGATTGTACACTTATAGTCTATATCAGATTGTGTGCTATCTTGGGAAGGCGGGGGAGGAAGGGGGGAAATTTGTAACTCAAAATCTTATAAAAGTGAATGTTGAAAACTAAAAATAAATAAATGGGAGAGGGAAATCCCATGGATAATACGGTCTATAGGGTCACAAAGAGTCAAATGTAACTGAACAACTGAACAATAACAACAAAAGTGTACCGAGTGTCCAGAGAAGACAAGAGTACAGTGAATAGAGCCTGGACGAACACCCACAGTTAGGAGGCATGATAGAGATAATAAGGCAGCAAAGGAGACTGAGAAAGAACTGGAGGTAAATAAGGCAAGTATCCAGGAGGAGAGGGTGGTCAGCAGTATCAAATAGTGTCAAACCGCCGATCGGTGGATAGGGATTTGGACTGAGATAAAACGCAGATTTAGAGTTGGCAGTGATAGCGAGGCCATCTAATCCGATCACCTCGTTTAACTGGTGAACAACTGAGGCCCAGAGGAGTGGATGGCCTGCCCAAGACCACACAACGAATGAGTAGGATAAACAGTCATTTAGAGCAGTAAGGGACCTTAGAGTCATCTTGTCCACGCCTCTCACTTTATAGATGAGGAACAGTGGCCCAGAGAAGCCAAACAACCATGCCCAAGGTCACAAAGGTAGCAAAACTCAGATGAAACCCAGGTCCTCGCCTCCAAATCTAGAGAATTTTCCACTCCACCGTGCTACCGCAGCTCTTTCTTCTTGGAAGCTAGACCTAAAGACCACCTCTGCAGTGACAAGGAACAGCTGGAGAAGCCCTTTGGGGTTGTCTGAGTTCCAGCTTTCAGTGTCAGCAATCTGAGAAACCCGCTCCAGATCTGGCTCTGAACCCGACTGACAGCTTCCCTAAACCGAGCATTTCATTGGAATAATAACACTTGGGGCTATGTCATTTCAGGCGAAATATTCCCACCAAGTTTCAAAATGTAATCGCAACTGCTATTCTCTCAGTTTTCTCACTACCAAATTTAATTCCAATACGTATTTTAAGCCCTTCTGGTCGATTCTTGTTCCAATGCACTGGGATTTGGGGATTTGCACACATCATTCCCATTAACACTAATAGGAGTGATCGTAAGAACAGAAATTCCCTTGTGTCCAAACTCAAGCATAACCATATGGATACTAATAAATACATTTTAAATTCCTATTTCATGCAGATTGAATGTAATATTTCATGCAACAGTCAACAATGAACTTCTGAGAAGACTACTTCCCTGAAACCTGCTCAGCCTATGATGTACATGGACACATACACACACACACACACATTTGTGCTTTTTCTGGAAGGCTATTGATTTCTGTTGAATGGCCAGGCAGGTTCAACTCAGCTCCTGCTTGCTGCCTAAATGTATGCAGTGTTAGGATTTTTCAAGTATGAAATATTCTTTGCTTGCAAACATGCCTTCTTCCCATCTCACAACCTCATGACCTGTTAGATTTTTTTTTCCCCTAAAAAGATGACATTTCAGATTTGAGTTTTGTAGAACTTGTACAGTATTTTACTGCCATCTGCTGGGAGAAAGAAAAAAGGGCCATGGAAGTAGGATGGGCAGAAATCTGGGGTTGCTGCCACCTCTCACCTGCCAAATCACAATGATCTGATACAGGCCATTAACATTCATGAAATAGACTTCATCCATGAGGAAGAGAAAGGAAAATAAAAATAGTAGAAAAGGTAAATGGAAAGAAGGGGGTGTCAAGAGAAGATGAGGAGAAGGCAAAATAGGTGAGATTCAACAAAGGAAGGGTGGCATGGCCTGTAATTGGGGACAATGTGTAATATTGAGAATGTGGCCTGTGTTCTGATGGAGGCTTGTATTTGAGAACTGCCTCTAAAGGACAGGTAACATCTACCTGGTTGTTCCATCTGTGTAGAATTTAAAGAAGGATACGCTGTCCTCAACTTTATAGACGCTCATTCTAAGTGACTTGTAAGACTATGTGCATTTTCACATAGAAACCATACTGAAAGTACTAGTTAAGTTCTAAAGCCAATGACTAGGGGAAACTTTTTAACCTATAAGTACCAGCCTGAACATCTACTGTAACAGCTAATAATAATAACAGCAAACATAATAATTATTGCTGACTTCTAAGTGGAGCTTTAAGGTTCACAAAGCACTTTATATACTTGTTATCTCATTTGAACTTTGCAACAACCCTATAAAATAGGTGGTATTATCCACGTTTTATAGATGAGGAAACTGGGTCATGGAAGTTAAGTGACCTGATCATAGTCACACATCTAGTAAATGGCAGAGGTGGAATTTGAATCCATATCTCTCCTGACACCAGAAATCCTCCTAGAGGAATTTGTGTTTTGTGCTGAAACTGTTTTTTTTTCCTTTTTTTTTTCCTTTGTATATCCAGTGGCTAGCCTAGAGAAAGAAGGAAGGAAAGAAGAAGAAAGTGAAGAAGGAAGGGAGGTAGGAAGGAAAACTGGAAGGGAGGGAGAGAGGGAGGAAGGAAGGAAGGAAGGAAGGAAGGAAGGAAGGAAGGAAGGAAGG
>NW_020954581.1:9447173-9458054 GCF_900497805.2 Vombatus ursinus
AGGAAGGAAGGAAGGAAGGAAGGAAGGAAGGAAGGAAGGAAGGAAGGAAGGAAGGAAGGAAGGGAGGGAGGGAGGGTGGGAGGAAGGAAAGAAGGAAGCAAGGAAGGAAGGGAGGAAGGGAGGGAGGAAGAGAGGGAGGGAGGGAAGGAGGGAAGAAGGCAAGGAAGGAAGAAGTGAGGGAGGGTAGAACCCAAATACTATTTGTAATTTTTTTTTAGGGGAAGCAAGATGAAAGTTCCAGCAATATGCTAGCAGCATCTCTCCCCAAAGCATCACTATGATCATCTCTTCTCACACACCAGCAGTGAGAATAGAGGCTCCCCCAGCTCCCAAAGGCCAGTGATGATGTTATAGTCATGGAGGTTTGAAGAGAGTTTTGCCAAGGCCAGCTTCAGCAACTCTAGGTGTCTGGATCTGAGATGGGGACTCTGAGTAAGAGGGAAATGGCAGCTTGTGGAGAAGGAGATGAAAAGTGGAGATAGGGGCTAAGGTAAGAGGTGACAGAGTAGGATAGGGGCTGGGAAATGAGCACAACAATCATGATGATTAATGATCGTGCCCAGACACATCCTTGATCCCTACAAACATAAGAATAGTGTTTTAAATAGATGTCACTACACCAGTTTCATATTCTCCTAGCTGCACGAAATGAAAAGCTTTCAAGATGTTGAATCTTGCGGAACAAATCCAAACCATGAGGGAACAGGATAAAGTGTTTATCCTTCCTGTTATCCTGCCTGCTGCTGGAGAGGTCCAGAAGATGCTTTCAGTGAGCTCACAGAGGAAGAGCTTGCACCCCAACACTTTTATTTGACTACAAAAAAGCAGTCATTTTATCTGTGTTTACAATAGTCTACAAAGCGTTAAATACAAAAGTACAAGAGCAACATAGTGACTAGTCCCCAGATGCTTTCTGTCTGAGCACCATTGAAGATGAGAAGAATGACTTCTCTGTGGTAATGACAACAGTTCACAGATATGACACTTTAAGGTTTTCAAACTGAAGAATGTGGAGTGGGACGGAGAAATAGTGGCAAAGAGGAGGCAGTATTGCTAGTTCAGTGCTTCCCCTCCTCTTGTTCAGCCCTTTCTCCAAGGACCTGATACTCTGAATACTCAAGTAGAGTTACTCATCCTGGGCTAATTCCCTGGTCACCTCTTTTCTTCTAAAGGTTCTGGAGAATGACCTGCCCATCTCCCTTTCCATTTCCAAGCCATTGCAATGATCCATGATCTTTCTTATCCTATGGTATGCAGAAGAATGAGAACATGAAACCTCAAAGCTGGTACTTTAGCAGCCACCTCGCCCACCCTGTACCTGAATAAGAATTCTGTCCTCAGCATGGCCAATGCTTAGACTTTTCTTTAAGATCAGCAGTGATGGGAAATCCTGTGGAGCCTCTGGAGGCAGCTGATTCCACTTTGGGACAGTTCTAAGTCTTAGAAAGCCTTTCTTTTTATGAAGCCTCAATTGACCTCTTTGAAACTTCTACCCACTGCCTCTAGATCTGTTCTCTGAGTCCAAGGAGAAAAGTCTAATCCCTCTTCCATGTGACAGTTCTTCCAATTCTTAAAGACAATCATCCTGTAACCCTGGCTATGTTCTTCTCCTGGTGAAGTACCTCTACTTTAGCTGATCTTCATGAAGCACACGTTTTACCATTGTGGTTGCTTCCCCCTGGAATCTCTCTAGATTATCAACGTTATTAAAATGTGGTGCTCAGAATTGAATCAGTTCTCCAGGGGAAATCTGACCAATACTGAATACACTACAATTGTGGCCTCCTTAGTCCTAGATGCTGTCTTTATTGCATTACCTTTTTGGCTGCCATATCATACTGGTTAACCATATTAAATTTGCCATACCCTAATATTAGTTTTGCCCAATGTTCTCATGTCTTGAAGTCTTTTGCGATCCTGTTAGCTATCTCACTTAACTTTATGTCATCTGCAAATGTGACAATAATATCCTCTATATCTTTATGTAAATTATTGGTGAACATATTTAAAAATAAAAAGCTATGCCAAATCCCTTTGCACTCCTGTGCAAAGGAGACTTTCCTGTGTACATCTTGTTTATACATACTTTTTTGCATGTTCTCTCCCCCATTGGGACTGTCCTTTGCCTTTCTTCTGGTCTCCAGCCCTTAGCATAGTACCTGTCACATAGTAGGGAATTAATAAATGCTTACTGACTGACTGACTTCAAAGTTAAAGTACAACCAGTTATGACTACTCTTTGGGTCTCCCTGTTATTGGGGAGTAAGAATCTCTCGTTTGTATCCCACAGTCTTTCTGAATATTTCAGAAGGACTTTTCTGCTTGTTACAGGGGAAAAGTCAGGAGTTAAAAATAATAATTAGGAAAGTTAAAGACTTATTATGAGTCAATAAAGTAGAACAGAAGCTGAACATTTTTAACTAAAACTTAGACAAAGTAACCATAACTAGGGAATCAATAGTCCCAATGTTCTTTGCTCTGGGACCTTGGCAGTCTTGGGTCCTCAGAGGACTTCATTATATTTCATAGGCTCACCAGCCACCAGGGTGCTCTGATCTCATAATTCTCATTCACATGAGATAAGGAAAGAAGAAATACAAGAGGAAAGAGGTTCCATGTGCTCAGGAACATGTGGCAGCCTGATAGGGAGAAAAGGTTGTCTCTGCTTCTTCCCCTATCCATAGTCTCATAGAAACTTCCTCCTCACACAACCAAAAGACATTTCATCATCACACAATACTAATCTTGATTCATCAAAGCCAAAATCAGCTTCCAAGCATCTGTGTGTTGAATTGTCAGCAGGTAGAGAATATCCTATGCTCTCTTTATAACCTACCAGGGAGGACTAATCCCAATACTCTCCAAGTACTGGGGACCCATTGCCTTAGGAAGCAGTGTGGCAAAGTGGACCTGGGTTCAAATTCGACCCCTGCCATTCCCAGTGTGAAACACCTCTCCCAGCTTCTATTTCTTCATCTTTAAAATGAGAGGGTTAGACTATTTCCCTCTGAAGTCCCTTCCAGCATCTTTCATCACTTTGGGAAAGGGAGTTCCCTGTGATAGAATAAGATAAATCCATCAGTTGCCTGCTTTTGCTCCAGGCCTGGGGAGAGGGCACACAATCACCCTTGGCGTAGAAGACAGGTCAAATTGGTTCCTGAAAGTTTGCTTTCACCTAAGGTTAAGGATGGAAACATTTAATTTTTTTTGTTTGTTGCTGTTGTGACAATCCTTTTACTATAGGGAGCTTCAATAATCAATGGTTCAATTCACTGAAAGACAGCTTTATTTCTCAACAGCTCGTTTGCTCAGAGATACAAAATCAGAGGTCAGGAGTCCTAGGACTTGAGTTCAAATCCCTCCTCAGTATTTGTATGTCCTTGAGAAAATTACTTCATTTTTCTGAGTATGAGTTTTCTAATCTGTAAAATGAAGAGGTTGAAATAAATGACCTCTGAACTCTTCATCTATGCTTTTTTGTGGTTGTTACTTTTATTATTATTATTATTATTATTATCATAAAGGCAAGTGTTGCAAGTCTATTTATTTTTTAAATCTCCTATTTCTGGCTCCCTGAAGATAAAATATACACTTAAAAATTCTTAATAAAACCCTGATTGATTAAAATGAAAATAAAGTTCTAATTATCTCTTCATAATTATCACTAAGCCTAGTGTAATGAGGTTTAATGGCCTCAGTTTCTTTCTTCCTTTTAATTTTTTTTTAATCAAACAAGCTAGATCCTCATATTCAAATCCAGTAAGCACTAACCTTTTGAGGTGGGATCATTGCAATTCCCATGGACTCACTGGGCTTTTAAAGAGAGACGTTTGAATGGAGAGTTGTTTTCGGAGTTGGGACTTTTGTACTGAGAATCTTAGGGGCCGTGGCTTCTGTTTTCATAGCTGAGCTGTCTGCTACCTTGTTCAGGGAGGGGGAGAAGGATTTAGGGGCCTGATCTCTACTGATAAAGTCAAATGGGCCAGAGTTTTCCATATACATTTTATTAGCTGCTCTGTACCCAACTAAAATTTTTTTAAAAGGTAGTTGAGCAGGTCAACAAGGGATCAAAGATGGATAACTGACTGCTTTTAAGGGTTACTGCCTTGCATTTTTGTCTATGTACAGAGAAACTTTGGCTTATTAAAATTTGCTTTTCTTTTTAATTTTCTTCCAGTAAATAAGTGATATACTGTATGGGGCTGGGTTTCAGGCAGCAGGTTTAATTAAAAAGCAGCAATATTATTTTCATTTAAATGTGTTTTTAATTCCACAAAACTACTGTTACTCATATCTGAGTTTTCTTTTATTAAATCCTTAATGAATGGTCAGGGCTACTGGACATCTCTATTTATTCTTAGCCAATCCAAGCTGGATACATAGCATCTCCAATTTACCTACCCTGCAATGAAGTGAACCAACAAGCATTTAAAAAGAACTTCCTATCATGTGCCAGACAAAATGAAACAATCTCTGTCCTCAAGGGAGACAAATGAACACAATGGAAAGACTGCTGGCTTTGAAATCAGAGAATCTGGGCTCAGATTCTCTCTGACTTGTCCTTTCATGTGACTTTGGGAAAGTCAACTTACTTCACTGATCTTCAGCTTCCTCCATTATATCATGGGGGAGGTGTACTAAATGACCCTGGAGAGTCTTTCTGGCTCTCAGTTTTTGATCCTGAGCTTACATTCTATCAGGAGAGACATATGCATAAGTTAGTGTTGTTGTTGAGTCGTTTCAATTGTGCCCAACTCTTTGTGACCCCATTTGGGGTTTTCTTGGTAGAGATACTGGAGTGGTTTGCCATTTCCTTCTCTGGCTCATTTTACAGATGAAGAACTAAGGCAAACAGGGTTAAGTGACTTGTCCAGCATCACACAGCTAGTAAGTATCTGAGGCTAGATTTGAACTCACGAAGATGAGTCTTCCTGATTCCAAACCTAGTGCTCTATCTACTGTGCCACCTAGCTGCCCAGGAGATGGTATTGGTTTAAATTTGTGGATACCGAGTAAACTTCTCTTCCCTATAAACTTATTGACATAAATGTCTTCCCTCTACCTAAACATCCACACAGTGTATCCCAAGAAATGTATCCCCATCCCTGGTCCCCACCACACAAGGGCACCAAGTCAACATCCCTCTCTTCTTGATTTTAAGGATCCTTTATTTTCCTCATATTCCCTTCTCCCAAATATCTGTACCATGTGCCCTGAAGAGGCATAATCCTTTCCCCCTCTGACATTTACTAGCTGTGTGATTTTGAGCCTTGCACAATCTTCTAAGACTGTAAATTACAGACTATAAGTTGTGGTGCACACCACCACCTAATGAGACATCATATATAAAGTACTTTGCAAAACTTAAAGCACTAGAAAAATGATAGCTATCATCATTATCGTACCAGGAGAAGCTGAAATAATTACACCTGCGCCTCTGATAGAAATGGCAGAGTATAGTAGATAGAGGACAGGGACTGGAGTCACAAAGAAGTTGTTTCAGTCTAGGCCTCTGACACTTACTAGCTGTGTAATCCTGGGCAAATCATTTAACCTCTCTGAGTTTCAGTTTCCTCATTTGTAAAATAAGGATCCGATATGCAAAGTGCTTTGTAAACCTTGAAGAGCCATGTAACTTTACGTAAACAGTCCTTTAAAGTTTACAGAGTTCAATAAAACTAAAGTGAGAGTAATAGAGAAAGTGATGCCTGAGGCTGGTTTTCAATTCAATTAAATTCAATAAACATAGAGTATGACTTCTGAGGTCCCCTCTAGCTTTAAATATTTGATCCTATAATCGCCTATTATGTGTAAATGCTATGCACACCATATATAATATATGTGTGTGTATTTATCTTAATGTCATAAAATTTTGAAAATCGTGCTCAAAGTAAAATTTATTCAATTCATATCATAACATAAATGTTATCAAAACACAATGCTAATTGGTCTCCCAACCTCCAGTTACTCCCCTTTCTAATTCATTCATGCCAGTTAACATGACTAAAGCACAGAACCAGCTGTGTTACCTCTCCTGCTCAAAAAGCTTCCATGGCTCCCTTTCTTCCCTATTATAAAATACAAATTGCTGTTCAATTTTTAAAGTCTTCCACAATGTGCTCCAAACCATCCTTCCAAACATTTCACATTACTCCACTCCAAGAGCTCTACTTCCCATATTAGCTGATTCTTGTACAAAGAAATGTCCTCCATCCCTGTCTTTGGCCAGGTCTCCCCAGTCTGAAATCTCCCTCCTCATCACGATCTCTTAGGATCTCTATTTCTAATCAAGGCTTAGCTCAAGGGTCAACTTCCTGAATGTGACCTTTTATTATCTATCCAGTTATTGAATTTAATTTATAGATATTTGATATTTACTTACCTGTTTACATGTTGTTTTACCCCAGGAAAAAATAATAATAATTTCCTTGAGGACAGGGATTGTTTAATTTTTGTCTTTGTATTTCTAGTGCCTAGTACAATGCCTAGTACATCATGGGTGATGAATAAAGGTTTGCTGACTTATTAAAGTGAATTGATTTACTACACCTTTTAGGGGAAAGGGGGGAATAGAACATTACACTCCATCCCTTCCTTCATTATGGTCACTCATATACTTTAGAGGAAGCTTCGATTTATTTAATGCATTTGTTGAACCTATAGGGTTTCATCTATTTTACTTTAAATTTTGTTTTTCAAAATAAATTTTTAAAATTCAAATATTTAATTTAATTAACAAAAAAATCTATTTTTTGTTCAATAAAATAGATCCCCTCACAGATGGAAAAGGAAAACCCTCGCAACAAATCTACATTGTCAAGAAAAACAAATTCCCATGCTCCCATTCAAAAAGTGTGTTTCATTTTGTAATCTGAGCTTATCATATCTCTGTCAGGAAGTGGTTAGCATTCTTTATCATTAGCCATCTGGAATTGTTATTGGTCATTGTGCTGATCAGGGTCATTAAATCTTTCAAAGTTATTTTTCTTTACATTATTAGTTACTATATAAATTAGTCTCCTGGTTGTGCTTACTTCATTCTGCATCAGTTCAAATAAATCTTCCCAGATTTCTCTGAAAACATCCATTTCATCATTTCTCATAGCATAATTATTTTCCATTACATCCATACACCATAAATACAGTCCTTCTGCAGCTGATGAGCACCCATAGTTTCCAATTCACTGGGACCATACAAAGAGCTGGATATTGCTCCACCTAAAAGTTTTGGGGGAATGGACTTGTATATGTAACACAGTAGGTTTACAAAAGAATATCTCTTTCCAAAAGGTATAATCACAAATATACAAATGAGTGGGGTGGGGCATTATCGCCACCTATCACCCCTACCACCTCAGTCTCTGAGGGAGGAAAAGGCATTAGATTCACAACTTAGCTCAGTTACCATTGAGCACAGTCTCAGTTCCAAATTCAAAGTTCCCCTTAGGGTCAAGTCCTAATCACCTTGGCTTCTCAGGGCTTCTATGCCATGTTGGCTGACTACACCATCCCACTTGTGATCCTGGTTCCAAAGTTATCATGGCTTGAACTCCTAGATACTGTGAATATCATCTCCAGCACCTGAAATTGAGGACAAACAACAAAGTAGAGAAACAAACACCCAGACCCATTTCTCATCACTGGGTTAAAAAAAAAAAAAAAAGAACAGGGGAAGGAAATCCTTCCTCTCTTACTGGTTCAGTTCATGGCATCGACACTGGGCGCAGCAGATAGGAGTTACTGAAAAAGAGTTCACATTTCTTTGCCACCACAAAGAGAGCTGCTATAAATATTTTAGAATACATAGGTTCTTTTCCTTTTTCTCTAAATGTCTTTGGAAACAGACCTAGTAGTGGTATTGCTGGGTCAAAGAGTATAGGCAGTTTAATAACTCTTTGCGCATAATTCCAGATTGCTCTTCAAAATTCACAGTTCCAACAGTGAATTAGTGATGATGATCATGATCGAATAATACTGTACTATAAAAAATGATGAGCTCAATGATCTTAAAAAAATATGGATAGATGCACAAGATAATGAAGAGCAAAATGAGCAGAACCAAGAGAATGTTGTATACAGTAATAGCAATACTGTTTTAAGAACAACTTTGAGCTAATAAGTCATTTTGACTATTACAAATACCCAAATTAACTGTTAAGAACCTGTGATGGAAGATGCTATCTGCATCCAGAGAAAGAACTGATAAAAGTATGTATAGGATGATTTTACATATATATATGTGTATATATATACATATACATATACATATACATATATGTACATATTTGTATCTAATGGTAGCCATCTCTAGGGCTGGAGGGAGGAAAAAAAGGGAAAATGTTACATGATAACTTTGACATATATTTAAAAGGAATAGCAAGTTGTACATAATAGATTTGCAGTTTCACGTGCAATCATATTTTTTTCTATTCTACTAGGTTATGGAAATGCTTGTTTTATTTCTTAAGTTCAGAATAAAATAAATTTTAAAAAAGGAAACAGAATAAGAAGTCACGGTTGAAAAATGGCAGAAAAGAGGGTTCAGACAAAAGATTCAGAAAAGAGAATGAACAGCTCAGTCTCATCACTTTTAAAGATGCAGGCAGTCAATCAAAAGAGACTTTCCCACCCATGTAGGAGAGGATTCAGGGGATCCATATTAGGCAAACTGAGCATGCTCAACAGCCAAGTTATATAGGATGGCTCAAGGTGTCTTGACCATCTGAACACAGCACATTATGTTCACTGAGCCATGTTTTACTTTCGTCCCAGTCCCGCTTGTGCCTATTACGCACTGTTCCTCCCTTGCTCCTTCCCAAACATCACTCAATCATATCCCACCACAGCAGGAATTTATTCTCATCACACAGGCACGAAAACGAAGCAGCATTACCCCTATCCTTTCCTCAATAACAAAAGTTATTGTAGCTTCATGAAGACACTGTACATTCAGAGATTCCCCTCTAGGTCCAGCAACTCTTTTTTTTTTCAGTATACATAATTCTCCCTCATTATTATCTCATCCCTTCTCCTCTTCTCTTGTGCAATCCAGATAACCAGTCATCAATCCTTAAAATGTCATTCTATCTCCTGTGAAGCAAAGGGAAGGGAGGGAATAGAAGAATGGTTCAAACAACCTCCTGTTACCTTCCAAAGGCATGTCCTTGGGCCTGGATAGTTCTCACCCAGTCCTTGATCATTCCATCCCTTTGATGATTTTATCCCTTGGCCACCATAAATAACCCAAGGCAAAAAGGGACTAAAATAAGAGAATAATGTGTTTCTTATTAAAAAAAAAAAGGCTTAGAATCCCTGATGAAGAGCCTATTGAGTTCAAGGCTGCCATTATCATAGAAACAGAATTTCAGGGTTAGATGGGAGCTCAGAAGCCATTTAGCCGAAAGTGCACCTGAATAAAATTAAATCTAACTCAATAAGCATTTATTAAACACATAATATGTTCCAGCCACTGGGGATAAAAGAAAAAAATGTAAGAGCCTTGCCCTTACAGAGCTTACATTCTAAAGGGGGAGAATAATACATGCAAAGATAAGTAAATATGAAATGTATTCAGAATAAATTCCAGGAAATTTTGAGAGAAGAGAAGTTTAAAAATGAAGGGATCAGAAAAGGTCTCTTAAAGGAGGTGGCTCTTGAAATAAGCACCGAAGCAAGGGAGGGGTTCTGTGAGGCATAAATGAACACTAAGAGGATTGTAGGCCCAGGACATAGACTGGGAAAGGAAAGGTGGTAAGATTTAGAAGACTGTGTACAAGAAACAGCAAAAATGTTGGCAAAATAGAACATTTGGTTGAATGTAAGAAGAGATTTAATACAGATAAACATAAAATCTACACTTATGTTCAAGTAATCAATTTTGCAAGTATGATACGGGAGAGACATGTTAGGTCTGTTTGAAAAAAGATCTGAGTTTTGTAGGAAGGAAACAATAATTTATTAAGTGCCTATTGTGTGTCAGTCCCTTTGCAAATATTATCTCATTTAATCTTCTCAACAACCCTGATAAAGTGCAATAATTATCACCATTTACCAGTTGAGGAAACTCAGGCAGCTAAAAGTTTAAAAGACTTGCCTGGGATCATCAATCTGAGGTTGGATTTGAACTCAAGTCTTCCTAACTCTTTCTAGGCAGCAAGGTAATAGAGTGCTAGGCCTTGAGTCAGGGAGACATATTCCTGAGTTCAAATCTGGCCTCAGACCCTGTTTTAACTATGTGACCCTGGCAAATCACTCAACTTGTTTACCTCAGTTTCCTCATCTGTAAAATGAGCTAGAGAAAGAAATGGAAAACCACTCCAGTATTTCTGCCAAGAAAACCCCAAACAAGGTCATGAAGAGTCAGACACAGATGAAGAAATGAACAATTCCTAACACCAAACCCAGCAGTCTATCTACTAGACCAACTAGCTGCCTCAAGCTTTTTAGCAGAATGCAAGCTCAAATGAGTCAACAATGTGGAACAGAAGCTCAAAATGGTCATTTGGTAACATTGAAAGGCATAGAGGGGAAAAAAGTGATAGTAACTCTGACCCATTCAGAAGTCTGTGGAATATTGTGTTCAGTTCTGTGCACCATATTGTAGAAAGAACATTAATAAACTGAAAAGCATCAGAGAAAACTAAACAGGGAGGTAACATATCAACATCAATTAAGAAAAATGGGAATGTTTAGGTTGAAAAAGAGAAGACTAAGGGAGGCATAATACTTATCTTTAAGTATTTGATGCCTGTCATGTGGAAAAATATCACATGACTTGCTCTCTTCCTCTCCCCCTTTCTCTCTCTCTCTGTCTTTCCCTCTCCCCCTTCTCTTCTCTTCTTCTTCTTCTTCTTCTTCTTCTTCTTCTTCTTCTTCTTCTTC
>NW_020954581.1:9458064-9458623 GCF_900497805.2 Vombatus ursinus
TCTTCTTCTTCTTCTTCTTCTTCTTCTTCTTCTTCTTCTTCTTCTTCTTCTTTTCTTCTTCTCTCTCCCATAAGTGTGTGTGTGAGGATAAATAAACACACACATATTTCACCTGTATACATAGAACAAGTCAAATGATTTTTCTTGAATACATATTTTCTTTGCATACATGTTTAACTCTATTTTTTACATGACAATCTGTCAAATACTTAAAGGGAGACATCATATCCTCTTGAGTCTTTTTTTCTCCAACCCAAATATCTCCAGTTTCCATAACATATCCTGATATGCCACCATCCTGATTAGTCACCTCTGGGTGCTTTCCAGCTTATTGATGTTCTTTTTAAAATTTAGTGTGCAGAATTGAAAATGATATTCTAGAAGTGATCTGAGCAGGGTAGAGTATAGTCAGACTATTGCCTCTTTATTCATATTTTAAGCTATTAAAGTTTAAAACTTCTCTAAGACTTTAGGACACCCTGAATGTGTGTAGATAGAGAGATAGTTAGACAGATAGATAGATAGATAGATAGATAGATAGATAGATAGATAGATAGAT
>NW_020954581.1:9458633-9464216 GCF_900497805.2 Vombatus ursinus
GATAGATAGATAGATAGATAGATAGATAGATAGATAGATAGATAGATGGATAGATAATGTGTGTATACACATGTATGTGCATTATATGTGTCTATATATATATATACACATTTATTGTGATTCACAATTAATTACAGTAATGTTCTAGGAAAAATTACTGGTGTCCAAAAGAGATTTCATGGCAGAGAGCAGCTTGAGAGCATTGGAAACAAATACAGATACAGGTAGAGATAGTTAAATACAAATACAGATAGATACAGATACAAGTGCAGATACAGGTACAGGTATAGATATACTAAATCAATGGATTTCCCACACAATTCAATGGAAACATGCATCCATTTTGTTTTACCAGTGCAGATGTTTTAGACCAATGAGGAGCCTGTTTAGTTTGCCAGGGACCAATGTAATTTGTGAAGAAAATATCAACTAATAGTAATAGTACATACTTCCTCTCAGTAGAGGGATGGAAGACTAATGTTCTGAGTGTTCCATACACTGTTTAATAAGGTCCCTTTGTTGCTTGCTTTTGCTATTTTGTATTTCTTGGATATAAAGAATGGTTCAATGAAGGGGTGGTATGTTAGGAAAGAGTGTAGTACAAAAAAGGCATCAAAAAACCCTTAAAATATTCATGTTATGGTTAACTATAACAAATGGCAGTATATGCCATTAGTAGACAGCTGGCTTCATAGTCAGAAAGACCTGGGTTCAAATCTTGCCTTGGACACATATTGCCTCTTGTAATCCTGGCAAGTCACACCTTCTGAGGGCCTCCAAACAACGCTCTAAGACTGCAAGTTACAGAACACTCGTTGATCTCTATGGCTACAGGAAGTTTCCTATCTGGGACTCTAACCTAAGGGAAATCATGGGTCCAAGCCCCCCAAAAAAATTTACTAATGATAATTGCTAAGTTATCATCCTTAGCCCGAGATTTTCCACTTGAGATCTGGATCTAGAATGGGTATTTTTAGATGTTTAGAGGATCACTATGGACTTATTAGAGGAGAGGAGCAAGTTCTTTAACCTTTCTTTAAGTGGGCATAGTCTTGCTACCAGTCTATCTACTCCTCCCCCTACAAGATAGTGATGGTAACTCTTCATTTTCCATCAACAGTTCTGCCTGGTTTCAACACCATAGAACATCATGGTCTTGTACTGGGTACCTCCTGGTGGTCTCACCTTACTGCTTTTCAGCTTTCTTTTGTGTGTTGTCTTCCCGATTAGAATTGTAAGCTCCTGGAGGGCACAGATTATCTTTCTTTATCTTAATTGTGTCCTCCATAGACAGTAGGTGTTTAATCATTTTTTACTGAATTTAACCGAATTGAAAATTATTATGGGGAATAACTCTATAATACCTCAATGGATGTACCATGTAAGAAATGTGAGTAGTCCCTCTAATGGCATAAGTACTACATTCAAGACCTTCTAATCCTATATCATGTGTGTTCCTCACTTAGATCCTTCATAAAGGAATGCACCAGAACCCATAAAGGAAAGGGAGGTCTTCCTCTAGGTTTTTTAACATTCTTTGGATACTAGTGTAGCATTTGGACCATCCAGCTTTTATACCTTGCTCTCAATATATGGGGGCAGCTAGATGGTGCAGAGGATAGAGTGATGGACCTGAAGACTCATCTTCCTGAGTTCAAATCTGGCCTCAGATACTTACTAGCTGGGTGACCCTGGGCAAGTCACATTACTCTGTTTGCCTCAGTTCCTCATCTGTAGAATGAACCGGAGAAGGAAATGGCAGACCACTCTAGTGTCTTCGCCACAAAAACCATAACTGAACAACCACAACTCAATATATGACTGCCCCACTTTTTTTCTGATCCTTTACAATACATGCAAATAAATAAAATATTATAAAATAAAGCAAAAAGATTGAAGATCATAAAATTGTAATAAAAGTTTACATAATTCTTCAGTTATTAATTCAGTGCTTATAATCATCTAGCCATATCACTAGCCTATCACCTTTTCCAATCATATATTTCATTAGTCATATTCCTTCTTGGTCATCATGCATTTTAGTACTTGGTATAAACACTTGCAAAAAGGCTGTCAGGAAAATAAATAGTCTGAAATTCCATTTCCCACCTCCATTAATTGCAATGATTACGATAATTGCAGCTTATGCATCAAATAAATTGATGAAGATGATGTGGTAGAGAAATTCGATTATAAACTTGTTAAGTATAATCCTTCAAATTAAATCAACATGCACTCTGATATGTAGTGATTTCCAGGTACAGGTGGCAAAAGGTGATGGTGGGTGGAAATAGATGAGGGGAAATAGTTCAGGAAGAATGAATGAGAAAAGCCAAAAACTTGCAGATTAAAGAGAAGCCTTATATGCCTGTATCATGAACATTTCCTTTCAGATAATAATTGATAGACACTGAACATGATGAGTACCAAATAATAGCAAAAAAAAGAACATCAATTTTATATTTTAACAGATAATTAAAGACTTATTATTGATGTAGAATCTATGCTTAAATTCAGCTGTTTACAATCAAATCATTAGAACTAAGATTAGAATGGGGAGGAAAGAATGAGAAAAAGATAAAGTACACAATTGAAACAACTTAATGTTGAACTATTTGAACAAATAATTGAAAGTTAAAATGGGAAATGGACAACAGAATAACATAGATGTCAACCCTAATAATTTTATCCAGAAATTTAATGTAAATTATGAGACACAGCAAGGAAATCAAAGGAGCCCAGAAAACACATTTGTCAGAAAAAACCTGACTTATTCACCTAATTGAGAGGGATGGCTGCCAAAGGCTACATAGGATTAGAATATAAACTCATTTGTAAAATCATATGAAGAAGGATGATGGACAATTATGAAAAAGATCATCTTATAAAGTAGAGAGTAAAGCAGTGAAGGGTAAAATGCCATTTTATATAAAGCTTGGCAAGATATACAACTAAGCAAAATTGTCCCAAGAGCATTCAAGGATGAAGGCAGAAGGACGATTGTCAATTAATCAGTCAACAGGTATTTATTATGCACCTACTATGTGCCAAGCACTATATAAGGTGTTGAGGGTACAAAGAAAGAGCAAAACAATCCCTTTCCTCAAAGATCTTATACCCTAGTCAAGAAGACACTATGTAAATAATTGGTACATACAAGATACAGAATAGATAAATCATAACTTTAAAGGGAAAGCTCTAGCAGCTGGGAGAACTAAGAAAGGCTTTCTGCAGAAAGCAACCTTTCAGCTGAGTCTCAAAGGAAACCAGACATTAAAAGAGATGGGGGTAAGAAGGGAAAGCATTCCAGGAAAGAGGGGCAGCCAGTACAATGGCATGAAAAGACAGGCTGTGTGTAAGGAGCACCAAGCCGGTAAGGTTGGATTGCAGAGTGAGTGTAGGGAAGTAAGGTGTAGAAAGACTGAAAAGGCAGGAAGGGGACAGTTTATAAAGGTTCATTGAATGCCAAACAAAGGACTTTAGATAGCCATTGAAGTTTACTGAGTGGAGGTGGAAGAGGGAAGGTAATATCATGATTTAGGAAAATCACGGAGGCTAGATATAAAGATCTGGGAATCATTGTCAGAGAGATGATTATAAAACCGATGGGTACTGATGAAATTGCTAAAGATGATAGTACAGAGGAAAAAGAGAAGGTGCCCCAAGAAAAAAATGAGAAAGTTTTTTTCAAATAATCAGAATAAATTTTCTCCAACAAGGGCAGTGGAATTACGACACTTAGACCCTAACATCCTAGGACCATATATCCTCATGGAAGATGGTACAAATGGCACAAAATAATAAGAACTAGCATTTATGTAGCTCTTCAAAGTTTGCAAAGCATTTTGCTATAGTATCTCATTTAATCCTCATGACAAACCTTGAAGTAGGTGCCATTTTTACTACATTTTACAGATGAGAAAATTAAGGCTTAGAAAGGTTAAGTGATTTGTCCAATGATAATTTGTCCAATGAAAAGCACAGTGCTTGCCACATAGTAGGCACTAATTAATGGTTATTGATTGATTGACTAATTGTTTGGTTCCATACTGTGGTAGGGAAAGGAGATAAGGTGGGGGGAGAATCAATCAAAGCAGATATTTTATATCATATGCAAGGAAATAGCTTTCTTCACATCCCCACTAGTCTACTCCTGGCATTTACTTCTGTCCCACAAAGTAGAAACTCCATTTTCAACTCTCAGTGTGATTCCTGAGTTGTCTGATGTTTAAAAATCCCAGGTGTGCTTCTAAAAGATAAAGATTAAACTTCCCCACAACTCACTGAGATTTGATTGGCTGTTCTGGGTTTCAGTATATCAGAGCATCTGCCAAAGTGTGTTCTTTCCCTCCTCTCTCCAACTTCAAATGAAGACATCCCCGGCACAGAGAGCTTCTTGAGTTTGACACTGGAAACTCCTCTCCAAAGTTCTTAAGTTAGAAATAGTTGGTTAGGAGTTACTGCTTTTCTTCATTTCTCTTGTTTGTAAACTCTTTTTAAGACTCATTTTTGTCATGGTGCCAATTTGTAAGGCTTTGTTCTGCATTCTAGGAATAGAAATGAATGAGACAAATTACACAGCTAAGCCATAAAGATGAGTTCAATTCCCAAATGTTTTAGGTGGTAAAATTTCCTAAATAATGTACCACAAATAAATTTTAAAGATTTCTGATTTTAAAAAATCAATTGTGTTCAATGTAAGGAGTGTGTATTATCCATATAGGTTATTTATATACATATGAATTGTCTAAAAGGAGGCACAAATATATTTGTGTATGTATCTGGAACCTAATCACCCTTCTCCATTGGAGACTTTGATATCTTCCTGGAGGGAAGCCAGAGAAAGGACCAGGAGGCTAGCCACTCTGCTTTCCACAGAGACACTAAAATTATATCTGTCCAGCCCCTAAATATTCTTAGTCTAAGGGAAATGATTATTTAGGTTCAAGCTGCTTATTTGATCGCTATCCCTGAAGGGGAAGCTTACATCCAAAGACATGGCGCCTTCCTATCAAAAGCTAACTACACTAAAGACCTGCACAAATAGTGAATGGGAAATGAACTCATGTGTCCGTCAGACTGTAATTGTCCCCCCGCCAAACATACCATCGCTTAGGGACCAACTACAGTTAGGAATGTCAGGATCAGATTGGGGAATCAGAGTATAGGGGACAAAGAGAACTTGTATTGGTCCACTGACATTTCTTCCTCATTCCTCCTCCTCACTCCTAACAGCAAAGCCCACACAGCCCTTCTCAGTCCTTACCCACATGCATGTCCCCCATTCTCTAGTAGAGGACCTCCCATACTTCTCATATCTCCCATGGAAGCCATGTGAATACAGAGGAGTTTCAGCATCCAATAGCAATAAATGCAACTAAAGGTTTTAAGGATAAGGTGGAAAACTCTCAAGTAAAGCACACCCAAGAGCCCTCCATGCCCTCAACAAGTAAGTTGGTGCTGCTCCGGCTTATTGTTTAGTTTGAGCACTTATCTATGTTAGGTCTAGACCTCTAGACTCTATAGATAGATAGACAGATAGATAGATAGATAGATAGATAGATAGATAGATAGATAGATAGA
>NW_020954581.1:9464226-9528308 GCF_900497805.2 Vombatus ursinus
AGATAGATAGATAGATAGATAGATAGATAGATAGATAGATAGATAGATAGATACTTTTCCACTTATAGGCTTTCCCATTTATGAAAAACATGTTGGAGAAGTGGTATGATCATAGCATATGTTTTGCTTTGTACAACAAACAAACAAACAAAATAAGAGTCACAACCATGATTTGCAGTAAAGTTGGAGGGGACCAATGAGAGGTAAAATCTGGGGTTGGGTTATACTAATTCATTACCTAATTATGTAAGAAGTTATAATGCTTAACAAAATTCTCTCAATTTGCCATCCACAATAATTCTGAGGACTCCTATGTGTTTATTTTTATGCGTGTGTGTATGTGTGTGTGTGTGTGTGAATGGCACTGTGTTTCAGCTTTCTATGAATTTCTTACATCCAAAGAGTGCTCCCTGTTACCCTTCCCTCATTCTTCATCAAGACAATACTGACTAACAGAAGACAGTCCTTATAATAAAGACTCACCATAGGTGGCACAATGGATAGAGCACCGGGCCAAGAGTCAGGAAGACCTGAGCTCAGATCTGGCTTCAGATACTAACTTTGTGACCCTGGGCAAGGCACTTAATCCTGCTTGCCTCAGTTTCCTCTTCTATAAAATGAGTTGGAGAAGGAAATGGCAAATCACTCCAGTATCTTACTACCCTAGAAAACTCTCTCAAATCAGTTGTTAAGGTGCTGACCTGCACTGACAGAGAAAAAAATCTTCACCTGGGAGTTCACCATACCATTGCAATCCCATATACAATCCCCATCTGTATTTACAAACACTTTTTCATTATTGATGACTATAAGGATTGGAAATCTAAGCAGTGGCTTGGGTTTTGGAGAACCAAAGAAGCCCTATCTTCCTGTAATGCCAATACCCTTTGACAATTACCCAAAGCATATGCTTCAAAAGATCCTGCTGACTAAACCATAGTTCCAGGACCATCTTCTTTCCTAGAGCCAATGACTACTCAATAAGTCAGGTTGCAATGTGATGTAGACAAAAAGGCAAAGGAGTTTGTGTTGTCCTTTAAGGCTCTACTAGAGTATGTGCCTTCTCATCCTCCTTCTTTTGCCTTATTAAAATACTTTTTCTTCATCCCCATAAGCTACAATTTGGTTTTATTTTTAACAAAATCAAATCAACAAGTAATGGTTGAGCCTACCACATTGAACCTACTCTGGATCAGAGACTGTAACATTGTTGGTCAACCTATTTTTTAAAAACATCAGATCAAAAACTAGCTGCTTAAGACCCCCATGGTCAGTTTGCTTTGTTCTGGTTGGATTTTTCTGTTCAATTTTGTTTGGTTCAGGCCATTGAACATCAAGCATTAAGAGCAGCTGGAAGAGTCTGGTATAATTCTTCATTTTCAATTATAGAGAGTTCTGTGTAATGGAATCCAGGAAACAAAATTGGAGGCTTTTTGGGGTGGAGGGTAGAATTTCCTCAGTTTGGCTGGTCACATCACCAATATTTGCTGACAGGGTTCTAGGAACCAAATCTCTTTTGGTTTGTGTAAGAGGGAGAGAAACAAGTCATACTGGGTGTTTTCCTTTTAATCAGCATTCAGTGATGGAACATTCCTAAGTCAGAGGCAGCTTGAGGCAATAAAGGTCTTCCCAGAAACAAAAGAAACATCTGGTGCTGCTCACATTTTACAACCTAAAATCTATTTGTTCCAATTGAGTGTGGCTAACCTGTTGATATATTTCACTTCTCCTTTTTTTCCTCTATCTTTCACCTCATTGTTTGGTAGGTGGTGAAATATTGCCGAAAAGGCAAATAGAAAAACACTAGGTGATTGATAATAGACATTTTAATGGATCCGTTTATCCTAATATTTTAATACATTGAGGCAAATTCAGTTAAGTGGCACATTAGATAGATGGTTGGACTTGAAGTCAAAAAGCTCTGAATTTAAATCCTGTCTCAAACACTTACTGGCTGTATAACCAGGGCCAGGGGCAGCTAGGTGGTGCAGTAGATAGAGCACAAGGCCTGAAATCAGGAAGATCTGAGTTCAAATCTGATCTCAGACAATTAGTAGCTGTGTGACCCTGGGGAAGGAACTTAACACCTATTTGCCTCAGTTTCTCATCTGTAAAATGTGGGGACACATTGGAGAAAGAAATAGCAAACCACTCCAGTATCTTTGCCACAAAAACCCTATAAACAAAGTCCACAGGGTCATATAGACTCAGAAATGACTGAACAACAACCATTGTCAAGTCATTTAACCACTCTCAACCTCAGTCTTCATCTGTAAAATGAGGATAATAACAGTACCTACCTAACAGGATTATTGTAAGGACCAAATGAGTTAACACATATTTGTAAACCTGAAAGTGCTACATAAATGTTAGCTATTTTTATTATTTAGAGAATCAGTCATGTAACCAGGAAGAGAGAAACTCTGGATATTTTCCTGTTAACTGAGAAGATTCTTTGCCTTAACTTCTTTAAATTTCAAACTACAAAACATCTTTGAAGACCTTACTATAGTATGTATCATATTTGTCCTCTATTGTCTTCTTTTGAGAAGAAGACATTTTAGTGAAGAAGGTGGTAGGCTAGGCTAAAGATTGGGTTATAACAATGAAATCTTATCCAAAATATGAGGCATCTTAATTATTTGGAAGAGCAAGAAAGAGTTTGATATGGCTCAAAGCTATGGCAGAACCAGATGGACTTCAGAGAAGTAAAAATGCAGACTCATGAAGGAATGGTTCCTAGATATGACAGTTTATATCATGACTTCTGAAGCCATATTACCCCTGCATGCAAATCTCAGGACTATAGGACCGTGATCTTGGGAAGAAATTCTAGGAGCCCATCTCCATAGCTGTTTCTGATAATTCTGAAAAATTTTAAGATTCAGCTGCCTGGTCTTTGGGGGTCATAGTGGTCACTGTGTGATGAAAGCCTTCAGGATCCACCTTCTCTATGAAACCTTGCTTGTTTCCTCAAGAAACTGCTGAACTTTCTTCCTTTTGTGCCCTTCACATAGTTATGGTTTTTTTTAATGTCATCACTGCTAGTGAGAGGCAGGAAACTCTCCCCTTTGCAGGCAATGCCTGTAGTGTGACTGATCTCTGGAATACATTAAAGGCACTTCTACCCTGCACCAGCTAACAGTCATCAGTCAATAGACATTTTAAGTGCCTAATATGTGTCAGGCACTGTGCTAAGTGTTGCGGATACAAAGAAAGGCAAATGACAGCCCCTGCCCTGGAGGACTTCACAATGTAACGGGGGAGACAATGTGAAAATAACCATATAAAAATGAGCTCTATATAGGATAAATTGGAAATAAGCAATAGAAAGAAGGTACTAGAATTAAGAGGAATTGAGAAAGACTTCCTCTAGAAGGCAGGGTTTTAGCAGAGGCTTAAAGGAAACTGAGGAAGCCAAGAGGTAGAGATGAGGAGAAAGAGTATTCTTAACATGGAGGACAACCAGTGAAAATGCCCAGAATCACAAGATGGAGTATTTTGTTTGAGGAACAGCCATGACACCAGTGTCACTGAATTGCATAGCAGATGAGATATACTAGAAATGCTGAAGCAGAAAAGGTATGTGCATGTAGCCAAAGGTAGATGAGAAGAAACAGGGGAGCAGTATGACTGAAACATGTTTTCCCCAGTGGAAGTCTCATTTCAAGAGAGGCAAGTAGCCAGCTTGTTAAAAATTAATCACTGCAAAGTGTAAGGGCAGGTGATCTGTTTGAAAGCTGAAACTCTTCTCATAGTCTCAGCACAAAGGAACCCTTGAAAACTGGTTGACATAAGTTTTTGTAAGGTTGAGCTCCAGGCAAAGTGCTTACTTGAAATAGTCCTCTTTACCTGGTCAGTGAGTTCAGGGCTCTTCGCTGGAGTTTGTCCCGGTGTGTTTGATCCAAAAAAAAAAAAGGAGTGCTTTATCTGTGTGTGTCAGAAAGACTTGGGAATCTTTTTTTTGATGAGGCAATCGGGGTTAAGTGACTTGCCCAGGGTCACACAGCTAGTAAGTATCATCTGTCTGAGGCTGGATTTAAACTCAGGTCTTCCTGACTGTAGGGCTGATGCTCTATTCACTGCAACACCTAGCTGCCCCAAGAATTGGGAATCTTGCTGGAGCTCTCTACTAGGCTTCTTTTCCCTGTGTAAAGCAAGATGGAATTGAGGAAATTGTCTGTTAGTTATGGGTATTAGCCAAGTATGAGTTGTAGGTAAAACTAAAGACCATAGAATCAAAAACCTAGAAGTAGAAGGAAACTCAGAGGTCACATACTCCGACATTCTCGTTTTGCAGATTTATAAAAATGATGCCAATGAATTCCAAGTGACTTGGCCAAAGTCACACAGTTAGTAACCTTTAGAAGTAGGATTCTAATCCAGAACCTAACTCCAGAGCCAGCAGCCTTTCCTCTGTGCCATGGATGAGCTTTGGCATAAGATGAGAATAATTTAGCTTCTATATGACAATATGTTTCTGGTGATCCCCTTGTTTCCTCTTTCCAGAAACTGCACTTAGGAAGAACTGAGATTTTCTTACCCCATTGTATATACCTCTTCTGTATACTTAGTATATTTTTTATTATAATTATCTGTGTATGAACCCCATTCACCTGTCACGTTACAAGCTCCCTTAGGGAAGTAACCATTTCTTAATTATTTTCTAATTTCCTCCAAAATTAAAGACAGTTAATTAAATGAAGAGACATTCACCAAGCAATTGCTGGATGCATGAATGAATGAACACATCTCTTAGTGATAGGCACATGAGTGGACAATATCCGCATTGATTTTCCATTCTTAATTTATTTCACAATCACAATAGGACTTTTAGCATATCAAAAGCATGTTTTAACCCAATGATTAGATGTAGGAGAAAAAAAGTAAATACCAGCATAACTTACTTTTCTAAGATCAACAATGACCATTTGATTTATGAATATTAAGAAATAGCTGGTTGGTTGGTTGCTGTCCTTCATTCTCGAAGAGGACCAAAGTGACAACACTATGCTAGAGTCAAGTTACAGTGTGTCCAACTATGTCTGATCAGACCAACAAAAGCTTGGAAGGCTCTATCACAGGTCAGGCACAAATAGTCCCTGTGAACATTTAGGGTGGATTCTCTAAATTTGCTCATCTCACTTTTGAGGAACTTCGATTCTTCTCTGCCCATAGAGCAAAGCACCTTCTCTGATGAGAGCAGGCCTTGCTGAGCAGTCCTGTACCAGTATCTGTCATGTCACACAATCAATTCCAAAGTTCTTAAAAGAGAATTTGAAAGTGTTCTTGTATCACTTTTTCTGACCACCATGTCAGCACTATCATTTCAATAAACAATATGTTAGGTTGAGAAGCATCCAAAGTTCAGCTTTTAGTTAGAAGTATTTCTCAGGGTGGGGAATGGGATTGATGATTTCTTCTTTCTACATATTTTACGGAAGAAAGCGTCTTGTTGTTCACCAATGTTTTAGAAATAGTCAATCCCTTTGAATGAATACTCCTAACTGTGAGGTCAGTGAGATGTGGATTTTCATCTAGATGAAGGCTCTCGCAAATCTGGGTGTGCCTCCTCTAGAGAAGAACATGAACAAGAGCTCTACAGGGGGAGGAGGGGTGGCAGGAGGTCATGGGCCAGCATTGTACAAGATGAGGAAGTGCAGGTTGTTGCAATCTATACCAGTGGAGAGAATACCCAGGCTGAAGAGGTTCCATATCCATTGAGCATCATAGTATGGAAATATTAGTATGAGAATGGAAGACAAATTTTAGAAGGGTGAAGAGTAAGAAGATGATTAGGAAGTAGCAGTAGACACTAGAGTACTCTTTTAGAAGTATAGGTGTGAATAGGGAGGAGAAATCTGAGATGACAGTTTGAAGGGATGATGAGGTCAAAGAGGTCTTTTTAGGATGGGAAAGACCTGAACATATTTGTAAGTAGGAGGGAAAAGAACAAGTAGAAGAGAGTGTATTTCTTAATTTTTATCCTCTTCTTTGTGGCCTAAATCCTCCAAAGCAACCCACTCAGGAACAATGTTAACCGAGATGGGAATTTTCCATGCTATCAAACTATTTCCAATATTTAACAGAAGTGCTCCCACAGTCATCCTCTCCCACATTCATCTGTTTCAGTGAAATCTCATTAGTTAAGTCCAACAGCACTCCTGCTCCCTGGGGCTTGGAAAAAATACTCTTACCTAAATCATGTTATGAAGTCTGACTGACAGGCCAATTTTCTAGAAGTTCAAGATTTCCTATTAAAGTTCACATTCGTCTTTTTGTACTAGATGAGAAAATGTGCCAGTCTAACTTACAAATATTTGTTATGTGGACATTACATCTTCTCTCTTTAGTCTCAATTCATGACTTTTCAAATTATTGGTATACTCATGAACCATTGTGGTCACTTCTTGGAGGGCCACATAGTAATTTGAACAGCTATAATGGACAATAAAACCTAAGGTCTGCAAATTTCACTTTCTTCTCTACCTTCTCTTAACTTAGGGCATCTCCAGACATTTCTGTCCTCCTCAGATCAAATGCATAGGGGAATTTGCAGTTGTCATTATGATTGACAGTAGAGACTGTGGTGGGTGCTAAATAGTCTGAATAAAGTAGGTCAGAAATTTGCAGAACTTAGTTGTCTCAGTACTCAAGGAAATTTATATAGTGCATGCAGTCATTTGTTTCAATACTTCCTGTGCCCATCATCAGCTTTAAAAATAAAAAAAAAGATGGAATGCTACTTCTCCCCATAGTATGCTAATAAATATGCTTCCTAGTTTCTGTTTAATCAGGTCATAGCGATTCTCATTGAATCTCTTCGCTATCTGGATCTGAGTTTAAATGAGTTACAGTGAATATTGATGGGAAAAGAAAATGTGCTGAATGGGATGTTGGATCTGCTTTTAGTCATGGAGATAGAAATGCTTATTGGAGAAACATGAACTGAAAACCCTGGATTAGAGACCCAAATGTTCAATGATAGTAGTTTCATAAGTAAAATTGCTGTGTTCGCCCTGAAATTCACTTTTTTCCAATGACCTCTAGAAGACCCTCCATAATCATTTTCTCTTATGGCTCACTGTGGCATAGAGATGATGCTGACTTCTTGAAAGCTATGCCAGCTGGAGGTCAGCTTCTGCAGGTCCTACAAAGCCAGAAGACTTCTATTTGGGGCTTAGGAACAGACAAGATGTCAGTAGTCCAAGGATTAGCCTGGCTAAATCTGGGGAGGCTCATCATTAGATCGACCTCCAGGTAATGATTTTGTTCACAATAGCAAAGTATGAAATCATATATGAAGACATGGAAGGATGTGCCCCATAGTCAAAACCTCACATCCTTGAAGTTTTAAAATGTAACACCTTATTATAATAATTAGCTCATTTTAAGCCTTGGAGGCAATAGAATGCCCCTAAGGTCCACTTGGTCCCCTTCTCATCTGCTTTAGGAAGTTTACTTTAGATGAAAAGTTCTGAATTCAGTTATAATTGCTCTGAAGCCCCAGTTAGGAAAATCTCTAACTCCAGGTGGAGACTGGGCTCTTTGTCTAACCTTACTGGCTTCTTTGTGGTTGAAGTAAATTGAGTTTACAGGAAAAATTTAAGTAGCAAAACAGCCAATTATACAGGTTTCCACAAAAGTCTTAGTGCAGAGCTGTTAAAGTTCCAAGTTGCCCTAAGACTTTTGGGACTCTTGTATTATATTGTCTGTTGATAATTAGGCATTTCTAGGAGAAATTTGTGGGGGGGTGACTGCCCTTTTCTTGGGACTTTCTTCAGCTTGGTTTTCCCATTCCAAGAGCTCTGTAAAGCCAATAACTCTTTTCAAGATCTCATTTCTCTGCTACAACTCTGTCCTCTCTTTGCTTCCCAAATGTATGTTGAAAATGCAATGCTTGCTCCAACCTTTGGAATCCAGACACTCAGAAATCCTTTCCCTAAGTTCTAAGAGAGTTTCTTCTTTTAATGCAAATTGCCTAGAGTGTGACGCAGTGCCTCATACAAAGACTTTGTTAGTTAATGTGTAAACAATTGGCTCTCAAAAAAAAATGTACACAACAAACTTCTAAGTTAAAACTGCATTAACAGTTCTCCAACCCATAATTAAGTCTAGACAATAAACAAAACAATAAATCAAGGCCTGATTTGTTGCTTTTGCAGATTTCAGAGATGTAGATATTCACACTGAAAATTTTAAGAGCCATTCGCCTCAAATTTTTGAACTGACTCCAGCACATCCTTAACAGACTCTGTTTATACTCAGTCTCTGATTGTTTGATTCAGTTAAAAATTGTTCTGACATAGTCAAGACATCAGAGATAGAAGCGGTTTTCAACTATACCTTTACAGAAATATACTTATTAGAAAAGGTCTGGTTACAAATACCAAATTTTCAAACTTATCATCTGTATTAAAATTAACTGCAGCTTTTTTAGTGGCAATATTAACAATGACAGTGAACAAACATGCCCCCACCCTTCCCTTTCTTTTCTCTTCCCTTCCTCTTCCATTCTTCCTTTTCTCAACTGTCCCTCTGGGCCTCAGGTCCGTGTGTAAAATGGAAAGAAATGGCCTGAACGTTCTATACAAATCCTTTGTACAAAATAATCTCCTCCATTTGGAAACACTGTGAACTTCTGAGTGAAACAAAATGCAAATTTGATTTCATCTCAGAAAATGGATCTGTCTCAGGATGGGATCCTAGGAGGAAGTAAAGTACAACGTGTGTGTGTGTGTGTGTGTGTGTGTGTGTGCGCGCGCGCGCACTAAGGCCAAAGTACAGTGGATAGAAGTGCTCGACTCAAAGTCAGTAAGACTTGGACTCAAATTTTGACTTAAACATTCAGAGGCATGTGCTGGACATGCCACAACTTCGCAGGGCTTTAGTTTCTTCATCTGTAAAAATGGAGATGATGCCACCTACCATACAGAGTTATGAGAATGAAATGAGAGGATGTATGTCAAGTGCTTTAAGAACTTGAAAGCACTAGGCAAGTATGAGCTATTATTAATTGTAATTTCACTTAAGAATCAAAACCTGAAAAGAGATGACTAGAAGCATCAGTAGTAGTAATAACTGGCACTCATAGAATGGTTTAAGTTCTAGAAAATACATACATTAATTCATTTGACCTTTTCAATAACCCTATAAGGTAAGTGCTACAGCTATTATCAGCCTCGTTTTATAGATGGGAAAACTGAGGCTCAAATAGACTTTTTTCTGAAGCTTTTCGTTATCATGGAGCAATCCATCTGTAATGTGCGGAGAGGAGAAATGAGAGGATGAGGGAAGTGATTTGCCCATGGTCCTACAATAAGAGTATAAGGTGGGATTTAAACCCTGGTCTTTTTTACTCCAACTTCATTGTTGTATGATTTCCTTTCCCTCTTTAATTTGTTTGCTTTTTGAATCTCAGATTTTCAGTAAAGGGGGATATTGTAGAACATCTAGTCTAACCTCTCCCCTCCCCTTTGATTTAACAGGTAAGACAACTGAGTCCCAGTGAGCTAAATGACCTACCAAAGACCATACAGTGAGTTGGAGAAGATCTGGGTTATAAAGTCAGTGCCCAAAATCCAAATTCAGTGTCCCTTCCCTTCTTTATTCTAAAAAAATTACAAGGTTTTTGAAACATTTCAACTTTACAGATTACTTTTAGGAAGCCATTCTTTTCTAGTAATTAAAGCCCTATTTTGGAAAGTAAAAAGGGAAAACAGAACTGGCATATGGCTCTACATTCACTGACCTCAAAAGGAGTCTTTAAAAAGAAAGGTCTGTTTGCAATGGGATGGGATCAGAACTGGAAGCAAAATGAATATAATTTCCCTGACAGGGAACATGGTCTTCAGTTGCAGCGATATTCAGTATGCCTGCCATAGGGCTATAATACATAAAATCAAAATGGTGATTAACATGCTAATTGCCTCTTGGAATGGCTTTGCTTTATTGTACAAAAATATTGAGGTTAAGTGACTGTAGGGACATCCATAAAATGACCAATAACTTGGGGTTTGGCAGCCAAAGTTGGCTGCCAACATGCTCAGCAACAGGATTCACGTTGCTATAAGCAGTGGGTCAGCTCCCTCAGCTAAGCGCTCTGGGATAGATGGTGCTAATGGACTTTATTATCATCCATTAATATTTGTACCATCATGCAATGAGACCAATACTGCCTTTAACAACTTTGAGATGAATTCCTGTTAGATTCATTTTTTTCAAAAATCTAAGATAATCCTGGCAAGTTTAACATTTGACTCATTACCACATTCTAAACTTTTCATGGATTTGATGTCAATGTGGATAGCCCTCCTCCAAAATGCAAAGGCAAATCATCCATTCCTTCCCACCCTGAGTCACCTTTTGCATGTCCTTGAATAAATTGGCAATGGGGTCCACCTAACACTCTGGAAGCCTTCTTCAGGTCTCTTGGTATTGCATAGATGCCATTGAAACATGGCCATTGCTTATACATCTCTCTCACTATATGCCTGTCTCACCTCTTTTTCCATTCATACATTTATCTATAAACATATGCTCAATGTGTTCAAAATAGACCATCCTGGGGAAAAGAGAATAGACTTCTTTGTGCTTCCAGAAAGTAGAGCCAAGGCCAATAAGGGGAAGTTCCATTGAGGCCAACTGGACCCAACATAAGACAGGCTTCTAGCTATCATTGGTATTATACTTTAATATTTGCAAAGTGCTTTACATGTATTATCTCATTTTATTTTCATAATAGCCTGGTAAGGTAGGTAATATTATTATCCTCATTTTAGAAAAGAGAAATCAAGGCTAAAGGAGGTTAAGTGACTTATCAAGCATTATATATCTAGCAAATGTCTCTGAGGTAGGATTTGAAATCAGGCTTTCCTGAATCTAAGTTCCCATTCCATTCACTGACCCACCTAGTTGACAAACAAGAAACCAATCATTATTACAGCTTGAAAAAGAAACAAGGATTCAGCTGATGCAATTCAATTCAATTCAAATCAATGAAGATGTATTAAGCCTATGCAATGAATCTGTCAGTGTGATAGGCACTTGATGAAAAAAAGGTAAATCCCTGCCTACAAAAAGCTTGTATTCTACTACTATTGGAAGACTACATGGACATGTACAAATAACTGCAAAGTCTAAACAAGGTAAAAATAATAATTCAGGGATGGTGGCGGGACAACAATTGGAAGGAGAAAAAAGAAAGGCCTTGTGTCAGAGGTGGTCCTTGAGCTGAGCCTTTAATGGAGCATGGATGGGGGTGAGGAGAGACAATATTCTAGGCAAAGAGGAAAGCCTGTGCAAAAGTAGAGAGATGGGAGGTGGAATGCGGCATACAGGTCACAGTCATCAAGCCAGTGTGACTGAAACATGGAGCACATGCTGAGGAATAAAAGGGAATAAATTGGGAATGGTCTGCAGAAAAGTAGGGCTTCCCCATCACTGATGGTATTCAAACAGAAGCTGGAAGTCTGCCAGCGAAGGATGTTGTGGAAACTAAACTAAACAGTTTCTAAGGTTCCTAAGTTTCTAAGGTTCAAAGATTCTTTGTATCTGTTTTCAATCAACTGTCTTAGAACCACACTTTTCCTCCCTTCTGCCTGACTTTTAGAAGTGAGGCTAGAGGTGAGAAAGTTAGGTTGGAATTTCTCTTAGTCAAATTTCACCTTATTAGAATGCATGTGGAGGAAGGATCTCCTCCAACCAAAGGGGCTTGTGTGTGTGTAAATCACCATTTGTTTCTCCTCTGTAAAGTGAGACTAGAGGTACTTTCCACAGCTGAGTCTCTGATATTCCTTTTGATCCATTCCACCAACAGATGGGCCCCAAAGCTTCTCATTTTTCGGCCAGTGTTCAATGCCCTCCTTCAGAATCCAGTGAACTTAATGAAGTAATATGTCTTTGTAGGCAGCAGTAGGGAAGCCCATATGGGCTGTCTTCTCTTCCCTTCTCTAGATCATTAGAACAGCAAACCAAAGGGGCAAATGTCTTTGTTTTGATAAACAACAAGGTGTGAGAGCTGACGTGAGATAAGATAAACTGTAATTCAAGCGTGTCAATTTACTCTCTCAAAGGAACAGGTGAATCTCTAGAGAGGCCATGTGGTACAATTCAAAAAGAATTGAATGACTTCTTAGGAAATCTGGGTCCTAACCCTACTCTAGCAAGGTAACTAACAATGGAACATCTGTTGTATTTTTCCACCAAAAGTTCCTTGGTTTCATTGTCAAATAATAAAAATTGGACTGAATGAATCATTAAGGCGGCCTTTCTCAGGTAAAATTGAAAATTGGGAGATTAATGAAACAGAAAAAGTATTAGTGTTATTATTATTTATTATTATTATTAATAGCATTTATATAGTTCTTTAAGGTTTGCAAAGCACTTTTCAAATATTATTTCATTCAATTATTACAACAACTCTGGAAGGTAGATGTTATTATTATCCCTATTTAACATATGACAAAGTTGAGGCAGACAGAGGTTAAGTAACTTGCTTGAGACATATAAAGCTAATAAATGTCTCTGAGGCTGGATCTGAACTATGATCTTCTTAACTCCAGGTCCAATGTTCTACCCACTGAACCACCTAACTATTCCTGCTCCACACAACTACCCCTTGATTTCGCCAAAATCATAAGTGTGAAGTAGCAAAAATATGGGTGAAATAGCATGACAACATGGTATAAAATGCTAATACCTGAAATCAAGCATGCCTTGGTTTGAGTTCTACTTCTGACACTAGCCAGGTTGTTGTTGAGTCATTTTTCAGTCATATCCAACTCTTCATGACCCCATTTGGGATTTTCTTGGCAAAGATACTGGAGTGGTTTGCCATTTTCCTTCTCCAGTGCATTTTACAGATGACCACTGAGGCAAACAAGGTTGAGTGATTTGCCCAGGTAGTAAGTATCTGAGGCCAGATTTGAATTCAGGTCTTCCTGGCTCTAGGCCTGTTACTCCATCCACTGTGCCATCTAAATGGCCACTAGCTAAGTAACCACAGGCAAATGCTTTCCACCTTTCAGACCCTTAATTTCCTCATCCATGAAAAGAAGACAATAATACCTATATTGTTCGCCTCAAAGAATTTTGAGACTCAAATAAGGTAACCGAATTTCCCAAAAATATCAGTGTCTATTAGTATTTAGAACTCTACAAACTGATATCAGGATATCATTAAGCTTAACTTGTGAGTCAGGCCACCATCTTAAAACAAAACAGTGGCCAAAGGAGATGAAAAATAGTCTGATTTTGTTATATCATGTGACTGAACTCTACAAAGCAAAGAATCAGTAGCTAATGTAACAGAAGATACATTATACTCAAATACATACATCTGGGGGGAACAGTAACTTTCCTGTACCTCTGTGTAGCAGTTCCCTATTGGCCTTAGGTAACAAAAGCCAAGCTTAGCTAACCAGAAGCAGCGATGCACAGTGGATCGAGTAGGGACTTGCAGGCCTGGGACCAAGTCCCACCACCATTTCCTAGCTGTGTGGACATGGCTGTTGTTCAACCTCTCTCTAAACCTTGGTTTCCTCTTCTTCCAAATGAGGATAAAAAGAACCTGGAATACTTATCTCCCAGCCTGCAAGGTTCAAATATGATGATGACATGTATATGTGTATGAGTATGTGTGTATATGTATATATCATGCAAATGTGTATATATACATATATTGTATGTATATATTTTGTTTTATATATATGTGTGTGTGTGTGTGTATATATATATATATATATATATATATATCCCTTGGCAATCTTTAAGCATCATATAAATACCAACTATCATTATAATGCCTCTTTTGAATTAGAAACTACAGCATGATTATAGCTGCCAGGAAAAGAGAATTTTTTTTTTTTTTGGTGAACTGTTCTGAGATGCACAATAATAAAATATATTGAATCATAATCTTACATGAATTACATGGTAATGGAAATATTTTTAAGAAAGCTAGGTGGGACAGTGAATAAGGCACAAGGCCTTGAGTCAGGAAGAATCAAGTTCAAATCTGACCTCAGACACTTAATAGCTGTGTGACCCTGGGCAAGTCACTTAACCCTGTTTTCCTCAGTTTCATCGGTAAAATGAGTTGAAGAAGAAAATAACAAACTACTCCAGCATCTTTGCCAAGAAAATTCCAAATGGGGTCACTACTGAACAAGAAGAACATAGTTTTACCTAAAGTGTCTCTAATTAAGATTTAGGTTACCTTGAGTAGTACCGCACTGTAATAGTCATATTTTTAAAGGGCTTTAGCTATTCCTTGAGGGAAAGCATGACACTGTGGAAAGAGTGCTTAACTTAGAATTTGGAAGACCTGGGTTCAAATTTCCCCTTAGAAATTTACCTGCTATGTTAAAATGGGCAAATCAGCTTAAGTTCCTCTGAGCCTCTGGAAAAATTATCTACTGAGTTATTTGGTAGCCAGTGGAAGAAGTTCTTATATTGAAGAAATCAAGAGATTCTTGAGTATTAATCTATTAATTAGCCTCTCATCTGATATAGTGATGCAGGTATTTACTAGCTGTGTGCCCCTGGGAAAGTCACATAACCTTTCTCAGTCTTAGTTTTCTTAGCTCCCATTGCCAAGTGCTTTGTATAAAATGGAAGTAATAATGGTGCCTTCCTCACTGGATTCTTGAGGATTAAATGAGATAATCTTTGCAAACCTTAAAATACTATTTCTTTTAATTAATACTAAAGTGCTAAAAATACATTCTATAATTGTAGCATATTTTTTCTTTTTATTTATCATTATTATTATCATTGTTATTTCATCCTTCATGTATGCTTCAAAGGAATTCAGATAGAAATAGTCTGAGGTCAAGTCACTATCCTAGGCTTCTTTGTATGTAATGTTCTGAGGACTATTGCCCAAGTGGATAAAATGATGATGGTGATAATAATGATGATGATGATATATGTTCATTACTATAATTACTGGATTTGTTGGACTTAAAGGGCAAGCCTAGTTTCTTATCTTTTTACTTCCCAAGCATTTCTCTATGATCAGTACACCCTTTGATCTTGCTAATATGAAATATTTTTCACTTGACATCAAGATGTTATCTAAATATTAGTAAGTACAACTGTAGCCTCCATTAGACTTTGAGCTCCTTGAGAGTAAGAACTACATTTGGCCTTTCTTTGCATCTCCTGCACTTAGTACAGTGCCTGGGACATAAAAGCCACTTAATACATGCTAGTTAACTGAATGACAATGATGAATAGATCTCTTTTTGCTCATTTCCCACTACTGTGGATAAGAGAAATGCACATATTGACCTGTTTTCATTGTAAACCCTACTTTTCCCAGCCAGAAAGAATAGCCCATTCTTCCTTTATTTTGAGTCTTTTGGGCTTCTCTGAACATGATGGCATCACTCTTATGGGGACAGGCTGTCATGGAAATGCTGAAGGATTGTATGGCCAATGCCTTCCAGTGAAATAATGAATCAACAGTGGCTTTGTACCTGAAACTTGAACTTATCTTGACATCATTGTGCCTGACAGAATTATCTACCTTTTCTATCCACTCTTAAGTAGAACAGTCAGAACAATGCGTTCTAGTAACGTGTCACAAACCCATTATAGTTGCCAGATCTAGTTTCTGAATTCGACCATTACGTGCTCACCTCCAAAAGAGGACTGGGAAATGGTTCCCATAAGAAGGGGACCAATAAATTTGAACATTGACATTGCAGTTTATGAGAACTTTTGTCATTCTTCTAGTACATCTAAGGCTTTCTTATCTTGAAAAGACAATTTGGAAACTTGGTAACAGCAAGAACCAGTGGAGATTATCTAGAAAAAATGGACATTATGAATTGCAACATTACTTCAACATACTTATTTTTAATCTATCAGCTTGACCTCTCACACATAGAATATTTTTAACTCATTCAAGAAAAAGTTGATATTTTAAACAGTTCCTCATGATGATAAAAATCCCAAAATTCATAGGCTATTGCAGAAAAAAAAAACTATAAGCAATGAAGGGGAAAATACAATTTAGAGGTGACATGATACATCATAGCCATCTTCAAGTATTCAAAGGCCAGTCACGTGGGAGAGGGATTACCTTGGCTTTGGAGGTCAAAACTAAGAACAATGAGTGGAAGATGCAGATAAGCAGATTTCAGTTTTGTGTAAGTGAAAACTTATGCACAAAATTATAGTCATGCCCAGAGCATATGCAAGCCTACTCTGATGGAGTATTACTATTGATCCTTAAGGGAAGGGAAAGGATAATGGTAAGACTTCCCCGGTTTATACTGGCACCTCTAGTCTGTTCGGTAAATACACCCATGGATAGAATCAGAAGAGTTTAAATTTAAATTGTAGCTGATTCCAAATACCCTCTACATAATGACCAAAAAGTAAATATTCAAAATCTATTTCAACACCTCAAGTGATGGGAAGCTCACTACCCCTAGGCACAATCCCTTCCACTTTGGGACAGGTCTAAGTGTTCAGAATTTCTCCTTCACTTCAAGACAAAAACAGGCTCTTGGGAACTTTCATTCATTGCTCTTGGCGCTGCCTTCTTTCCCATGAAAGCTCTAAATTTAGCTAAGATGTAGTGTCTGCACTCATAGCACATAAGCTATAAAAGAGAGATGATATATACACAGTTTATTATGTAGGGGAAAATGTATATGTTTGTGTGTATATACATTGACACAAATAACCATGATAAATAATACATGAGAAATACATTACAGAAGTGTAAAATAAAGTGCTACAGGAAGTCTAATAGGAAAAAGGCAGTTACTAACAAGGAGGATGAAGCTGAAAGAGGTGATATTTGGGTTGACCTTTATAGACTTAAAGTCAGGAAATCCTCAATTCAAATTCTGCCCCAGACATTTACTATCTGTGTGATCCTCGGCAGGTCACATAACTGTGCCTCAGTTTTCTCATCTGTAAAATGAGATAGTGGGACTCAATAGCTTCTAAAGCCCCTTCCACTAACTGTAAACTTGGGCAAGTCACACTTAATTTACATCTCTTATGTCACCTTTTGAGCACAGTTTGATATGGGCAATAGAGTGAAGTCTATTTGTGTCCACCATGAGTCATTCTGTTGCCCTTTGGGTGACCTATAGTTTCAATTGTTCAGAAATTGCAGCATTTTCCGGACCATGGGCATAAATGCTTTATCACTTCAATATCAGTATTTTTAAAAAAAGAAAAAGACAGGTTTTGTTTTAGGTCGAGGCTGAAGATCATTGAAAGAACTATAAAACCCCAAAGACAATTTAGTCTTCCCACTCCCCTCCTACACAATTCTGGATCCAATCCATTATCCATATACAGTGTCTGTCTATAATATATGTATTGATGGATCATCTTCATGGAGTCTCCATTAATCTATGTGTCCTATTCTGAACAACAGGCCTTCTCCATCCATCTGGTTTTTCCTATGTGGATAGTTAGGCTAAACACTTCTGAACAGTTGTGGAGATGGCAGGATTACACCTAGTAGGTACCAGAATTGAATAAAGATGTAAGAAAGGTAAGATTATATTGAAGACTATTATCATTCCTTAAATACAGATAATGAAAGCCAAACTGTTGCCTGCTGTGGCTGGCAGTCCTTAAAAGTACTTGGACATTGAAATCAAGCAAGGAATAATACAGAAACCATTTTCCCTCCTCTACCTTTGTCAAAATGTTTTGTTGATCCTTTAAGGAATTCAAAGGGAAGAATTGGGATCATTACGCACACACACACACATACACACACACACACACACACACACACAAACCATTTTTCTTTAAATCAAAAACTGGGTGATTCACTATTTGGTACACAAAATATATTCTTGAACATCTGGAAAGAGAATGTGGGAACATCTTGATCTAGTATTTAAACAATTTAAACCTTTGATTCTTAGCTTTAATCCTGGAATTTAATCATCTTTTAGAAAGGGCCCCAGGCACTGTAGATAAAGGATCCATACAATTTTATACTTATGGAGTGCCCCAAAAGTCTTAGGGCACATTAAGCCATAGTAACTTAAAATGCCCGAAGATTTTGGGGACAATCAGTATATATTCATGTATACATATTTTCCCTTTGGCAGATAAGAAACCCTGGAATTTAAATGATGAATTTACCTAAAATGACCTGAATTCTGTAATTCTACAATAGACTCTTTTCTGCTAATTCTTTTGAAAGCTCTTTTTTAAAGAAAAAAATGCTGGAGTAGTATTATTTATTTAAAAGAACTAGCTTTAATGACTGTATGAAAGATAAGGTAAAAATAAAACAAAATCTGCTCTACTTGATGCTAAATTAAGATTCTCTTCTTGATCAGAAGAGCACTACATAGATGTTAATGCAAACCAAGATCATCTTCCTCTTCTCTGTTTTCTCTTAGATTCTCTAAGGCAGTCAAGCTGACTGTGCCCTACTCTCTCCCCCATCTAGAGCCATAATTCCCAGAGAAAATGAATAAAATGAAGAGAAATAATTACATTCCATAAGCTGTAGAACCTTACAAATTCAGTCTACTGATGACTGGGGAAATGATCAATGTCAGATTGGTAGAGATACCCAATTACTTTGCATTTCTTTCATGCTTTTAGAAGACTATTTTAACTTTTTTTCTGGTATACAATCAAGGGACCTATTTATGTGGGCAGGAAAATATTCACATCTTTTTTTGTAGAAGTTCAATTCTTTATCTCATTTTTCTTTTGACCTGAAGTACTCATGACCTAGCGGTGTCAGTGAAAGCTTGTCAACCCTGGTTTCATTTTTAATCCATGCCTGTAGCCCCATTTGCTTATTAAACTTTCATTAAGACACCATGCCTACTATGAAGCACACAGGGAATTCAGAAAGCTAGAGCAGGAAACAAATAAATTATCTGCCAAAAGATAAATGCGTGTGCTTGCTTTAATTAATTACAATTAAACATGTTGTTTATTTTCACTGAAATAAAATATATTGCTGCCTTTATCTTTAGGAACAAAAGGCAGCATGGCATAGGAGATAGAGGGTCAGCAATAGAATCAGGAAGACTTAGGGTTGAGTCTTGATGCTGATACTTATTTGCTGAGTTGTCATGGGCAAGCCACTTAACCTTGATGCAAAGTTCTAAGACTATAAATTGCTCCTAAGTTGTCAATCTGCATCAATGGAGACTTTTCCATGCCACTAAATACTTAGATTCCTGAAATCCTAGGTCCAAATTCCTCTCCCCAACCCTTAAAAAACTATAGGAAATATGGTAATGGCTCTGTCTTCACTCAGGTTATGAAGGTTCTTAGGGGTATCCCTGGAGGATTAGAGTATCTTTCACCAATGCTATCAACTTGAGCCACTATTCCAGTGTGTTCTATCCAGTGTGAGTTGCTAGTAATTAAATCCCCACTTCCACATAACCAATCAGTTGTTTTTTAAAGGATATTGACTTTGAAGACATTGCAAGCACAAAAGTACAAGTATTTCTGTGCACCAACATGTAGTGGGACACACTTTCTCCCATAACACCTAGGTCCCTTGAGAGGATGGGTTCAAACCCAATGCAGTTTCCACATAGTGTTAGTCCTACTAAGTGAACATTTAAATTTAGCACTGTTTCTGGATGAGTTCCTATCTCTGGAATGAGTCCTGAAGGTCAGTCAAAGGTGTCAGGGACTCAATGTTGGACTGACTGGTTGCCAAAATAGCATAGACTTAACTCCTGGACCTTCTGGTGGCTCATTCTTTTGACCATCAAAATCTTACCAGGTCATAGTCATCTTCAATACCTTCACCTAAAACAGGACAGAACTGAGGCCTGTATTGATGGGCCACATGTCTGTCTCTGATGGGGAAGACCCATGTTCTCCCTTTATAACATCATCTCTTTTCTCACCCAAATGGAGCCAGAAGGAAAGTACTCAGATCAAGAGGAGACAGTCCTGGGCTGAAAAATAACTTTTGAACGCACTTCAGTTTCAGCTACATATCTACTTAAAAAAGCTTCTCTCCATCATGTGGCAAGCAGACTAGAACCAACTACAAATATCTACACGTGCTCCAAATCTCTCTAAAGAACTTCCATTACATGTCTAGTGCCTTCCTCTTGAGATTAATTCCAATTTACCAAGTGTATATCTTGTTTGTACATTGTTGTATGTATATCTCCCCCATTAGCTTATTAGCTCCTTGAGTGTAAGGGCTGTTTTTGCTGTTTCTTGATTTGTTGTGTTTCGTTTTTTAGCATCCCATGCATGTAGTAGGTCCATAATAAATGATTGTTAACTGACTTACTAACATCATCATACTTCTCCGGGAACAGCCTCCCCAACCCTTTCTTCATGGGAGATCACATCAACCAAGCATGCTCACCAGCCTCCTCCCTATATCCTCATCTCTTTACAAGAGTATTATTATGGATTTGCTTCTTATATATGATCATGGAATGATCAGCTTTTCATACTAGAAATCTTATATGAGCTAATCTTAAAATCTTCTACAGCTAAGATTCCATAGTGCCCCTTAAAACACCTTATATGAACTTTGAGTCAAGAAAATCTGAAGTCAAATCCCTCCTCAGACACTTGCTAGTTGTGTCTCCTTAGGGAAGTCACTTAACCTCTTAGGACTTTGATTTCTTCATTTGTAAAAATGAAAGGATTAGACTTAATGATTTCTCAGGTCCCTTCCAGCTCTGAAATCTATATTCTCTAAGTCCTATGTCATAACAATATTGAGCTAGAAGGCATCATGAATGAATGAATGAATGAAATTTATTAAGTGCTTGCTGTATGCCAGGCATTGTGCTAAGCCCTGAGTATGCAAATAGAAAAACAAGACTCCTTGCCCTCAAGGAACTTACACTCTAACAGAGGAAGAAAATAAAGGCAGAAAAATATAGGAGAGTGGCAACTGATTGACTGTCCTTTTCAGAAATGACGGTATTAGTTTGATTACTGCTCCTCAACAAGAGGAATGTGGTCCAGCTCTCTCACTTAGTAGATGAGGGAGGACGTTCAGGTTCAGTGTTTGTTGATTTTCCCAAGGTGCCATGGCTAGCTAATGGGAGGGCTGAGGCCAGAATCTAGGTGTGGTAACTATCATTCCAGTGTTGTTTTGTTTTGTTTCCCTACCATAGTGCTTTAATATGAAAATAACTCAGACTCTGTTCAGTTTAATTCAAAAAACAACTATTAAATGCCTTCTCTGTGTAAGACAGTGCGATATAAAATATGATGGGCTCTGCCCTCAAGAAACTTACAGTCTAATTTCAAAGAAGCAAATTTTTGTTTAATATAAGGTAAAAACTTCCTATGAATTACAGCTCTGGCTGAGTAGAATAAAATGCCTCAGTGCATAGTTGACTGCCTCTCTATGACAGTCTTAACACAAAGGCTGTACAACCTCTTACCAGATATGTTTTAGAGCAGATTCTTATTCAGGTATACAATGGATTAACAACCACTGAAACCCCTTCAATTCTGAAGCTCTACATGATTTTGAATGATATGACAAGCACATGAATAATTCTAATATAAAGATGAATTCCATAGGAGCAAAAGAGATCTCCAAAGTGCTTTAGGCAAATTTGTTGAAGACATGACTTTTAGCTAGTAAGATTAGGGAAGACCTCAGAGAAGAAATGGCATCTGATTTAAGCCTTAGAAGGCCTAACTGCAAGGCAGAACTAACTAATGCAAGGCAGAAACTGTAGAATAGTCTGTATGAATGTATGAGGTACCAGAGTATAGCTTGGTGTCTATTGGGCTTTTGCTCAGTGAAATGTAAGCTTCCCGAGGTCAGGGGCTATTTCATATTTTAATTTGTTTCCCCCTTAAACAAAGGGCCTAATAAATGTTTGTTTAATTAAACATAAAGTAACATGAAAGGAATAATACAAAATATGACTGGAGAGGTACAACGGAGATGAGGCTACGTGATCAAGTGAATATTACCATAGTATAAAAAGAAAAGTAGTAATGGTATATGAATGTAATGGAATACTGTTGTTCGATAAGAAATGATGAGCAGGCAGATTTCAGAAAAAAATGGAAAAACTTACACGAACTGCTGCTGAGTAAAGTGAACAGAGCCAGGAGAACATTGTAACAGCAACAGTAACAGCAACAATGTGCAATGATTAACGTTGACAGACTTAGCTCTTCTCAGCAATGCAATGATCTAAGACAATTCCAAAAGACTCATGATGGAAAATGCTATCTACATCCAGAGAAAGAACAATGGAGTCCGAATGCAGATTGAAGCATATTATTTGCTGTCTTTTTTGCTGTTTTTTCTTTCTTGTGGATTTTGCCTTTTGTTCTGATACTTCTTTCACAACATGACTAATGTGGAAATATGCTTAATATGATTGTACATGTACAGCCTATATCAGATTGCTTGCTGTCTTGGGGAGGGGGGAGGAGAGGGACAGAGGGAGAAAAAAAAATTGGAACTCAAAATCTTATAAAAGCAAATGTTGAAAAAAAATAGTATCCAGAAGAAGAAGGAGGAGGAGGAGGAGGAGCAGTAATAGGTAAAGGTGATAAATAACCAAGTTTAGGTCTGGTTTAAGGACAATGAGCAATATTGGTCACAAAATCAGTTAAAGAAAAGCTTGGCAAGAGAGACCCAACTAAAAACAGGTTGGAGACAGATTGTAGAAGATCTCCAATGCTAAAAATTATATATATTTTATCCTACAGACAACAGGGACCCACTGAGGGCTCTTTAGGAGGGGAGTGATAAGGTCAGACTGGTGCCATAAAAAAAGATTATTTTAGCACATGCGTGAAGGATGGATTCTAAAGAGGACAAGATTATAAGTAGGAACATCAGGAAGGGGGCTACATAAATAGTTAAAGATTCCCTTCATACCACTTAAACCAAAGGACTCTTACCGCAGGGTAAGAGAATGTTACAGGTATTAGTTATATTGCATTCTGCTCAAATGCTAAAGAATCTGTAAAGCTACTTCTGCATGGTGTCTATAAAGTTCATTTTATTCTATGTCAAGCTTTACTGTTAATGACACGGAACCCTGATCAAAAAAATGACATGAACTTTTTGTGAACCTCAAGTATTTTTCTAGTGCAATGTGACAGAAAGCACCAACCCCAGAAAACAGCAGAAGTTGGTGACCCTTACAGAGCACCAAACCTGGATGCAGGAAGACCTGAGTTCAAAAGTAACCACAGACCCTTAGCTATGTGGTGCTGGGCAAGTCACTTAACCTCTGTTTGCCTCCATTTTCCTAATTGTAAGAGGGGAGTAACAATACCTACCTCCCAGGGTTGTTGTGAAGATCAAATTAAAATAATAATTGTAAAGCACATAGCACAGTGTCTGGCACGCCGTAAATGCTGCATAAATGTTAATTATCATTGTTAGTAGTAGTAGTATCTCCAGATAAGTCCCACCCACCTAAAAAACTCGTATTAGTCCATCATTCCTCCGACTCTGATGTAAAACATGGTAATTCGTAGTCTGCTATTCCTATAACTAAAGCCAATTAAAAGTCTAAAAGTGAAGTTAAAATTTATATATATCTCAATGGTAATCTACTATCTCTGTCCTAAGGAGCTGATAGGGAAATATGTTTCCCTCCCTTTCAGTAGAGCCATGGGGACTTTCTTTGGCTGTGCATCTGATATAGACTTATTGGCTTCGCTTAAATATTTTTATTGCTTTTGTTACAAGGAAGGGTTTTGTTGCAAGGAAGGTACAAGGGGAAGGGAAGATGGGGTTAAGGGAAAATTACTATGGTTTAAAACAAAAAGAAACAGCAAGATTATTTTTAAAAAGGGCATCACTGTCATCCCTTTGACATCAAGTATGTTGTTTTCTGGTCTCCGTGGCCTTGTCCCAACTCTAGAGTAGAATGGACATCTGCTGCCAGCATCTCTGCCATCACAGTCTAATGTTGCTGAATATCCTGGTAATAAACAGCTCCAGGGATTAGCAAAGCAATAGGGTGGCCGCTGGGAACATGTACTGCTGGCTCCTAGTCTTTTGTGTAAGCATGTTGTAACTCTTTCTTTCCCCTTCACAATAACAATTTCAAATGCCAGGCACTTTATCAAGACAAAAGGCATTTGGGCCTGAGCCAGTATCCCTGCCTCCAAAGACAGCAGAGGGGATCATAAAGCTGGGTTTCTTTTCTTATTTTTAATCTCCTCTAAAAACAAAGAATTCAGAGTTGTAAAAAGATGAACCAACCAGGGATTTTCTACCACGGATTCAATCGATGATATGGCTGGAAAACATTTCCATCCCAACAAGGTAGAATATGGAAGTAAAAGTCATTTACAGGCTCTGGCTACCCGATGGTCTGATGAAATTATATTATCGTTGCCTAGGAGCGATTTTGCTAATTCCTTCTTTGTCCTTAAGCAGTATACTGAGTCTGAAAGTGCTATGATTCAGTTACTGTGAATCACACTGTGATTCAGTTACTGGGGACGCGACAAGAATAGCACATAGGGCTCTGTGTTGAATTTTGACAGCCATTAGTATAACTCTTATTATCTAAAAATTAGTATGACTCTTATTATCTAAAAAGATGACTATTAGTTTGATTCAGTTCAATAAGCATTTATTAACCCCTACTAAATGCAAAGCACCTTGCTAGGTCCAGGGGAAATTAAGGCAAAATAAAATAAAAGGTCCTGCCTTTGTAAAACATAATTGACAAGGATGTGGCATAATATTTAAACAGAAATATATTTATTTAGTATCTTATATCTATAAGATTATTTGGGAAGGAAGAATATACTAACAATTAAGAGCATTAGGAAAGGCTATCTTTGATCCTAGAGATGATTGGGAGACAATGGAGTTTATTGAGCAGGGAATGAAATAGTCACATCTGTGTTCTGTGTATGTGGAGAATAGATTGGAGAGCAAAAAATACTTGAAGCAAGGAAAACAATTAGGAGGCTAAGGTGAGAGGTGATGAGGCAGCCATGGGAGTGGAGAGAAGGAGAAAGATGTGTGAGATGTCATGGAGGTGGAATCAGCAAGATATGATGACTCATTGGATGTGTAGGATAAGAAATAAACAAGGAATCAAAGATCACTCCAAAGATACCTGGATAACTGGAAAGATGGTGGTGCTCTCCATGGAAGCAGGGTATTGAAGAGGAGAGGTGTATATGGGGGGAAAGGTTCAATTTAGGATGTATTGGATTTGTTAGGTCACCCAAAGAGAAGTGTCCAATAGGCAATTGGTGATGTGGTACCAAAGTTCAGATGAGAGACTAGAACTGAATAAATAGACCTTGGAATCATCTGCATATAGAGTAGAGCTCCATGGGAGTAGAGTTGGGAGGAGGCACACAATGACTAATGATACATCAAGGGAGTCTTCTTCACTTCTGCATCTTAGAATCTTTATTAAAAACTGGCCTGAAGTACCACCTCCTACATGAGGCCTTTCCTGGTCCTCCCACCTGCTAGTGGCCCCCAAAATCTATTTGCTTAGTATGTATAGTAATATCTACTTGTATTTGTATATATTGTCCCCTCATAGGCTATAAACTCCTCAAAGATAGGAAATAATTCATTTATGTGCTTTTATTGCCAATGCCTAGCATAGTCAATGCATAAGAGCTACTTAATAAATACATAATAATGGACAGATGGATGGATGATTTTGTTGAATACTGCAGTCTCCAAAGATTTTAAAAATTTGAAAAATTCCAAAAATTCCAAAAATTTGAAAATTGCATCAAGAGGGCAATTAAGTACACACAGGGTATGAGCATGTTGAAGTGTACAGTATGCCAAACAAGTAATTATGAAGAACTAGAGTAAAAAAATTGAATTTGGATTTGAGAAGACGTGAGTCAAATTTTCACCAGCTATTTAATCTCAGGAAAATCACTTAATCTCATAGGATCTCAGTTTCTTCCTTTATAAAAATCAGGAGTTGGACTTGATGGCCCGTAAGTCCTTTCCAGCTCTAAATCTGTGATCCTCTGGTCATGTGGCAAGATGAAGAGAAGACCAGTGAAGAGCTCATGTGCTCTGCTCGTATCCCTGTGAAGTCAATAAAAAGCAAGGAGGGCCATGGTCATATTGGGTAATTTCCTTTAGTTAACTAGGTGGAAACATAAAGATGATAGTCGGTGAGGACAGGCAAACATAGTTGCAAAGTGCATCATTGGAGGGAATAGTCATGTCTATAAGAGGGTTTCAATCTTTCACTGGAAATCATAGAAAACAAAATGTAGGAATGAAGCATTTTGCATGGCAAATTTTAAAATGAGATCCATTTTAGGAAAATTTCATTTGATCTTGAATATTGGGAGAATTTTCCAATTAAGGAAACAGTGATTGTATTTCCATAACACCAGTACAACCATAAGAGTGAAAAATCTATCAGTTATTCTGCCCTCAGTGTAACCACTGAAATGGCTATTATTCATTTTCATTGAACTGGCTTTGCTCATGCTATTTAGGATATCCTCCCCCATTCCTTGACTAGAAAAATCCAATCGTTTTTCATGGTACATCTCAACTTTTACCTCCTTCATGAAGCTTCCATCATTAATTCCAGCTAAAGTTGCTGTCAATTTATTGTCCACAGCATGTAATTGAGCACTCGATATTCAATTTAGCACTTTATAGTCTATACTGTATTATATTATTCTCTCTTTCATGACAGTCATATTTAGTAGGCACCGAGTATGTGTCAGGCACAGTGCTAAGCATTGGGGATACAAAGAAAGGCAAAAGACAGTCCCTGTTAAGGAGCTCATAATCTTATGAGGAAGATAATATGAAAACAATTATGTACAAACAAGACATACATGGGATGAATTGGAAATAGTCAACAGAGGGAAGGCAGTAGCATTAAAGAGGACCAAGAAAGGTTTCTATAGGAGGTGGGATTTCAGCTGGGACTTCAAGGGAGCCCAGGAAGCCAGGAAGTGGAGATGAGGAAGGTAACAATTCCAGGGATGGGTTACAGCCAGTGAAAACACCCGGAGTCAGGCAAAGGAGTGTCTTGTGCATCTATAAGTTTTTTTAAAAAAACTTATCTTTCCCCAAAGTTTGTAAACTCATTGAAGTCAGAGACCATATTTTATTATACTTTCTTGTGTCATCCATTATGCCTTTTATACCACTGGGTATATTGGAGGAGATTCATAAATACTTGTCAAATGTCACTTTTGCTGCTTATTATATGTTGGACCTTGGAAACATCTCATGCCCTCTCTGGGCTTCAGTTTCCTCATCTATAAAATGATGAGAAGAAGTGGAAGAAAAAGGAGAGAGTTGGATTAATGATCCAGAAGTGAAACGGATTAATTCAGTCCGTTATCACAGTCTTCAAGCAAAATATGGGAAATTGTTTGTTGGGTATATTGTGGAAGGAACTCATGATACACTCTCTCCTCCTTCTAACATACATATACATATACATGCATGTATATACATGTCTGCATGTATATATATGAGATATATATGTATATATATAAATGATAGCTAGCATTTATATAGCATCTACTAATGTACCAAGGACTGTGCTGAGTGCTTTACAAATACCATTTCACTTGATTCTTGCACCAATCCTGGGAGGTAAGTGCTATTATTAACCCCATTTTACAGATGGGGAAAGTGAGGCAAAACAGAAGTTAGTTGACTGGCCCAAGGTCACATAGCTAGCAAGTATCTGAGACCTGATTTGAACTCAGTCTTCTTGACTCCAGACCCCAAGCTCTAGCCACTGCACCACCCAGGTCCTTATATATGTTGTTTATCTCCATGTGAAGGTAAGTCCTTAAAGACATGGACTGTCTGCTTATATTGTGTTGTGTTGTATTATACTGGTATTCCCCAGGACTTAGCACAGTTCCTGGCACATGGTAATTGCTTCATGTTTTATCATTCATTCTTTCTTCATTTCTTTCCTTCTTCCTTCCTTTTTCTTTCTTCCTTTCTCCCTTTCTTCCTTTTTTACATTTCTTTCTTCTTTCTTTCTTCCTCTTTCTTTGTTTTTCTTTCTTTCTTTCTTCCTTCTTTCCTTCCTTTCTTTCCATGAGACAATGAAACAGGATCTTCCCTATAACATCTGCTATAAAGGACCATTGGCCTAGTCGAATTTACTGTGTGGCAAAACTACCAAGTAATGTGAGGGAAAAAGAAAATTTGTACAAGTTAACAGGTTGTCTACACCAGTGGTGTCAAACTCAAATAGAAATAAAGCCATTAAATTGTATATAAGGATCCTTGCAGGGGCACATTGACTAAGAAAACCACATATTAACATTATCTATGTTTTATTATATATTATTTATTTTGTTAAATATTTCCCACTTACATTTGAATCTGGTTCCTGTCACACTGGGGAGCATTGTGGGGAGCATGGACCATGCTCCCCATCTTTTATGTGTTTAACACTTCTGGTCCAGACCATCTTGCTTTTCTCAATTGATAACTTTGGTTATTCTGTATTTCCACTCTTTTGTTTTGGGAATCTAACCAATGTAAAACTAATTTTCCAGTTTAGTTCAAACAACATAACAGTATATTCCACAAGGGAAAAAATACACATTATACTTTGTTTTAGATTGTTTTAAAAATTCAACCCTTACCTTTTCATTCTATTTTAAATTATAAAGCCATTAACTCTGCTTCTTAGCAAGATTTTAAATTTTACATTTCTTCTCACCTTTAATCAAGTATGCAGTATTTTAAATGATTAAACAGCTCTTTAAGGAATATAATGTTATTACTGATTATATGCTGAATCATCACATAATCACAATGAATATTTACCAACCTGAAAAAATCTGTAGTATGTTTAATCTAGTTCAGGTTTAATTAAAGAAATATGAAGGTCATAGAGAAGTGTCCACATGATTTTTTTTCCAAAAAAAGTATTTCTCATAAGATTTGTTTTCATTTTTTTGAAAAAAAAAATAGTAGACCACAAAGGGATTACAAGCATTGAGGAGTATGACAAAGTGGAAAGAGGACTGGCTTTGGAGGTAGGGGATCTGGGTTCAAATCCTGACTCTGCCACTTATAACCTATATGATCTTGGGAAAGTCACTAAAACTCTCTCAGCTTCCTTTTTCTCATCTGTAAAATAAAGGGATTGGATTCAATGGCATCTAAGATCCTTTCCAACTCTGAATTGATGACTTTACCCTATAATTATCATAGCTCTGTCATGTATTTCAAAAGAGGTCATGACCTCTTGATATTTTCTGTGGCCCAATACCTGTACACTAGGAGAGAAAGCGAGAGTTCAAGTCAAGAGCTTTTTAGTTATCAGCCTATTAGTGTGATTCGTCATCAATCTATAGCTTCTTGCCTCAGTTTTGACAGGCTGCCATTTCCTCCAGTGTGTTATTGTCCAGTCATTTCAGTCGTGTCTAACTCTTTGTGACCTCATTTGGGGTTTTCTTGGCAAAGATGATTTTCCATTTCCTTCTCCAGCTCATTTTTTTTACAGATGAGGAAACTGAGGCAAACAAGGTTGTGTGACTTGCCCAAGGTCACAAAGCTAGTAAGTATCTGAGATTGTATTTAAACTGAGGGCTTCCTGACTACAGGCCCAGTACTCTATTCACTGTACCACCTAGTATAGTAGGCTACAATACCTCCAAGAAAATATAAAGTACATGGAAGGGAATGAGGCATAAAAAGCCTGAAAAGAGCTTTAAAAGCCAAACAGAGGGTTTTACACTTGATCCTTAAAGTAATAAGGAGACACTGGATTTTGTTGAGTAGAGAGAGCTGCCCTTGAAGATCACTTTGATAGCTGAGTGGAGAATGGACTCAAGCGGGAAGAGATTTGAGGTACATATGAAAATGAGGTTGGAACCAGATCATGGAGGGGCTTAAATACTAGTCAAGATGATGGGGGAAGGCGTGCCATACAAAGGATTCAGGAAACCTAGGGTTCAAATTCCTGCCTCAGGCACTAGCTATGGAATTTAGGCATGTCAGTTAACCCCTCTGAGCCTCAGTTTTCTCATCTGTGAAATAGAGAATCTACTACCTACCTAACAAGTATGACACGAGGCTCGAATGGGATTATACACCAAAAGCACACAAAAAGACAATAATGCCATGTTATTGTTATTAAGCCAGTTATTATTTAGTTTACAGAGCTTGTATTTTAATTTGTGGAAGAGAGTCATTAAAGATTTTAGGTCTGCACAAGGAGGTGATTAGGTGATTATAACGCCCATTAGGATAATTAATCTGTCAGTAATGTGTAGGGTGGATTGATGTAATGCCTATCAACAAACAAATACTAAAAATCTACTCTATAGTCAGATGCTATGCTCAATAGATGATAGAATCTCAGAGGTGGAAGGAACCATTGAGGCCAGCTATTAAAACCATAGCTAAATGAGAATCTCTTCTAATATGTACCTGACAAAGGATTTTTTAGTATTTGCTTGGAGACCTCCAGTGATGGGGAATGCATTAACTATCTCCTGAGACACTTTGGAGTCGATCTGATTGTAAATCTGCATAACACATCACTAAGGGAGCTAGAAATAAAACCCAGGTCTTGTGATTCCCAACTCATAGTTCTTTCCACTTCCTTGCATTGTTTCTTCCATTTTATTTTCTAAAGACAAAGAAAATAACAGTTTGGTTGAATGGCATGATATGTGTAGGGTAGCATTGGAAGATCTTATATGATGATAACCTATGCATGGAAGATGACTTGGAGGAAAATCTTGATGGTGATGTTTTGTTCCACCAAATGAAATGGGCTTTTAATAGCAATAAACAAAGAGAGTAAGATCTTACATTACCTATGCTTTCAATCAATTGTGTAACTATGAAGAGTGGTCTGCTCCAAGAATTTACTTGAAAAACCCTAAATCTTCATTTCTTTAGTTTTTTTCTTTTAATTAAGTTTTATTTCTTTTTCATTAGCAGTCATTTTTCTCTCCATCCCAACTCCTCCCTTAAAAGCAAAACTTGTAACAAATATTTAGTCAAGCAAAAAAAAAACTTCCCATGTTTTCCATATAAAAAATGTATATCTCATTCTACATCTTAAGTACACCAGTTCTCTATCAGGAGATGGGTAGTATGTTTCATCATAGGTCCTCTGGATTCCTGGTTGGCCATTGTGTTAATTGGAGTTCTTAAGTCTTCATTAAGGATACATTAGATTGGAGATTCTTAACCTGAGGTCTGTGGATAGGTACCAGGTGAATTTGGATGTGGAAAAAAAAAACCACATCTTCATTTCATTATAATTGGATTCCTTCACAATCTACATATTTTATTTTATGCATTTAAAAACATTGTTCTCAGAAAGGATCCATAGCTTTGAGAAGATTGGCAAAGGGGTCCATAACCCAAAAAACTATTGAGAACACTTGCATTAAATGCATGTGTAGATCTTTGTCATGAAGATATTACATTACATTATGATTAAAATGGTTCAGTAGTTATCAAGGACTTATTAAAGGCTTTTAAAAATTGTTATTAGGGGCAGCTAGGTGGTGCAGTGGATAGAGCACCAGCTCTGAAGTCAGGAGGACCTGAGTTCAAATCCAGCCTCAGATACATAACACTCTCTAGCTGTGTGACTTTGGGCAAATCACTTAACCCCACTTGCCTCAAAAAAAATTATTGTTATTGATAGAAAAGCCCAGATCTGCTGCTTGCTACCCATGGGCAAATCACTTAATCTCTCTGTAACTCAGTTTCCTCACCTGTAAAATATAGAGGTTGGATTAGATAGCCTCTACATTTCCCCTTTACTCTAGATCTCAGATCCTATGCCCCTTCTCCTCTCTATTCCCCTTACCATTTGTCATCTCCTAATTTAGCGATTTTGACACTTGATCCCTTAATATATCCAAAGTTGTTACTTCCAAGAGAGATTTCCTCTCTGTATACTCAGTTTAGTTTAAGTAGATGTCCCATCTTTTCTTTTTTTCAGTGTCATTTTTGCTTCTTCGTGTAACAATCAGGGACTGAGGTATTGAGTACAAATGTGCTGGTTGCTTGTTCATTGAGGATGAAAAAATGTTTGTTAGAGAAATACTAACAGTTCTGCCTTATTTACCATCTATTGGTGGTCCCCTTTTCAGTTTAAACTATAAATGTGTTTACTATGATCAAAATGTCTATAACAGGAGCACAGATTTAACGCTAGAAGGGCCTTCTGGCTTAGTTGGGTCTCATACCAAGCCTTCTGAAGATTTGTTTTTTCTTCCTTTGCTCTTCAATATTTTGTGAAGCAATATTGTTCATAATATTCCATCCTCCTCCTCTGTAATATTTTACAAATTCCAAGATGGTATTACTTTTGGCTGCCATCTCTCTATAACTGACAAAGAGATTATGTCCTGATTAAGGTGATTTCTGGGTTATTTTTTTTTTTGCTCCTTTGGACATGAGAGCTATATTAGGCAGGAAGGGTGTACTTAAATCACTCCAAATAAAAATTCTCAAAGAAGTTTCCATAATAACAATATCAAATATATAATATATTTCATGGACAGGACATTTTCTTTTATTAACCTAAATTGCTGAGAATTTAAGTACTTTCTTTTCATATCAGTAAAGAATATAGAAAATAGAAGATCACAAGGATAAAATGGGATAGTAATTCTTGGATTAGTGTTAATTACTTATGTCTTCTGGAGGTTGACTAATTTCATTTCCTTTACACTAAACTAGTAGTGATATTGTCCAATTCATAAACAAATTCTACAAACATCTTTAAAGTACTTAGTATTTCTAAAGCACTATGATATACACCAGGCATACAAAGACAAAAATGAGAATCAATTTCTACCCTCAAGAAACTTACATTCTAGTAGGGAATGCCATGTCAAAATATAAGATACTTTGAGAAGAGGTCAAACACTGCAGCTCAGGGAATCAGGAAAGATTTCATGTAGAAGGTGTCTCCTAGGCTAAGTCTTGAAGAACACTAAATACTAAACACTTTCCAAGATAAAGGTAAGGAAGGAGTGCACTCCAGGTGCAAGGGACAATGTCTGAAAAGGCAAAGAAGTGAGTTCAGGCAATATCAATAAGGTTAACTTGGCTGGAATATGAAGGTCATAAATCAATCAATAAACATATATCAAGTACCTACTAATTGCCTGGCACTATGGTATGTGCTGAGGGTACAAAAAGAGGCAAAAGATAGTTCCTGCCTCAAGAAGTATACAATTTAATATGGGGAACACCATGCAGATATATACAAAGCAAGTTATGTACAGGATAAATGGAAAATAATTAATAGAGGGAAGGAACTGGGGTTAAGAGGGAGCAATTTGAAATGTCTATAAATGTATGTTTGAGCCAGATGTTGAAGAGCTTCTAAAATCAATATTTGAATTAACTTCTTGGCAGTGCCCCCAAGGTAGACTCTGTTCCTGTGGTTGAGCAGAATTAAGAAATCTTAGAAAAGATATCGGCAAGTCTAACAAGAAACTAGAAAAGTTAGAACTAAATGAAGAAACACTAAATATAACTGGATTCTATGAAAAAGAACAACATAATTAGAATACAAATATGTAGAGGATGGAAATTTAATAGTAAAAAAAATTTTAAATAGAAAAAATGTTGTGAAAACACATGAATTCTAAAAAGGAAAAAAATCTGAATGTTCAGGGGGAATATTAAGGCAAAAATCCAAGGATTGTATGTCTGCCAGGAAGGCATCATTAAAAGAAAACCTGATCATACTTTAAGAAATCATATATAAAATATTGTCCAGGAATGCAAAAGCAAATGGCAAAGTAGAGATTTGGAGAATCATAGATTGTCAATAAAGAAACCCCAAGTTTAACTCTTCAAGAAAATCTGTAGCTAAACTCTAACATTACATCAGCAAACAACAAATTTTGAAGTAAAAAAAAAAACTTTCACATGCCAAGAAAAATCAACAAGAATAACACAAGATCATCTGTTTTATATGAAATCAAAGAAAAAATGGAATATTTAGAAAGCAAAGAAAAATAACATATTCTGCAAAACTGAGCCCGAGGGCCTTCCCATGACGCCATACATCAGTCTCTGACTCAGGCCTCCCATGTCTCCTCACACTGCAGAGAGCATCAGGCATCAGGTCTGGAGTCAGGCCACCCACCTCCCAGCTTCTGTCTTCAGTTCAGGACTTTCAGACCCTCCCTCAGCCACCTTGTCTAAGCAACCTCTCCTCCTTTAATGTTCACACTATCCAAATTAATCATCATATCCAAATCCTGATAGCTTTTGTTAATAGATCCCTCCCTCTTTAAGTCATTTTTCTTTCTTCCTGAGTGAGTTCAGTGCCTATCTCAAAATCTTTCTCTCCCTCCCCATCCTAGAGGACCTCAAAATAAATATTGATACCCTCTCAAATACATTAACTTCCCAGTTCCTCAATCTTATCCACTCTCAAGACCTACTCCTCTATTCAACCTCAGGTACACACAGAAAGGGGTCATGTGATGGACTGAGGGAAGTGACTTTCCTAAAGCACAGATCTGAGGATTTCACACACACAAAAGCCTGAGCCCTAGTTCTGAGGTTAACACGGCACTGCCTAGGAATTCCAAGAAGGCTGCGGGTGGGGGGTTCCTCTGCAGGTTGGGCACAAAGTCAGACTGGAAGGGGCAAACAGTAGTCATGGAAGGGCCAGAAGGCAAACCTGGGTCCAGACCCTTTTTTGGCCTAGGTAGGAATCTCCTGGCCCAGTGCTAGGTTCCTAGGAGACTGTGAGTCAGGAAGTGGCTTCTACTGCCACGCCCAAAGTTTTCCTGGAAGAAATAGATCACTTGGACAGAGGACCACTAAAACAAGGCAAATCATATGTAATAGAAAAGCCAAAGGAGGGACCACAGGACAGACAATAGAACATCCCTCCTTCCTCATACTACAGAGGAGAGGATATAAGGATAGAATCTTAAATATGGTGCTAAATATGGTGGTGACTTTATGGGATGTTTTTGCCTAATTGTTCTTTATCACAAGGGAGGCTTCACTCTAGAGGTGAGAATGGGGATGGGGGAAAAAAGAGTGTTACTTTGATTTTTCTTTTACTTTTATTTCTGAAATGCCTGTGATTTAATGGGGGGAAAGCTATTAATAAAGCATATTGTAAAAACAAATATCACAACAACGAAAACAAATCTGAGAATCCTATTCTAAGTATGGCATCATCATTACCAAGTTATAGAACAGAGGTATTATTATCTATCTCCATTAGAACAGGAAAAAGGGATGAATTACTGATTTAGAGCTGGAATGGCCCTGAGAGGTCACTGAGTCCAAACCCTTCATTTTACAGATGAGGAACAGGAGGCACTGAGTAGGTGACTTTCCCTCAATCATAGAGTAAATATCTGATGCACCATTTGAATCCAAGTCTTCCTAACACACAGTTCAATGTTCTATCCACTATGTCCCATTGACAGCAAACCTAAGTTTTCTCCCCTGTAAAATGAGGGGCCATGTCATAATGTAAAAATCCTTCTAAAACCACTTTAAAATGTGAAGAGAAAAAACTCCACAATATGGAACTAGTACTGTAAGTCAAAAGTTTCTACATTTTCCACAGCACAAACACAATCAACTCAGCAGGACTACATAATATTACTTTGGCAGCTAAATTATATCATTGATTGGTATAATAAAAACACAATAGGGAAGCAATAAAGTGACATAAAGAATTCTTATTAATATACATAGAAGTCAGATCTGTCAAAATAAATACAAACATATGCATACAGATGTATGCGTAAAAAGTAAAAATTGAAACTTGGACTAATGTCTAAATTAGCTTTATGGTTTTTAATTAGAAAATGTATTATTTGGTCATGTCTTAAACTCTGTTGCTCAAGAAATAATTTTAGTTTTGAAGACAACCTTCTATTATTTGAAAATACAGAATGAGACTCTGCTAGGAAATATTAAAAATAGGTGATTGACAAATGAGCCCGTCATTCAAGCACATTATCTCTTAATGACAGACACATGGTTATATGACTATTCCATACCAGTCCAGACTAATGGACCATAGATCTCAAGTTGGAAGCAATCTCCGAGATCAAGATGAATCCCCTTCTGGTGCTTTATCACAGGTCACACAAGTAACAAATAGAAGGGATAAGCTATGAATTTAGGCTCCTAATTCAAGATCAAGTGTCTTCCTCCCTTCTATACATGGTTTCTGAGTTGAATTAGTGAGCTTCTTAATAGTAGCATCAGAGGAGAGCGTAAAAACATGTATAAATATGTGTAAGACACATGCAAGGCAGACAAAAAGATTAAAAAACCTACAAAGAATAGGTACATATTTAAGTACACATAAGACACATACAAAGCAGACACAAAGACAGCCTTGGAAAGGAAAAGTCTCCTACAGAAGGTGGTATTTGGGTAAAGTCTTGAAGGAAGCCAGGGATTCCAAGAAACAGAGATAACAAAGCACATTAGCTCTTAATAAAAGGCCAACAATGCTACACTATTCCATACCAGTTCAAACAAACAAAAAAAATGATTATAGTGTGAAAATACGTCTGAGACTAACATATCTGTTTTCCACGAGTTACCTTACTATACAAATATAGTGGACATGGAGTAAGCACCTCAAATTGACTTAAACCAGCCTTATGGTCAACCATTGCTGCAAAATATCCTGCTTCTTTGTCCCTCCTGTTCCTGGGTAGGACTATCTACCTTCCATACTAACCCCTTCCCAGATCCTTCCCTTTGTGGTTTTCAAGCATAAATTGCCTCTGCCTCTCCCAGCTAGAGGTTTCCTCATACCCTGTATTCTTCTAATATAACCTTTCTGCTTTCAATTCAGCTTGAACTCCTCTGTATTTGAGGGCTGGGCTTTGCTGGGTTGACAATAGCTGATAATACTAGGGTCTTATCAAAGATCTAAAGGTGGAAGAGACCTTTCAGGAAAGTTAGCATTTAAGGCATAAGGGCTGAGAAATAGAGCATCATATACAAGGAACAGCAAAAAGACCAGCATGGCTGACCTGTAAAATGCATCAAGGGGAATAATGTGTAAGGTGACTAGAGAAATAGCAACAGACCAGATTGTGAAGAGTTTTAAATGCCAAACAGAAGAGTTTATATTTTATTCTAGGGAGAGGTACTGAAATTAATTAGTTAACTGAGTTGGGGGAGGAAGGGTTCAGACCTGGGCTTTAGGAAGATCACTTTAGGGGTTGTGAGGAGGATAAATTGGAAAGGGAGAGGTTTCAGTTAGGAGGCTATTGCTGGGTATGTGGCATGGTAGATAGAGCACCAGGACTGAGTTAAAATGTAGCCTCAGACACTTACTAATGGAGTAACCCTGGGCAAGTCACTTCACCTTGATTTCTCAGCTTCCTCATCTATAAAATAAGCTGGACAAAGAAATGGCAAACCACTCCAGTATTGCTGCCAAGAAAACCCCAAATAGGCTCATGAAGAGATGGACGCAACTGAATAACAACAAGCAATAGTCCAGGTGGGAGAGATGAGAGCCTGAACTAGAGGGGTGGTTATGTGGATAGAGAGAAAGAAATGTATGCAATAGATTTTGTAGGTATAGAAGTGGCAAGATTTGGCAACTGAAGGTATATATGAGTTAAGAGTTGGAAGTCAAGAATGGCAATGAGGTTGAGAAAGCAGAAAAGGGGTCACACCCTCAACAGTAATAGGAATGTGCAGAAGAGAAGTGGGTTCAGGGAGAAAGAGGAGCACTGTTTGGGACCTGCTGAGTTTGAAATGCCTGGGGAACAATCAGTTTGAACATCCAACAGGCAGCTGTTGATACAAGAATTGGCACTCAGGAGAGAAACTAGATCTAGATCGGGAAGCCATCTGAGCAGAGATGATAATTGAATTCCTGAGAGTTACATCATCACCAAGTAACTCAGACAGTAAAGAGAAGAAGACGCAGGACAGAGCCTTAGGAGATACACCAACAGTGGGTATAAACAAATGATGAACCAGCACAGACTGAAAAGGAATGGTCAGATACATAATAGGAGAACCAATAGAGCGCAGTGCCATAGCAACCAAGAGAAAAAAGAATATTTGAAAGAAGAGAGCCATGATGGGATCACAGATTTAGAGCAGGACAGAACCTTAGAGATCAAAGCCAACCTCTTCATCACACACATAGCATATTTTCAGGGGGCCTTTATTCCAACTCCCGCCCACATTGATGAGTTAAATCCCCAGAGAAGGGCTGTTACTTGTCCTTTCAGAGTTCTTGGGTTCATTCTGAGGTGCAAGGAGGAAGGAGGAGACTTACAAGAGGCCAAAACCAAAGCACTGTCACCCCTTCCCCAAGCAGTTCCTTCTTCAGAGTGTTACTGGAATCCTCACCCCTGGCCTGCTTTCATTCCAAATTCTCTTCTTCAGTGTCAGACGCTACACAGCAATTAAGAAGAAGGAGGACCAGGAAGAAAGCCATTAGATTTGGAAATTAAGAGATTACCAGTAACTTTGGAGAAAGCAGTTTCAGCTAAGTACCAAGGTCATAGATAATATATATATATATATATGTATATATATATATATATATTATAATATATAGATAATATAGACAGCTAGGTGGCACAGTGTTGGACTTGGAGTTCAAATACAGCCTCAGATGTTTACTAGCTATGTGATCTTGGACAAGTCACCTAACCTGTTTCATCATCTATAAAGTGGGGATAATAATAGCACCTACCTTCCGGGGTTGTTCTGAGGGTCAAATGAGATAATTATAAAGTGTTTGTCACTGTGCCTGACACTTAGCAGGTGCTATATAAATGTTAGCTATTATTAATATAGATAGCTAAGTGGCACAAAATGTTAGACTTGAAATTCAAAAGACCTGAGTTCAAATATAGCCTCAGACATTTATTAGCTGTATAACCATAGGCAAGTCTTTTAACTGCTGTCTGCCTCAGTTTCCTCATCGGCAAAATGGGGACCATAACAGCATCTACAACTTCCCTTCCCAGGGCTGTCAGAATAAAGCCAGATTATAAAGTGCTTTGCAAACCTAAACTTCCATCTAAATTCTAGCTATTTTATTTTTATTATTATTATTATTATTATTATTATTATTACCTATTTGTAATCATGGACATGTAGCTATAAACAAAAGCACTGAGTTTTAAATAGGAAGATGTGGGTTCCAACCCTAGTTCTGTGGCCTTCTTGATGCTGTGACCTTAGGCATGTCACTCATTTAGTCAGAGCCATAGTTTTGTATTCCCTAAAACTCACAGCGTTATTATGTGAACCAAATGAGATAATGATATGTAAAGTCCCAAGGAATTCTATTATTATATTTTAAATTACATAAATATTATTTCTTTATTGATATATTATTCAGGCATACATCTCATTGGATATTTGAAAACCAGAATTGGAGATGAGAAAACATAGGAATACAGGGGGAAAAGGGTTTAATTTCCAACTATGTAATAGCTACCAATGATACCTTAATTGCTCAGTGGGATGACCTTTTCTCAGTCCTCATTCATTTTTTCTTCACTGTAGAATTTCATGTCATTGACAATCTCTTCCTCCTCGATAATCTCTCCTCCCTGGGTTTTCATGATACTCCTGGTTCTCCTCAACTTATACAATGGCTTCTCCTCCATCTCCTTTGCTGTACCATCATCCATGTTCTGCCCCCCACAATGGTGGGTGTCCCCCAAGGCTCTGCTGTAGATTTGCTTCTCTTTTCTCTATAACCCTCTGCATGCAATGATCTCATCCATTCCCATGGGCTCAATTAGCTTGTCTCTGCAAACATCTCCAGCATCTATATACCCAGTCCTAGTTTCTCACCCATATCAACAGCTGCCTGTGAGACATGTCCAACTGGATGTCATGAAGGCATTTCAAACTCAACGTGTCCAAAACACAACTCATTATTTTTTCCCCCACAACCTACCCCCTCCTCCAGTTACAACAGCTGACACATATGCAACTCTTTACATTTTGCAAAATTCTTTACACTGTCTTACCTTATTTGATACAGCAATCCTATAAGATAGAAGCCACTATTAATCCCCACTTTATAGAGGACACAAAGACTAGCGCAGGGTCACATAGCAATTATCTGTCTGAGGCAGGATTCAAATTCAGTTTTCCTGCATCTACCACACTGCACTGCCTCTCCAAACATATCTATTTCTGTTGAAAATACCAAGAAGGAAAAAAGCATTTATTACACACCTACTGTTAACAGGCACTGTACTAAATTATTTACAAATATGATCTCATTTGATCCTCACAACAACCCTGAGAAGTAGGTGCTATTATCACCTTCATTTTACAGTTGAGGAAACTGAGACAAAGAGAGTCCAAGTTCACACAGCTAGTAAAATGCTGTGCTGGTGGTCAAATTTGAACTCAGGCCCAGTGCTAAATTCACTGTGACCCCTAGCTCTCTCCAAATTACCCTTTCTATTTCCAAGTTTACAAACTGAGTATTATCTTTCCCTCATCTCCCATACTCAATGATTTGCCAAAGCTTGTAGAGTGATAACTCTACAATACGTCTCAAATCCATCCACTTTTCTACTCATAGAGCTACCACCCTACCTCAAATACACATGATCTCTTACCTGGACAATACCAACAGAGTCTTATAGGAATCCGTTCTCTCCTCTCTCCAGCCTATCCCACTCAACTTTTAAATAATCCTCTTAAAACTCAAGTATGACCACTTAACTGACCTGTTCACGAGCCATCGGTGACTCCCTATCAATTCTAGAATAGCATATAATCAATCTCTTTAGGTTGGCATTTAAGGATCTTCGCAATCTGTCCCCAAGCATACCTTTTCAGGTTCATTTCATGCTTCTTCCCTTCATATGCTCTATGTTTCAGCCAAGCTGACTCCCTACTCTTCCCTGAAACCAATTTTCCATCTCCATTCCTTCCTACCTTTTCCCAGTTGGTATCCCATGCTTGTCACATTCTCTCTTGCCATCTCTACTGCTTAAAATCCCAGGCTTTCTTCAGCACTCTGGTCCTCTGTCATCTTCCATGGAAAACCTTCCTCGACTCTCCTAATTCTTAGAATTTGTTTCCTTCTCCTCAAATGACCATACATGTGCTTATCTTTATAAAATACATGCTGTATTTCCATAATGGAATGTAAGCTTCTTCAGGGCAGGGACTATTTTTGTATGCTATCTTTATATTCCCAATACCCAACACAAAACCTCACACATAGTAGAAGGTTAATAGCTCTTCTTAGAATTAGAGTGGATTCCACAACCTCATGCTACACATACCAACATTTATTCTCTATGCAGGACTTTACAAAACAACTGAGAAAGCAGAATAGATTTTAAAATCAACATTCTAAATGTATTTGGAGAATTTTGTTTTTGTTTTGCTTATGGATGAGAAATAGAAACAAATAGAACACAAACTACCTAAGAATTTTTAAAGGAAAGTGGTTACTTGAATTTCCATTTGTCCATTATTGATGCCAGGGGCAGCTAGGTGGTACAGTGGACAGAGTGCACTAAGTAGAATCAGGAAGACCTGACTTCAAATGTTGCCTCAGAACCTCAGTAGTTGTGCGACCCTAGGCAAGTCACTTAACTTCTGTCTGCCTCAGTTTCTTCATCTATAAAATGGGGACCATGATAGCACCTACCTCCCGGGGTTGCTGTAAGGATCAAATGTGATAATAATTGTACAGCGCTTAGCACAGTGTCTATATCTATAAATGCTTATTCCCCTTACCTAGGATCACTGGAGAGATTTGGTTTTTTTCAGTAATCATATATAGGAGCCTTGTGTCAGAACTAGTTGCAGAACTTTTAAATATTTATTAGAGATTTCCTGATTATCTTATGTCTTTGACACCTAAGAATTTATCATACAACACAACTATGATTTCTGGCTCTAGTTTGGATAATTAGTCTGCATTTTTGTGTCCCATTCCCAATTTCCAGACTGCAAAAGCATTCTTCTGCTGTTGCCTCCTCCTGGTACTTCCCTCAGCACTCCAGGCCTCCTAGTCCTGGAGCATCTAACTACTCCTGTGGCGTTCTCAACCTGAAATATCCCTTTGCAAGGCCTACCCACTTCTCCCATCAGTGTGCTGTTCCGGGGCCCTCCGTTTTGGGAAGGAGCCCACACCAGCCTTTATTCCCCTCCAAGACCTGTTCCTGCCTTCCAAACTGCAAAACCATACTCCCCAAATAAGGAATCTCCCATCTCACTTTTCAGCTCTCTTTTTTGGGTTGTTTTCCCCTAGTAGAATGTAAGCTCTTTGAGGGCAGATGTTGTATTTCTTTTTGCTTGTATTTGTATCTCCAGCATCTAAACCTGCCTAGGACTTGGTATGTGCTTAATAATTGTTTGCTTCCTTCCTTCTTTTGATAAAGAGTACTAAAGCCCCATTATAGAAACTCAAATCAAGTTATCAATCAACAAACATGTATTTATCACCTACTTTGTTCTAAGCACAGTATTAGGTGCTGAGAATACAAAGACTAAAGAATTCAACAGTTGCTTGTCCCATGAACCTTATACTCAAAGATATAACCATCCACATTCATGTTTACATAAAGAAATATATGGTATTACATATTGTACAAATGTAAGATGTATTTGCATACAAATACATAAATGTAAATAAGCACTTGTGTGCTAAACTCTGCTAGCATATATATACATTTAATCATGTATATATATGTGTATATATGTAAAAATAAAATTTGACATTTATATATGAAATTTACAGTAAATAAATATATACACATATATTGCTAGGTCCCAATCAGTGTGACTAATGAATCCTATGGAGTAATTTCATTATTTAAATTAACATCATTCAAAGTTATAATTATGTAAAATATGGTAATTGGTTCCAGACCAATATGAATTTGAATAATGGAACCAGTTCAGAGGGATGCATTATTCTACTAATCAGGTCCGTGATATATACATGCATGTGTCTGTATCCCAATTCTAACACTTACCAATCATATGAATTTAGGCAAGTCACTTAACATTTGTGAGTTTCTGTTTCTACATCTGTGAAAAAGATAATAAGAATATTTGCAATAACTAAATGACAATATCATTTTGAGGAAAGTGTTTTGCAAGCTGTAAAAGGTTATGGAAATATGAATTGTTGCTATGATCATTGGAATTGAACCTGAAGTTTTTTTTGGTATAGAGATCTCCCAGATAAGGAAACTCCCTTCACCGATGTGGGCTGTCATTGTCCATGCACTAAGTAAGTGACTGTTCCAGGGTCACACAAGCAGCATATATCAATCAATCAATCTATCAATATTTATTAAGCATCTACTATGAGTCAGGCACTTGTGCTATGGGCTACAGATACAAAAAGAGGCAAAAGACAGTCCCTGCCCTCACAAATCTTATAATCTAATGTCAGAGGCAGGACTTCAGTCCACGTCTTCTTTGGTTCTAAGGACCTCTGTCTATCCTACGCCTTACTGTGTCTCATGCTAAAATAAGTACATGTGCATATGTGTGTAAATATGTTAGAATATGTATATTATATCCACAAATACTTCTCTGATTCTTCTTCCTCTAGGCTACTGGACCACAAGCTCCAGAAGGCTCTTCTAGTCTAGAAAGACTCCCCATTCAGACCCGATGATGAACTGTGTCTGTCATCCAAGAACCAATCTTTGCTTAGACTTAGACACAGAGAGGTTCATCAGGTTGTCTTATGTGCATATGGGTTTATGTATATAGGTATTATGAACATGTATAAATATCCCTATATACCTGTATATATCCTGATTGTAACACGTACTAACTGTGCAACCTTAGGCAAGTCATGATGCTTGTGACTCTCAATTTTTATTGAGATTAATTTTTAGCCATGTAACTGTAGATCAGTTTGTGAAGTGAGAAATGGGTTTAGATCAATGAGGGGGATTGATCACACTGAGATGATTACAGTTATCATCATATTCCTTGTCATAGTCAATATGTATATTACCCTTTAACATGCGCAAAGTGCTTTAATTATATTCTCTCATTTAAACTCCCCAACAACCCTGAGGGGCAGATGCTACAGCTATTATATCTCCACTTTTTAGATGAGGAGACTGAGGCAAGGAGAGGGAATGGAACTTGCCTTTGATCATCCAACTAATAAGAATCAGAGGCAAGATTTAAATGTAGGTCTTGTCCTCCTGATTTTAACTCCATTGTTCTACTCAACATTCAATTACAGATCCTTGAACCATTTAAGTAAGTATGTATTATGTATACTGTTGTATATAAAGTATTACATACAACTTATTATGTTAATTGAAATAATATAATTATAATTATTAACATATACTATTGTTTACACAAATTGCACACCTACACACACACACATATGTGTGCGTGTTAGCTAACATTTATATGGTACTTACTATGCACCAGGTTCTATTCTAAGTGCTTTCCAGATACTGTCACAGTTGATCCTAACAATAATCCTGGGAGACAGGTACTAATATCATTTCCAATTTACTGATGAGGAAACTGAGGCAGAAAGAGGCTAAGTGACTGGCCCAGGGTCACATAGACAGTAAGTGTCTGAAACTGGATTTAAACTTAGGTTGTCATGACTTCAGGCCCAGAACTCTAAGCACTATACCATCTAACTACCACATACATATATACTTCTATATGTGTATAAATATATGCATATATACAGTATATATACATAAATATGTTCTGTATATGTGTGAATATATACATGTATAAAATATGTCCATATATGCTTGTGTGTGAAAATATATGTGTGTATTAATATAGACACATTTATACACATATAAACATATTTGTATACACAAATATGTATTATATGCCTATATGTACCAACATGTATATATGTGTTAACATACATGTATATATATGTTATATGTGTATGTGTTGTGGTTGTGGTTGTGGTTTTGTCCATTGTTCTCAAAGAGGACCATGACATCAGTGAGATGATGCCATGACTTGCAATTGAATTTGGTTTGAGTGAGGGAGGGCTAGGCAAAGTCACCAGCCTCACTTTCTCCTCCAGAGGCATTTGGATCCAGTGGCCAGATATTCATCAATATGACTGGAGATGGCCCAGGATGTAGTGGGAGACCTCGGTCCTTTTAAGCGAACGTCTTTTCAGGTTCCCACTTTGAGTGAGGCAATACCCATTCAGTGAATAGGCCTCTTTAAGAAGTGAGTCAAGGGGTAGCCCCTTAATCAAAAAATTTTTTTTAAAAATCATACTGAGAGGGGAAGACCCTCAGGGTCTATTACTATTTACATTCATTCTGAGCCAACAAGTCCCAAAAAATAACTATTAAATGACTTGGGCAGGGACCTATTGTTGTCCAAACAATGAACTCCAGAATGAATTGGATTTAAAGGTTGGTCTTTGAGAAAGAAATCTAGCCAGTAAACCCCAAGTTAATGTGCATGATATATATATATAGAGAGAGAGAGAGAGACACACACCGCAAAAACTATGAGAAGCCTTTACCAGCCCCTCTTCATCCTACTGCTTTCCCTCTGAGATTATCTCCAGTTTATCCTGTCTATATCTTGTTTGTACATGATTTTTTTGCATGTTGTCTCCCCCATTGAGGGCAGAGGCTGTGGTTTGCCTTCCTTTGTATACTCAGAACTTAGCACAATGCCTGGCACACCAGAGGTGCCTAATAAATGTCTGTTGACTCAATGACAACCAGCTAGAGAAAGATCACCCTGCAAAATCACCAGGACCCAAGCAATGGTAACTTCCTATTACAGAGATTTGTGTAACACTTTATAAAATAAAGATAAAGCACTTTCATAGCTATTATTTGAGTTGATAATTACAACAGTCCTGTAAGTTAGAAAGAATTTATATTATTACTCCCTTTTTACAGATGCAGAAACTAAGGTTCAAGGAAAGGAGAATAAGTATTTATATAGCTCCCATTATATGAACAGGTGCTGTGTGCTTTTTACAAATATTGACTCATTGGATTCTCACAACGACCCTGTGAAACAGGTGCCATTATCATACTCATTTTATAGTTGAGGAAACTAAGGCAAATAAAGATTAGGTGAATTGCCTAAGGTCACTTACTAGCCAGTAGGCATCTAAGGCTGGATTTGAACTCCAGTCTTCCTGACTCCAGTCCCAGTTTTTGTCCTGCCTTATGAGATGGGAAGTACCTTGCCAACGACACACAGCTGGTAGATGGTAGAGACCTTCTCTACTCCTATTTTAGAATATTTTCATTACACCGCACCACAATCTGTAGATAATTTACATTATATCTTCTTTAATTTCTTTAAATTCCATGACCACTTGGTAGGATTTTAAAAGTTGTAATGATGTTTTATGAAAAACTACTAAATGTAGATGCAAGATAAGTGAGGGTCTTTCAAAGATTCATTTCTTTTAAAACCCTCTTTCTCATCCTTACCGCTAATTATAATTTTGTCACTTTTAGAAAAATCACTTAACTCATTTGAACATCAATTATTTTTACCCTGAAATGAGGGAGAAATTTTCATTATTGTTAAAAATAGAGATATAATTTTTTTGTTTTTTTTTAAATTTCCAACCATTGAAGACTACAGTTGGGAAATACATTTTAATGCAAAAGCAAAGCTTCCAAACATTTCATATTTAGGAAAATAAAGCACAATATTCTAAACATTTCATTCAAACATTTCATATTCAGGAAAATAAAGCTTAAATAGCAATAAGAATAATAGAAAACATATATAACACTTTAAAGTTTGTAAAGTGGTTGGTAAATATTATCTCATTAAGAAAACAAACACCTATTTTCCCACCCGTGAGGTCTGCTCCTTAGCAGAGCAATACTGACTCAATAATATGCTTATTCAACTCAGTTAAATTTCAGAATGACCATGTGACAGGGGATCTATTTAAGCAATGGCTTGGAACACTAACTTCACTGACCTTCACATACTTTCACAATAAGAGCATTGACCTTATTTCTTCTCTTCATTCTTTGTGGTAAATATGGTAATCTCTAAATCCAACTTAACTAAATTCCAGATGAATTTTTTTTGCTTAAAACATAAGCCAGATTCAGTTATTGCATCATTTCTCAACATAAGCTTAATATCATCAGTGGAAACCTAATAAATCTCCAGGAAATTTTTCAGAGCATTAAGAAGGAAATTTGAAAGGATATTTTGAATTGCTCCTTAGCATAGAATAGGTAATTACTAAGAAACTGAAATTGACATGGAATGTACATTACACTTAACAAGTTATCCCATAATATATTATATCAAATAAATGATCCTTTTTAATTTTACTCAATTGCAGAATTTCCTGTCTTTCAGGGCTTTCGTGGAGTCAACAACTTAATTATGTTAAGTATTATTCCTATCTCAATTATAATTACAGCTAATCTAATTGTAACAAAGTAGAAAGGGTGTTGAATTTTAACCACCAGAGTGGAAATCCAAAGGTAAGGTGCGTAGAATATTGAATGTGAGCACTGCTTTTACAGCTGCCAGCTTCCTTTACATCTAATCCCACAGGGAACAAGAATATCCATTATTTAAAGCTGTTACTCCAATTGCAGTAAGTAAAACTGAACGTCATCCCAATGTGAGAACTGAATTTCTCAGAACTTAAGTTTAAGGAGGGCAAGACATACATATATAGATATAGCTACACACACACACACACACACACACACAGATATGAAAGCACCCTTTTAAGTGGACTGCCTGAAAAGAGATCAGAAAGCATTGGGATAAGACTGAAAAGTTAAGTCGAAATCTGTGGCAGAGGGCCAAAATTTAGTCTTATTAGGGTAAGGAAATGTATCCAATTTGAAAGCTGAAATTACCTTGCTGGTAGACTTTTTTTAAGCTTTGGAGAAATAATTAAATTTCTATCCTGTGTTTTGCTTACTCATGCAGAATGTAACTAACACTATTATTTTTTTAATACAGTGCCCTAAATTCCATTTCACACTTTTGCCAGGTAATTCTCAGCTCATGCTAACCTTGGACTTGAGGGGTTTCTTTTGCTTTGTGCTCAGGAAGACAATAGAACATGATTTCAAGTGCACAGCCATTCATTACCAGATCAATTCAGTTGTTTGAAAACTTTACAGCCCAAGATTATTTAATCAACTGATTCTATAACCAGAAAACAAACAGGAATGTGGAACAGAATTGGTTGAATGCCATTTGATATTTGACAATTAATTTCTGGTTGCTCTTTCTGAAGCCACGTGGTTCCAAATTATACATACATAGTATGCATTATAGCTTCATAATTCTGCAAAGAAATTGTATTCCTTATTATATGATGACATTAGCATTTTTCCAACTTGATATATATCATTTCATTTTAAATTTTTGCCCTGGATATGGCCATAAGCTTATCTATCTTTTACTCCAAATCAGGGAAAGAAATAGAGGCAGGGAAGGAAGGAAAGGCAGAACTTTTTAAAAGAAAGAGTAGGTTTTACCATGCTCAGAAGGTTTTGAGTATGTCCTAGGTCAGTGATTCCCATTTAATGGTTTCGGGTGGTTCATGACAATGGTCCCAGGGCTTCATTCTGAAAAACGTATAATGGCACCTTAAAAATAAATAATTAAAAAGAGCATTTTGAGAAGTATATTCATTTACCCTAGGGGTTCACAATACAATTTTTTGTTGTTATTTTAAAAGGGTTCATGGAACCAAAAAATGTTGAGAACCATGGTCCTAGGCAATAGACCGCATCAGCTTTCCAAAAACCAGCCAAAGTAAGTAGAGGCACCTCTGAGTAATAAATTCTTTGGCCATGACAAACCATAAATATGGGTTGCAATCTGAATTGTAGATGAGAATATCCAAATCAGTGAATACAGCTCCATTTGAGAATCTGAGAACTTAGTTAATTATGTTGTATAGACCCTTTGAGCACAAGGAGGTGGATTAAGAGAGAGGTAGAGGTTTACAGATGTTAAGTATAAGTGAAAGATGTTGCATTCTATTTCCATCTATATATAGCACTAGAGGCTAGACCAGCCTAAACCATACAGCTTCTCAAATCTAGAAGATACAATTGACTTTAGTTCTAGAAGCATTATAAGGGTTTGGTTGGTTTATGGAGCCAAAAATGGAGCATAAAGGGCTTAACCTTAGGGTATTGCAATTTAGAGGTCATGAACAGAATTTGCTTGGATAGCAAAGAAACAACTGACCTTAGCACCTACTTAACAATAATAATTCATTAATATAGATAGCTACCAGATGGCAAGTTCTTTCCCCAAGGTAGCCACAATCCAGTGAGATTACTACAACCCAAGGAATCCATCCATGAGGGCTTATGTCTTCTATTATATGCTGGTTTCCCAGGGTCTCAGTCCCGCATCTAAGAGGAAAAAACCTGACAGTTCAATTGCTGTAAAGAACATCTATTTGACAGCAAGTTTAGTGCCACGAGCCCCAGGAATAAAATATGATATTTACAGCTCTGATGGATGGACCTAAAATATTGTTTAGCTTGGCTTACTTCTCCATTTTATTCCCCTATTTCCCTACAAGGTAACACTGTGGCCCATCCTAGTATAGAGCAGAAGCTCTCATTAAACTAAAGTAACCATCCAAAATGATAATTCTGGGGCTCAGGAAGACTCTAAAATAATTATTTCAAAACCAATGTCTTCCTTCTAAGTCCCACTGCTTGTCGTTTTTCAGTCATGTCTGACTCTTCGTGACCCCATTTGGGGTTTTCTTGGCAAAGATATTGGAATTGTTTGCCATTTCCTCCTCCAGCTCATTTGGCAGATAAGGAAACTGAGGCAAGTGATTAAGTGACTTTCCCAGGGTCACACAGCTAATAAGTATCTGAGGCCAGATTTGAACTCAAGATGAGTCTTCCTAACTCAAGACCTAGTGCTCTGCACTGCCCCCTGCTAGCTTGAGGTTGGGCCATTTTTGGCCCTACTTTCTAAAGCCTGGAGAAAACTTGGGGACATTCAGCAGAACTTTCACCCAGTGTTTTATACCCCATTGTATTGGGTTTTTTCCTAAGAGTACTTCAGTGCTCCTTTCAAAAGACCATCCCTCTTTAATGAAATAAGATTAGGATTAGTTGTTTAGATTGTGGTTCAGTTAGCATGAAGCTAATGGGTAGAGTGGAAAACTAGGTTAAGTCCCAGCTCTGGCATTAATTAGCTGGGTAATGTTGGATAAGTCCCTTAACTTCTCTAGGCCTCAATTTGTTCACTAATAAAGTGAGAGAGTTACAAGAGATGGCATCAATGCCTCTTCTAGTTCAAATATTTTATGATGCTAGAGCTTTGTAAGCTTTATAATACCACTTATAGCTATCATTATTGTTGTTATTTTTCTAAATGACAGACTATTTTCTGACACTGAGACTGATGTGAAAACAATGAACTTCTCCATGTCCATGGATATGAGTCTTAGTGCCCCTACATGGAATCCCAAATTCTATCACTGACTTGCTTTTCTTTTTCCTGAATAAGGCAGGAAAAGGTCTTCCATTGCCTGCAAAAGTTGTACCATACCTTTTTAAAGCTTTGCCTCTTTTTTTTTTCCTGCCGGAGATAACACCCCACAATCTAGAAATAGGCCTAACTACTACCGTCATGTGAATTAGCATGACAAGGAGAGCTTACAGTCATATATTATTTAAAGGTTGATTTGGCACCTTATGGGAACTTTCTCTTTTGAGTTTCACAGAAATCCTATGATTTACCTTTTTTTTAATGCCTATTTTACAAATGAGGAAACTAAGGCTCAGAGAAATTGTCACTTGCCTAAGATCACCCCACTAGTAAGTATTAAATATGAGATTTGAACCCAGTTCTCTATGAACTCTAAGGCCTCTGTTCTTTTGACTCTACCATATTTACCCATGCTTAAGTAAGAGAGCTAAACTGTGGGAAGAAATTGTGGGCTCTGCCTTGAGCAAGTCACTTAACCATTGTCTGCCTCAGTTTCCTAATCTGTAAAATAGGGGATAATAATGGCACCTATCTCCCAGGATTGTGGTGAGGATCCAATGAGATAATATTAATAAAATGCCTGGCACATAATAGGTGCTATATAAAGGTCAGCTTTTATTATTGTTATGATGATGCTGTTGGTTATCACCTTATTTTAATGGGATAATTCACTGTATAGGGAGATTATCTTAGAAAGAAGGAACTAAACAAGTATTAATTAAGCACTTACTGTATGCTACCTTGGAAAATGCCTCTTGTTTAGTTTCTTCCACCCTGTTATAGCAGAGGATCCTAAGTAGCATTAGCACATTCCTCACTCATGACATGGATAATATGGCATGGTGCACCAGCCTTGAGGTCAGGAAGACCTGGATGCAAATCCTGCTCCTGACATACTAACTGTGGGATGATGGTCAAATTGCTTAACCTCTCATTGCCGCAGGCACTTTCTATGACCATAAATTACACAAGAGTTTCTCATCTGCCTCAGTAGAGGGAATTCCCACTCTGGCAGTTCCCCATACCAAGGAAATCACAGAAGGATCGAAAGAACAGCATAAATATTAAATGCGTCCTTTTCAGATCATAATGCAATAAAAATTACTTTTAATAAAGGACAATGGAAACACATATTAAAAATTTATTGGAGACTAAATAACCTAATCTTAAAGACTGAGTGGGTCAAAGAACAAATCATAGAAACAATAAATAATTTTAATAAAGTAAATAATAATGAGAAGATATACCAAAACTTATGGGATACAGAAAAAGCAGTAAGCAGAGGAAAATTTATTATCTCTAAATGCTTACATCAATAAAAAAGAGAAAGAGCAGATCAATGAATTGAGTGTGCAATTAAAAAAACTAAAGAATAAATTAAAAATCCCCAATTAAACACCAAATTGGAAATCCTGAAAATTAAAGGTGAAATTAATGAAATTGAATTTAGTAAAACTATTGAATTAATAATAAAACTAGGAGCTGGTTTTATTAAAAAAAATCAAAAGAACAAGAGCAACAATAATAATTATGATAGCGATATAAGCCCAGGTCATTGCTACCAAAAATTACAGAAAGGTCATTCTTAAGGAGACCAGACTTAATGTTTAATGCAGATTTTACAAGGAAACAATAGAAACTGTGCAGGGTGGCAAAAATTTAGCACCAATTACCAAAAAAAAAAAATTAAGTAGAAAAAAGTTTGTCAACCTTCATCAACTGACGAATTTTCATAATAGAAATAAAGACCTAAAATATCCTTGAGAATTCAACAACTAAACAGCTCTAGAATTGAATCATCATCAAAGAAAAAACACCCACAATTCCCCAGGCATAACACTGAACCATAGAAATTGAAGAACAACATTTTAATAGATCTTTGCCATATTGAATATATGTATCTTCCAAACTACACGGAATGAAAAGATCTCAATATATAGAGACCTTACTGGAAAAAGTCCAAACCACATGGGATGGGGGAAAGGAGTTATGATTCTCTCTCATCTTGTCTGCTACTGGAATTGTCCAGATAATGCTTTCAGGGAAATTACAGAAAATGAAATTAAATCCACATTTTTATTCAATTTACAAAAGAAGTAATCCTCATATCCATCTGTGCCATAGTCTGCCAAGCATTAAGCATAAAACAACTATAATAAATTAATGATTTATATCAGGATCCTTTCTATATGAACTTCCTCAAATATAAAATGAGAAAATGTAACAATGATTAAGGCCAATCAATCAAGTATTTAATAAGTGAAGGAAAATAGTAAGTCCTTACATTTATATAGGAGACGGCTAGGTGGTACAGTGGATAGAGTGCTAGGCCTGAAGTCAGGAAGAGTCAAGATAAAATCCAGCCTCATATACTTACTAGCTGTGTGACCCTGGGCTAGTCACTTAACTTCTGGTTGCTTTAATCCACTAGAGAAGGAAATGGTAAACCACTCCAATATCTTTTCCAAGAAAACACCATGAACTGTATGGTCCACAAGGTCACAAAGTCAGACACAACTGACCAACGACATTTGTGTCATGCTTTATAGTTCACCAAATGCTTTTATATGTATATATATACTCACAGTAACCCTAGGAGACAATTTGAACAAGTGTTGGTTAGAGCTATTTACAGGTGAAGACACTTGGGATAAGAGATTTTGAAGTCATCCTGTGAGTATGTCACAAAGTTGGGACCCAAATGCAGGCCTCTTATCTCTGGGTTACAGATGCACCCCTCTTCAAAGTATTGCCTCAGTGTTTTAAGACATCATGGAACCATGTGTTTTCTTCTTTATCCATATGTCAAGACAAGAATGAAAATACTGTTGAGCCATTTGACAGAATCAGAATTTTTGTGTTGGAAGAGCTCTAGGAAGTCATGCAGTTCAATCACCTCCAAATCAGTAGAAAGAGAGGGGAGAGAGAGAGAGAGATTACACACACATGTACACACACAATATGGAGATTATATATACATACATACAATATGGAGATAAATATATAATACGGTTATATATAATATGGAGAGATATACAACATGGAGAAATATATAATATGGAACTACATATAATATGGAGAGATGTTTATATAATATGAAGATACATCTATACAATATGGAGAGATATATGCAATATGGAAAGACAGACACAATATGGATACATGAGAAGCAGTGTAATATAGCAGAATAATACCAGGCTCAATTCTTCTCTGAGACACCTACTAACTGTGATCAGGGAGAAGCGGACGAGTCTAAACTTTCAATTTCAGTTTTCTCATGAATGTAATAATTTCACTGTCTGCTCCCATGATGTCAGTATTAGGGGAAAGATTTGGGATCCTTAAAGAACTATAGAAATATGATCACTGTGTTATGCTCCATTCCTTTAGATTGGGGGGTTTGCATTTTTTTTCATGTGTTATGGACTACCACCCCCCCTTAACAGTCTGGTGAAGCCTACAACTAGGACTAGTTTTGTTTTTTTTTTTGTTTTTAATTCATAATTGAAGGAAATACTAAATTACAGTTGGTGGTTAATAAAAATATAGATGTAATTTTTTCCCAACTAAGTTCACATACCTCATGAAGTCTATCCATCTAACCCTTGGGGGTCCATGGATCCCAAGAATCCCTATTTAGAGTACATGACCTTTTAGGTCAGTGGCAGGACCTACTTTAATGCTGTATTAATGGCTCAGCAAAGGTAGGCCCTGAAAATTCTCAGTCCACTGACTTTGAGTCTTATTCCCAGCCTGCAAGGGAGTGAAGAATGACTAGCTACACCTTAGCTGGGTGAGGCAGGAGGAAATGAATTGTAAGAGAAGTATGGAATTAAAGAGCATGTCCCACCTTCCATTTTTCTTAAGTAAAATTTCCCTCATACGTCTTGCCTCCCCCCAAAACAAAAAATCCAGTGCCTACTGTTGAGACAGTGCATAAAGTTAGTAAGAACATTTTGTCTTTTTTTTAGCTCTTTTATATCTTTAGCTTTTTTATATCTTTCATTTTAATATCACTTCCATTTTCCTATACCTGCCCCATCCCTTCAAACACACCCCCATGCCTCATAACAAAGGTTTTAAAAAGAAAGAGGAAAAAAAAGCAGTTTAGTTAGCCAATCAACACAGCCATCAAGCCTAATCATATATGCAATATTCCACACCGCCAGGCCCCCAGCTCTGAAAAGAAGGGAAAAGGTAAATCCTCTCCAGGATTAGCCAAGCTTGGTCATTATAATTACAGTATTCAGCCTGGGTTTTTCTTGTTGTTCTCACTCTTTTTATGTACATTTTTGTAAAGCACACATATTCTTGAAGCCCCCTTGCAGGGTGAGGTGGGAAGGGAAGAGGAGAGTGAATGGGCTCTAATATGTTAAAGTCTGTTCTGGGAAGAGGCCTCAATAGCTGAGGGGTGAAATTAAGGCCATTTAGATTTTCTCAGTCTATCAGGTCCCCAGGATGACCTGCTGTATTTTTGGGGACTGTTCCAAAACTACCTGTGTCTCTGGGCCTGAATTCCTTGGCCTTTTTCCAATTATGATGAAGCAGAGGCTAAAACTAGACAGCCTCCTGCTCGTCACTGGTAAGTGCCACGTCTTCTGTGATCCCAGGAAAGACTGAGAGCGGCAAATGCCATTGTCCTTCCTTCTTTCCTCCCTTCCTCTTTTCCTTCATTTCTTCCTTCTTTCCTTCCTTTTCCTTTTCTTCCTTCTTTTCTTCCTTTTTCTCTTCCTTCCTTATTTTCTTTCCTTCTTTCCTTCCTTCTTTCCTTTTTTCCTTCCTTCTTTCCTTTCTTCCTTCTTTCCATCTTTCCTTCTGTCCATCTTTCCTTCTGTCCTTCATTCTTTCCTTTTTTTCTTTCTTTTTTCCTTCTTTCCTTCCTTCTTTCCTTCCTTTTTTCCTTCTTTCTTTCCTTTCTTACTTCTTTCCTTACTTCCTTCTGTCCTTTCCTTCCTTTCTTATTTCTTTCCTTCCTTCCTTCCTTCTTTCTTCTGTCCTTTCCTTCCTTCCTTCCTTTCTTCCTCCCTTCTGCCAAATGTACTACACCTTTGATGGATGGACCTAAAGTTTGGCTTACTTACAAGGTAGAAGGTACTTTATTAATGTTATGCCAGAAAGATGAATAAGGAACAGACCCTATGAAGTTTACAGCTGGGGTGGGGGAGATGGCCAAGAGTTAAGAAGCTGAGAGAAGTCCAGGATAAGGTCATACAATCCTAGATTGAGAGCTAAAAAGGATTTTAGATATTATCTAGTACAGTCCTTTCATTTTACAGATGAGAAGGCTGAGACCTCAAGATGGGAAGTTACTTGCCCAAGTGTAAATAACATAGGGAGAGAACCCCAAGTAGAGAGAGAGAAACATATAAATGTAGCTGAGGCCCACCTGTGACAAGGAGGCCCTGCACATGGCTTGAAGAGAGGCAAAACAGACATCTCTAGCTTCTTCTGTCCCAATCCTTCTCCAAGGAAAACTTTAATTCCTGCCAGAAGGGGAAGCAATAAGTTGGGCCAGAGGCCTCTCTGCTCTCCTCAGAGAAAGGGGGGTTGTTGTTGTTCAGTCATTTTCAGTCATGTCTGACTCTTCATGACCCCATTTGGGGTTTACTTGGCAAAGATATTGGAGTGGTTTACCATTTCCTTCTCCAACTTATTTTACAGATGAGGAAACTGAGGCAAACAGGGTGAAGTGACTTGCCTAGGATCACACAGCTAGTGTTTGAGGCCTGATTTGAACTCATGAAGATAAGTTTTCCTAACTCCAAGCCCAGCACTCTATCCACTGCACCACCTAGCTGTCCATAGAGAGAGGAGGAACTAGGCTAGAATCATATCCATCTACTCCCTTAAATATCATTAGTTTGGGGGGTATGGTTGGGTTCAATTAAACTTCTTATTAATCTGTTTTATTATTATTGGGGGAAGGGGATCTCAAGCTCTATATTTAACATTTGGCCCCTTTCCCACCAAATCCCAGTTCCACAATGAACATACATAACAAATAACAAAGAAAACTCATTCATCCAAATCATTAGCAAAACAGAAATCAGAGAAGATATACATATATGCCATACAATACAGAGAGAAGGAGATCTCCCATTAGGAACAAGATAAGCTCAACCAAGAGTCCTGGATTTCATCCAAAAGGAAACTCCCTAAAGTCTCTGCTGTAGCTAGCTAGGAATAGGGATATGACAGAAAATTTCAGCTCCTCTCATGTTTTTTCCAGTTTTTTCCCTCAGCAAGCTGAAGTGGGTTTGGCTTCTTCCATCTTCTCTGTTGAAGTTAGAAGCCAGAAGAGCCCAAAGCAACTGTCCCACGTGAAGAGTCCCAAAGTAGACCCAAAGCTTGAAGAGTCTCAAAGGGAAGTAAAGAAGGTTTGAGCCCTCCCACTCTCATCAACTCTACCCTACCCCTCACACAGGGCAGGACATTCATCTACACCAATAAGGAGAGAATCCCATATCAAGGGGCTTTGGGACACATATTACAACAGGTGGTAAGGAATAAAGCTAAGATTGAAAAAATATCCTTTTAAAGATTTCTCAATAGCCCCTAAGAAGGGGACCATCTGCCCAACTCCCTTTGGAGAAGGGAGAAAATGAATATGACAGTATATGGAGAAAAGTCCCAAACTACAGATAACCCTTATGTTACTCTGTCCTGATTAATGATAATAATGATAATAGCTAACATTTATATAGTACCTACTATGTGCCAGGCACAATACTAAGTGCTTTACAATTATTATCTCATTTGATCTTCACTATAAGTCTAGCAAGTTGGTGCTATTCTTATTCCCACTTTACAAATGAGGAAACTGAGGCAAACAGAGGTGAAATGACTTGCCCAGGGTCACACAACTAGTAAGTGCCTGTGACCAGATCTGAACTCCTCATGTCTTCCTAACTCTTGGCCTGATTCTCCATCCTCTGCCACTCTATCCATAGGACCACCTAGAATACCCCTCTTACCTAAAATGTGTAAGGGATGGAGTAGTGCAGTAGCACTGTATCTAAAGTCAGAAGAGCTCAGTTTAAAGCCCAACTCTGCTATTTAATTACTTGTGTAACCTTAGGCAAGTCATTGAACCCCTCTAAGCTTGAATTTCTTCATCTGTACAAATTGGAGGCTGGATATAATGACCTCTGAAGTTTCTCTCTCTTCAAGCTCTAAATCTGTGATTTGTTTTTTATTTTTAGGCAACTGGGGCTAAGTGACTTGTCCAAGGTCACACAGCTAGTAAGTGTCTAGTGTTTGGTCTGAGGCCAGATCTGAACTCAGGTCCTCCTGACTTCAGGGCCGGTGCTCTATCCACTCTGCCACCTAGCTGCCCCCTAAATCTGTGATTTTTAACGGGTTTTCAACTTTTATTGTTTCAAGTGGTAGAATGTGAGCAAGCATCTTGTGTGAATGTCCTGATTTTCTGAAGCCTTCTCATGAAAAGGGAATGCTAAAAATCTGCTTTGTTTTCCAGTTGAGGTAACTAACTCTAATGGTAAATGGCCAAGAGATACATTTGTTCATTCACCAAAGCTTACCTACTTAGTCTCTGGCAGCCCAGCTCGTCCAGCCTGTCACCTTCAAATACAACACCGGCCAGATGGAAACATTTATGCCCCAGATTCAGTGTCAGAGGATGTTCTGAATATCTATAAACATATCCTGAACATATTGGAAATTACCATCAAAAGCCACAGAAAACCTCTAGTTTGCAGGAGGTGAGTGTATTGCCCACATTTCTGAACTTGTAGCATAACCTGAGCCAGGTCTTGTTAATTACACTGCACATCCTTGCCAGGCATTAGGGTAAATCAGGGGTTTAATTACAAAATCCAGGGCCTCACATCCTTCTTTCCCCTAAAGTCAGCCAAAATTTCCATTCATCTCCTTTCTACAATACCAACAATACAGGTACCAGGTATATGAACCTATGAGATCCCAGTTGATTGAATCCCTGAGATGAATCATATTAGACTTTTACTTTTAAATTACAATGAAACTTGGGCATGAGAGCAGATAAATCATAGCATTCCCTAATCAAGAAGGAATATGGCTTACTGGAAAAGGCACCAGACTTGAGAGTCAGGAAAACCTGGGTTCAAATCCCTGTGTGACTCTGGACAAGTCATTTAACCATTCTGTGTCTCAGTTTCCTCTTCTGCACAATGGGGAGGAAAGAGTTGATTTCCAGCCAAGATAGCTGCCTAAACAAAAGCACGTTGATGAGCTACAAACATGTCTGCTCCAGTGAAAATCCTGAAAGTTGCTTCTAGACTGAATGGAAAACTGTAATAAGTAATTTCTCCCACCCTAGAACTTCACAAAAAAAGTCTGCCAGAAGCCCAAAGGAAATAGGAAAGGTAACCAACAGCAAAGCCAATGCTACAACAGCCAGCACTAATAGAGACAAATAAGCCAGCAACCCTTTCAGTGCAAACAGAGACATGTAAACAGCAGGCATAGCAGTGCTCAGACCAGTCCATCGCAGGTACCCAAAGGTTCAGATGTCTCTAACACTCTATACTAGATTGCCATAGATGACCATAAAGAACCAGCATTCTGAACCTCAAAGATACAGGGGAGGTTAACCCCAAGAACTTGAGGTCATCACAGGAACTAAGATGGCCCAGGATGAGACCAAGAAGAGTCAACTACCCCCCCTAAAATCATGGCAAGGAGTAAAGCCCAGGCATGGAATAAAGTCCCAATTCATGAACTCAAGTTCAAAAAATGAGAATCCTAAAGAATATGGCTACCAAAACAATAAATAATTGTACATCTAAAGATACCCCGAAAGAAGGCAAGAGTAATTCCAGAAATTCCAAAAGAAAAAAAGTGGATTATCCCCAAGGATGATTAGGAAACCTGGAAAAAATAAAGCAAGAGATTAAAATTAAATAAAAGCTCTGGAGGAAAGAATTAGGAGAGCAAAAAATACCTTAGAAAATTGTGAACCTTACCCAGATGGAAGAATCCCTGAGAATTGGACAAACAAATCAATAGTTTCATGAAACAGCAAGAAATATTAGAACAAAATCAAAAGATGGGAAAAATAGTAGAAAATGTAAAATATCTGATATCAAAAACAACTGACCTGGAAAACAGGTTGAGGAGAGAGTTAATTAAAGAATCTTTGGGTTCTTTGAAAACCATGATTAAAACAAAAGGCTGGACACTATATTTCAAGAAATAAAAATGAGAATGTCCGAGATCTATTAGAACTAATTATAATAATAACAACAAAAATGCCCAAAAAGGGGGAGGGGGGAATTGAAGCTTTTTTAAAGCACAGGAGAGAATAGAGGTTCAGAAGGAAACAAACAAGTTGAACAATTTTGAAAAGAGCATGGAATTTATTATATACTTTTTAAAAAAGTAAATGTCATGGTTTTATACACAGTCTTTTTTGTGTGTTCTGCTATTTATATGGAAACAAGCATGTAAGTTCAGAATTTTTTTAATTAAATGAAAGAATTGGACTCAGTAGATTCTAAGGTTTCTTTCAGCATGAAATCTGTAATCCTGATTTCTTAAAATAAATAGAGATATTTTGATTTTACAAGAACAACACAAATTTATTGTCTTTACCTTGGAATACACCAGAATCACAGATTTTGAGAGGAACCTCAGTGGCCATCTGGTTTAATGTATACTTTTTTTCATGAGGTATGTGGGGTTAAGTGACTCGGCCAAAGTCACACAGCTAGTGAGTGTTATATGTATGAGGCCAGATTTGAACTCAGGTCCTCCTGACTCCAGGGCCAATGCTCTATCCACTGTGCCACCTAGCTGCCCCCCCCAATTTATACCTTAAAAGAATCCTTACTTATCTTAGAAATAGTCATCCACCTTCCCCTTAAATATACCCAATAAGTGGTAATCCATCTCCTCCAGAGACAGTCCGTTCCATTTTGTAGATGTATGACCTTGGACTAGTCATTATTATATTAATAGTGCAAATCATTAAAATGCTTAATCTAAATTATAATTATGGGACAGCTAGGTGGTACAATGGATAGAGTTCTGGGCCTGGAGTCAGGAAGCCTCATTTTCCTGAGTTCAAATCTGGCGTCAGACACTTACTAGCTGTGTGACACTGGACAAGTTGCTTACAAGTTTGCCTCAGTTTCTTCAGCTATAAAATGAGCTGGAGAAGGAAATGGCAAAGCATTCTAGTATCTCTGCCAAGAAAACCCCAAATGGGGTTACAAAGAGTCAGACACGACTGAAAACGACTCAACAACAACACAAATGATAATTATATTATTATGGATAATGATAATAATAATAATGAGAGGCATGAGGAAATAGTGGATGGAGGGTCAGTCTTTTGGTCAGTAAGACCTATGATCTACGCCTGCCTTTGTATCATGTGACCATCTGTAAGTCATGTAATCTCTTGGTGTTCTACTCAACTCTCTATACGTAACAAACATGTTGCCAATCAGCACCATTGGAGAGAGTTTCCATAGAGGAAGAGTTCTCTATACCAATAAAATTATGTCTGGACATATGGATGGCTATATGTATGTGTATTAAAGATATGTGGATTTTCTCAGCCTGCAAGGACTTCCCAAAGAGCCCACTCCCCTTTACAAGATCCTTGAGAAATAAGGGAAAAAATAACAGTTACAGATTATGCTGATGTAATCTGCGCTTCTTCACCACACTTCTTTCCATTTAGTTTCCTAAAATTTAGTATAAAAATACATACATACACACATACATACACACATATCTATTTCATAAGTAGGTATATATCACTGTCTTTTGTCTTAACATCACCTTAATCTCAAACTGTATCCCTGTCCCTCCCTAACTCACAGAACAAACCCTTATAACAAAAGATAAAGCAGGGAAAAGGAAAATTTGAACAAAACTAAGCACCATATCAATCCCAACAGTATATTCAGTGTTGCACATTGACAGTCCCTAACTTGGTTGAATTCACAGTTCTGCCAATAGTATATGTGTTTTTGATTTTCTATCAAATTGACTATTCCCATCTTTCACCATCTTTGCCAAATTGCTGAAGTAAAAACTTTGAGTTACTTAGTTTGCATTTCTCTTATTAATAGTGACTTAGAGCATTTTTTCACTTGGTTAGTAAGAGTTTGCAATTCCTCTTTTAAGAACTTTTCATTCCTTCCCCCTGACCACATTTGTTGGAACTTGGCTCTCACTCACTCTTAGGTTTCAGTAGCAGTTCCACAAATATCTCAGATATCAGACCCTGACCAGATGTATTTCATGAATTTTTTCCCAGTTGATTGCCTCCCTTGTTATTCTAATTGCATGCATTTAATAGCGCAAAAGCTTTTCAAAATACAATCAAAATTATCTGTTTTACCTTCTGTGATTGCCTTGATCTCCATGGATATAGAGCTAGAAAGAACCTGATAGTGTAAGTAATACAACCTCCTCATTTTACAGTAATCTGAGAACCAGAGATGTTAAATGATTTGCCCCAGATCACAAAGGTAGTGAGCATCAGTGGTAGGATTTGAACCGAAGTCCTCTGACGCTGGAACCAGGGACTAAATCTATGTCTATTCTATTTGTGTGTGTGTTGTGTCCTTTAATAGTCAAGTTGTCTAACTATTTTGAACTTATTGGAGTAGACAATATAAAATGCTGGTCTAAATCTAATTCCAGCAAAACTGCTTTCCAATTTTTCCTAGCAGTCTCTGTCAAATAGAGAGTCTTTCCTCAAGTAATTTATAATTCTCAGGTTCACTCAACATTGGGTTGTTGAATTCAAATGTTTCTGATTCATCCTTATCTGGTCTATTCCATTGATATCCTTTTCTATCTTTTTTTAAACTAGTACCTAGCAGTTTTGAAGATAACTGCTTTATAGTATAATTTCAGATTTTAAAGTGCTATTACCCCCTTTTCCCATACTTTTCCAATATTGTTCTTAAGATCCTAAGCCTTTGTTCCTCCAAATTAATTTTATTTTGTCCATAAAGTATTTTGTCTCTATGAAGTATTCCCTTGATAATTTGATCACTATAGCACTAAACCTATAAGTTAATTTAAATAGTATCATCACTTTTTTTCTACTGATGCATCCCAGCCATGAGGACTAAATATTTCTACTTGAATTCACATCCTTTTTATTCTTTTTTTTTTCTTTTTGGTGAGGCAATCAGGTTTAAGTGACTTGCCCAGGGTCACACAGCTAGTAAGTGTCAAGTGTCTGAGGCTGGATTTGAACTCAGGTCCTCCTGACTCCAAGGTCAGAGCTCTATCCACTGCACCACCTAGCTGCCCCTCTTTATTGCTTTAAAGAGTGCTTTCAAATTTTTCGTATAGGTCTTGATACTACCTTAAAAGGTTGAGTACTAGATGTTGTATGCATTTTATAATTACTTTAAATAGGAATTACCTTTCTTCTTTTTTCATGGGTTTGAGATGGTATTGATTTTATAGATTTGGAACCTTCTACTTTGCTGTAACTATTCATTGTATTATTTTATTTCATGTTTCTCTGAGATATTCTATGTAAACTATAATTTCATCACCAAATTGGGATAGAATTGTCTCCTCTTTGTCTATGTGCATGACTTTATTTTTCATTATCATTTCTAGAATTATGTCAAAAAATGGTGAAGAATTGGGGTATTCTTGCTTTACTCCTGTATTTATTGAGAAAGCTTCTAGTACTGACTCCATATATATCTATTTAAGAATTCTTATTATTACTCATATTTTCTAAGTGTGTGGTAGAGCCTTTCACTGGGCAAAATGGTATCTCTCTTTGGATGACAGTATTGAACAAGTAGTCTGAATGAATTCTTATGTAATCAGAAGTACTTCATTTATTACAGAAGAGTAAATGATACTACTAGTAGAAACCTATATGTAAGGCATTCAGAGTTTCATACCCCAAGAGTGTTACTCACCCAATGGTCTCATCAATCTTCATGTCATCTTTCTACATAGATCATCTTATCATCAATAAACCAATCAATCAATCAACATGTATTTATCAAGTGCCTATTCTGCATTTTATTTAGTGCACTTTATTTAGCACTGGAGATATAGAGATGAAAATGAAAGAATAACCAACTTCAGGAATATAAGAATTATATTCTAAAGGGGAAGATAACTTGTATGTGTGTGTGTATATATATATATATATATACATATAAATGTATATCAAATATATACAGAATTAATACCATAAGATTCCTCACATTGCAGAAAAAGTAAAACTTTCCATTAAATCAAAAGGTTTACAGCCATTTCACTGGATGTAGAGTAGCCATATATGTGTAGAAATTATATGACTTTCATGAATGTATTGTGGGAGTTAGCTAAGAGGCACAGTGCTGAACTTGGAGCCAAGACCTGAATTCATATCTGGCCTCAGTCACTTGCTAGCTTTATGGCCCTGGGTAAATCACTTAAACTCTATTTGCCTAAAATCAGACAGCTAGTAAGTGACTGAGTTAAGATTTGAACTCAGATCTTTCTGGCTCTAAGCTCAAAACTTTGTACACCTACCTACCACTGCCATGCTACCTACTTCTTAGAGAAGGAAGAGCTTGGATCTGCTACCAAGAGGCTCGAGTTTGAGTCCTTGATGTGCCACTTACTATTCATGGAACCTTGAGCAAATCACTTTAATTCCCTATTCCTCATTTTC
>NW_020954581.1:9528318-9695105 GCF_900497805.2 Vombatus ursinus
GGCAAGAACACTGGTCCTATCACAGGCATATATAAAGAGAAAATGAGAGAATGTGTATAAAATGCTTTGTACTCTGGAAAACATTATGTAAATGTGAGCTATGAATACATTTAGAACCTCCATTTTTTTCCTAAGACTTTTTACCCATTTCCTTTCCCCAACCTCATTCTTCATCCATTTTATTCCTACTCCAATCCAGCAAACTTGTATTAAGCATCTATGATACATAAAGCACTTTGCTAGGTACTAGGAAAATAAATCAGGTGATATGTGGTATCTTCCCTCAAGAAGCTGACAACCTATTTGGGGGATACAACATGTATACCAATAAGGAGAGAAAGAGATGGAGAAGGGACAAAGAGAGAAAGGAGGAGGGAGAGAGAGGAGGGGGAAGGGAGAGAAAGGAGAGAAGAAGATGGGGGAGCAGGGAGGGAGGAAGAAGATAATGGAGGAAGGGAGAGAAAGAGGTCTAGGAATGAAAAACTCACTCATTCTGGTTCATTGTTGCCTATATCAATGACAGAGTAATGTGACTATTATTCTCACAATAATATTATAATATCTAATAATAAAAATAATGAATACTTATATTGCACTTTAAGGTTTGTGAATAACTTTACTATCTCATTAGTAAGTTCCTTGAATGCAGTATTGTTTCACTTTTGTCTTTATGTACATAGCACCTAGCACAGTGCTAGACACATAGTAGGTGCTTAGTATTAAACACTGGACAAATTGAATTGAATAGAGGAAGACCCATAAGAATCCATTTTATTCCATGTTTTTACCTGCAAGAGAATCCAAAATACAGACGACCAAATTTTTCCACATTCTTTCCAACAAGTTTGTGTAGATAAGAAGTAGACCAATCTTGTTTATAGAATCAACCAAAGCAGTATTTTTTGACTCTCTCCATGAGTGACCTTGAGACCATTGCTGTCCAGTCATTTCAGTGGTGTCCAACTCTTCATGACTCCATGGACCTCTGTCCATAGAGTTTTCTTGGTAAAGATATGGAGTGGTTCGCCATTGCTTTGTCCAGAGGCAAACAGAGATTAAGTGACTTGACCAAGCTTGCACAGCTAGGAAGTTTCTGAGGCTGGATTTGAACTCAGTCTTCCTGACACCAAACCCAGCCCTCTCTCCACTATGGCACCCAGCTGAGACCATTAGCCAGATCAAAAATCTGGTTAACTGATGTAGATACCAAGATAAATAAAAGAATTAAGTCCAACCTTTACACATTTCACTAGAGCAAAAATTAAAGTGGAGGTGATTACTAAGGGAAAAGTAGGTTTGAAAAACAATTAGCAGATTTTCAGTCTACCCTGATGAAATCACTAGACAATTATACAGTGCTTAACTTCCCCTTTTCAGTACAGACACAGACTAATTGGATTCCTTAAATAAATTCAACTGTAGGATTCCTGATCCCACCATAATCTTGTCTTAGTCTATGTATTCAAGCTTTGTTGTTGTTACTTCCGAACATAAGCCATTCACTCTAGTTGGGTCAATTTCCTTGTTGATTCAATTTTAAGTGATCAACAGGCATTTCTGAATTGCCTCCTATGTACTAGGAACTGTGCTAGGTGCTGAGGATACAAAGAATGAAATGAAATAGCCCCTGCCCTCAAGGAGTTTCCATTCTATTATGCTAATTTCTTCCATTTTTTAAGACCACACTACACTCTTATACTCAACCTCTGTTGCCTGCACTTACTGAATCTAAGTTGGTTGGTAAATTCCCTTTCCACCTCTTGATTTTTTTTCAGTAGATTCTAGTTTTTACTCTTTATTTAAATTGTCATAATTTATAATTCAGAATTTCAGTATGGAAGCTTTCCCATCCTTCCATCTCTGAATTCCTATATTGAATTTTATTCCCTGGGATTCTCCTGATTTTTCTTCTTAATTCTTTGCTGAAATTTTCTCTCCCAAAATCTAGGATACAGATTATAACTATCTTTCTTCTCTTCTGTCAGAAATTATAGGAGGGGGTATCATTTCCCCTCAAAGTTAATGTTATTTCATCCAAGCCACGAGTTCCTTTCTATTTGTAAGAACTGTGCCTGGAATAGTTTCCCCTTGCTGCTTCCTCCACCTTTTGAAGGATGAAATTATCATCTTCTGTTCCTGACACTAGGAAAGATGCAAAGTTTATATTTGATGTGGTCTCTGTCCTTGTGAAAATGTAAAGTCTAATAGGAAATGACACAGAAAAACGGGTGTTTTATCACAGAATCATCTCCTATTCAGAACTTTTACTGATCCCCACCAATTAATAATTCTCTGTAATTCCTCAAATTATTTTCTATTTTCCTTTCTGTATAAAGCATAAGGTCCTTGAGGTCAGGGACTTTCATTTTTGTCTTTGTATTCCCAATTCCAAACATGGTCCCTAGCAAATAGTAGTTGCTTAATAAATATCTGTTGAGTTGAATTGAGCTGAACATACAAACTCCATTCTCTTCCCATTTTTGGAGATGGAGACAATATCTGCCCCCTCTTTAGTCCCACAGCATCTCTTCTCCATAGTCCATTAAGGACCATTGACAGTGATACATCAATCCAATTTACTAACTCTCTGAAGAACTTAGAAGATAATTCACATGGGCCAGGAGTTCTGAACTCATCAAAGTTAGTTAAGCATTCTTATTGCAGATCTTTACTTATCTTGGCTTACTCTCTATTAGTCATTTTTGTTCTGTTTTTTTCCAGGGCAAAGATTTTTCACTTTGACTGAGAAAGCAGAAGAAAAATAATAATAGTTGAGCCACACTATCTTTGCTCTGTAGTTCATTATCATCTATACATCCACCCCCAAATAGTCGTCCTATTCTTTAATTGATTTTTCTCCTTTCCTTCAATATAGCAAAAAAAAAAAACAGATTGCTATTCTTAACTTTCCTTGCTAACCTCAGCTTATTCTGAGCATCAGCACTCTTGACATTATTCTTAGATGCCTATTAGTGCCTGGCCAAATGAACCATGACATAACCCAAGTTGTCCATATGGTCCTTTTCTGCCAGTCTTCCTGATTAATGCAAACTGAAACCTAATCAATTACAAGTTGATCCATATCAGTCACTGGGGAACTTTGCAGTGACCTAGACTAAATGCTCTGGTCTGAATGTTGTTTCTAAGAGATACAGAGAGATACCATTATAGGAAGTGATCAAAGAAGCACAATTCAAATTATTAAGGATAGAAATGATGGCATATGTAGCCCTAAATAACCCAGAGATTAAATAGATGAGCAATTTGATCTCCTTGGGCCCAACAAGAAAAGAACTAAAATTAATTCAGCAGTGATGATTTCCTCTTTGTCTTTTTTTTTTGCAGCCCAACAGAAACTCTTAGGCCACTTCAACTTAAAAGATAAAAACTTACATGGGACCCATTAATTATTCAAGCTGAAGTTCATGAAATAGATCAATTATACCTTTTAATGAACTGACTGGAGGATTAGTAGTGACTGAAGTATATGGTATGACATTCCTCTATTCATTCAAGTGAAAATATAGTATTTATTTAGGTTTATTTTGATGATAAATTTGAAATTAATTCATGACATTATGTTATACCTTAGTGATTTCTTTAAGAAAGGAAGATATATTTATTTATCTGTATTTGTGAATGTTCAGCATATATACATATAAGAAAACAGGACAGAAGGGATCAATAAAGTCTCCAGGTAGAGGATGATTTCTATAATAAAATGTCTGTGATTCTGTCTCATCTACCTACTTGATTTTATATTTCCACAAGGGCAGGGACTACATCTTATTGTCTTGTTTAAATTTTGCATCTTCCCTAATATCTAAGGCAGAGGATAATTATTTCATCCTTCAATTGACAGTGTAAGCAATAAGGGGAAAGTATTTGCACATATATACACATATGTGTGTATGTATATAGAGAGAGGGGAGGCTCTAATATATATGGTCTGTGTGACCCTGGATAAGTCATTTAACTTTTCAAGGCTTTAGGCAACTCTCCAAAATTATTAGTTCCAGAACAGTAGTCAAATATGCATTGCTAGAAGTAGCCTCTCTGAATCTCAGTCTCTTCATCTGTAAAATATGGAGGTTTAACTAGATAACTCTAAAGTCCCTTCTAACTCTAAATCTATGTGACTCTGAACTTAGATGAGGAGTGGCCAAAGGAACCAGGGAAGTCTAGCCCAGAAAAGAGAGGGAGTCATGACAGCTATCTTCAAGGATTTAAAGAATTGACATGAGAAAGAGGAACTTGATATATTTTCTTTGGCCTCTAAGTACAGAACTAGGAGCAATGGTAGGAAGAGATATCTGGATAAAGATAGAGATATAGAAATAGATATAAACACAGATATGAATTGAATTGTAGATGTTTGAATTAGAAGGGACCTCAGAAATACTCACATTAAATATATTTTCAGACTCTATGCAGGAAAGTCCTATCAATTACTAAATGCTTAGCTCCATATCATGTATAATGTAAGCTCATCATGGGCATGAACTGTTTCATATTGGCTAAGTGATCCTGGACAAGTCATTTTATATCTCAGTACTCCAGACAACTGTATGACTATAAGTCGAAGGGAAGGTGATGACCTGCATTGGTAGAGGGAGTTTCATCACCTGCACATTCCCTATACCAGTGATATCACAAGTCCAGTCCATATTCTATTCCCAATCTCCAGCACTAAGAAGTAGCTGGCACATAGTAGGCATTTCATACTTATACAGCACTTCTGATATTTCCAAAGTGCTTTTCATTTATTTTCCCATTTTATCCTTGCAACAACCCTGTGAGGTAGGTGTTATTATAATTCCCATTTTGCAGATGTGGAAACTGAAGCTGAGAGAGGTTCAGTGACTTGTCTGGGGCCACACAGCTTGGAAGCATCTGAGGTAAGTTTAAATCCCAGGTCTTCCTTATTTCAAGGCCAATAATCTATCCACTATGCCATTCCTATATTGTAACCAGGGCAACCAAGCATTAAAATTAGTTGGGAATGAAGGTACTCTTTAATTTACTTTTCCCATTTCTCCCTTCATTTTTATTTTTATTTTCCTTTTTCTCTTTCATTTTTGTCAATCTTTGGAATAGCCAAAGAATAAAAAATAAATCTGATCAATTTGGGTTGAAGCTTTTATCTTTCTTCAAGGCGCGACTCCTCAATGAATCCTTCCTTGCTCCACTGCCCAATGCACAAAAAGTGCTTTCTTCTTCCTCACGTTCTCCATCTCTCTTTTGTTTCTGATCATATTTTACTTTGTTACATAAAAAAATACATGTGTGGATATATACATATGTGTGTATATGTATATTTGCTCTTTGTAGATTGTAAATTTCTCGAGGGAAGGGATTGTATCCCTTTTTACCCTTGTATACTCATGTTTAGTATAATGTCTTGTACATTTGGGGGTGGGGGTGGAGGGAGACAGTAAAAACCTGTGATTTCATTAGGTTTTGGAACTTCTGCTATGTAAATGCTCTCTACCAATGCAGTTCCACAAACTTGTATGTAATTAACAGTTGCCTAGGAGCATTAAGAGTTTAAAAGGCTTTCTCATGGTCACATAGACAATTTGTCCAAGATCTTCATAACTGCAAGTTCTACCCCCTATACACTACAGATATCTAGATATAGATATTGATAGAGATAGAGATAGAGATAGATAGTTATAGAGAGATCATAGATAGATAGATAAATAGATAGATAGATTTCACCTATCTATCCACTATCTCATTTTTTCCAGTAGGGAATTTAAACATTTTCCTTTGGCTCATTTTGGGTGCTTATTTTTTAGGATACTATCCCTGCCATGACCAGTATAAAAGACTAGGTGGTTCTCAAGGTATAAAACTGAGAAAGAAGAAATTAGAGAATGGGAGGCAGCTCAGGCTGTACTTTTGAGCCTACATTTCTGTGGTGGCTCCCAGCAAGCCATTGACAAAGCTATGGCATTGCCTTTATTTCTCTCTGTCCTGTTTTCATAGCTGTTTCCTTTAGAAAGATTTCAGAAGTTTGGGAAAGACTCAAAAAGTTTCTTCTGCCCTCAAATAAGACCCCAAAGTACTTGAATTTCTCATCCTCTGTACAACACTTAAATGCAAGAGGCTGACCTGGACCCTAGTCAAGAAAAAGCAAAACATTCAGAAGTATCAAAATGTCCTTCTGGTCATAGTCATTCCTGATAAGAACCAGCCTTGGAATTATTTTATCTCATTGGTGCTTCAGGATGACATCAGGAGCAGCCCTGCATCCTGGCTTGTAATTAAGTTAAATCTCTACCTTTAAACCAGTTAAGCAAGAGGATGAGGTTGTTGGAGAAATCCTCAGATAACAAAGATTTCTTAACTCTTGGATAATACTGTATAAGATTAGATCTGCTTGAGGTATGGTTAGGAAAACTGTTCCAAATGAAATAAAAACCAACATCCTATTTTAAAATGCCCATTCACATGCACATAAAATCAGGGTACTTTTAACACAAGATACAGTGACTATGATAATAGTAATAGCTGTCACTTATATGACACTTTAAGGTTTACAAAGCATTTTCTAAATGCTATCTCATTTTATCCTCACAACAGCTCTGCACAGTAGGTGTTATTGTCATTCCTATTTTACAGATAGGGGAACTGAGGTATATAGATTTCCCCTGTGATTACATAGATGGTGTCTGAGGCCAAATTTGAACTCAGGTCTTTATGACTCTAGATGCAGCACTCTATCTACTGTACCACTTGAGCTGACTCAAGCTCAGTAGAAAATTGGAAGAGAGTTTGATTTCCTATGGTCAGATTTCTATTATGCCAATAAGCTACCTTATATGTCCAATTTTTTTAAAAACCATAATCAATCAATGAACATTATTAAGTGCTTCCTATTGTTGAGGTTTAGGAGTGTGGAACTCCAAAACAGAAACATACAGGTCCTGCCCAAATGAATTTGACCCAAGCCTTCTTTCAGCCAAAGACAAGGTTTATCGAACATGATCAAGGGTTGGTGAGATTTTAAGAATCTGCCATATTGGCCAGACTCTTAAGGAATCTAAGCATTTGTATCACTAATGCAATTGGGCCAGATTGAATCTAAGCCATTGGCCAGATTGAATATGAGCACCTTAATGGAGGCAAGATGGATCTTATATATAGAGAAGGGGTCTAGAGAGGATCTTGATGGGAGTGGCCAGTAGGCTGGGGTGACTGGGAGGTTGAAAGCCAGGGACCTGGACTGAGAGAATGGGATCTAGATAGGATCAAGGGTGGGAAGTAGCCAGGGGCCATGAGGAGGTAACAGACAAAGAAGGGCTGAGCTAGGAAGGGCAACAGAATTGGGAGATTGCCATAGGCGATAAAGAAAGGCCAGTTGGGAGGATTATAGTCTCAGGCAAATGCCAGAGACTTGATCAAGTAGGGAAATTCAAAGAACAGTCAAGGGGAGGTGGGGTTTCCAGAGCCTATCATTTCCCCCTCCAACAAATGGGACCCAAATTCTTTTGGGGTAAAGGGCAAAGGTCTTGTCTTGGGCCTGTATCCCATCACCATACTATTTAACTGGGTTTGTCTTTTTTCCTTTGGATCAATGGCTTCATATCAAAGAGGATTCATATCAATCCTCTTTTTCTGTTCTTTATATAAGGAAAAATATTTGTTGAAGTTTTGTCTTCAGATTAACAAGAAACATTAAGAAGAAAACCCTGAAAAAGAAGTCATTTTACTTAGACCACTACTCTATTCAGGCAATTGTCTGATATAATTTTGACCACTGAATTAACTCATTGTTTGAATAAAATGGCTAAATCAGGAGTTGTTAGGCATTCTCATATTCTAACTGCCTTGTTTTTAAAATGAGGTTGTAAGGCCCAGAAAGGTTAACTGATTTGACAAGGGTTACACAGCCATTAGCTCTCTGAGAAGGCATTCAAAACTAGAAATTCCAGAATCCATTTCCAGTGTTCTCATCACTATATCACAATGTCTCTCATAGCCACAGAGTGCAGACAATAGACTAATAATAATAATAATGATAATAATAGCTAGCATTTCTATAGCATTTTAAGGCTTGCAACATATTCTAAATATATTATCTCACTTGATCCTCACAACAAAGTAGGTGAGGCAGGGGGCTATTATCCCTATTTTACAGAAAAGGAAATTTAGACTAAAAGAGGTTAAGTGACTTGTCCAGGGTCATACAGTAGTAAGTATCCAAGGCAGGATGTGAACTCAGTTCTTCCTGACTCCAAGTCCCACACTCTATCCACTGGACCACCTAGCTGCATCAACAGTGAAACCTGGAAGCCTAAACCAAGTTTACCATCTGGGGCTTTGTTCCAGGGTATAGATTTAGAAGATACTAACAGGATACTTGAGATATAAGATATCTCAAGATATTTGAGGTACTTCAGCCTAGTTAGCAAGTAAAAAATTAGGCCAAATAGGGAGCTACCAAAAGGCTGACTGGAGTGCATTTTTTCCATCTTGTCTAGCCATGTTGCACCTTGCCCCTGCCAAAAGAAAACAATATACTTCTTTCTCCTAAATCTACCCAAGAACAAATGAGCTTTGCACCATTTAACACAGGTGCAAAAATTCCTAGTTATATCTGAAGACAACTATCATTTTTTAGATAATTTTCTCCCTTCTTTGACTCCTTTATGGTGTACCAACCTTTTCTAGTTTCTCAGTTATAAAATTTCAAAATTATCATGTAGTGCTTAGGGGGAAAGAGAGGAGAAGATGGGATTTTCTAACTAAGCATTCTAACTCAAGAGGGGCTTTCAGATCAAGAAATGAACAAGTTCTCAATCATAAGACTATTATCAAATCATTGGCTCTACAATGAACATGTCATTAGTTTTGGTCATCATATTTCCCGTTACTGATTTCCAGTTGAAAAGATGAGCTGGGTAGATGTCAGAGAACAAGGTATCTGGATCAATATGCCTACAACATTATTGCACAGTTTTCTGCACTTTGAAATCTCTTTTGGCAGCCCCTGTAGCTGATCTGGTACTTTGAAATCCATAGGGAATAAAGGACATGTAGCCAGCCTGAAACAGAAAAGAAAGCTCGTACCTAGATATTTACTGTACTTCTTGGCTTCCCATCAGAATTCTGATTATTACTGTTACATCCATAAGAAACATAGTCAAGAGAAATTTCAAACACAGATCCCAAATCTCTCATTTCAAAAAATATGTTAGATTCCATGAGTAAAGTAAGATTCTCCTCTGTATCAAGCTATACAAATATATTTATATACTTAGAGCACACATTGTAAATGTGCCCGGGATCATTGTTATTTTGCAGCAATCTTTCTTTGTCTGAGCAGTCAGTTCAATTCAATAACCATCTATTGAACACCCACACTGTGCAATGACAACAACAAAAAGGTATCATGGCTTAAGCTGGGATTCCTATCTAACACCCACAGACTCCTACCTCAAAGGGGTCTGTGGAGAGTTCAGGCAGTCCATGAATCTGAGTGGGAAAAAAAGTTACATCTTTATTTTCAATAATATCTAAATAAAATTTGCCTTTTCCTTCAATTAGGAATTTAAAAAAACATTCTGAGAAGGGGTCCATAACCCAGCCAATAAACACTTATTAAACTATTACTTTGTGTCAGGCAATGTACTAAATGCTTGGAGTGCAGTTAATAGAAAGAAGGTCCCTGCCCTCAAGGAGTTTACAGTCTGAAGAAGGAGACAACACACAGAAGGAGGCAGGAAAGGAGAGGAAGGGGCCACCAGAGGGTATCTTGTTCCTTGGAGTTAAAACCAGGCAGGACAAAGTAGAGTGAGCTGAGAATCTAGTTTCTGCCCTTTATGAAGGAAGGCATGGGAAGAATTTTGGTACTCTACCCTCTAGCCTGCCAATCAGAGGGGTGAGGAGGCTGAGGGAGGTAGGGTCAATAATGGATGAATAAATAGATAGATAAATAAATAAATAGGTAGATAGGTAGATAGATAGATAGATAGATAGATAGATAGATAGATAGATAGACAGACAGAAGATTGGTAAGTTTACAATTTGCAGAGCAAATGCTAACCTACATTGTTAGAAGGAATTTCCCCTCCAGTTATTCACTTTAGCGATGAAAACAGAGTTGAATAATATGGATTCAATTCTGCCTCTGATACTTACTACTAGGATGACCTTAAATAAATCATTTTATCTCTCTGAGGCTCAATTTCCTCAGCTGTAAAAATGAAGGGTTTGCATAATATGGTTTCTCAGGCTCCTTTCAGCCCTAAAGCTATGATCCTATGAGAGTCAAGTAGAGCACTATAAGAGATTGTAAGTTCTTTGAGGGCAGGCACCATCTTTTGTCTCTTTTTGTGTTCCCAGCACTTAGCACAGGGCAAATGTTTATTGACTGACTGATTGATTGAAAATTGAAAAAGGGGACATGACTTCTCCCTGGATAGAAGAGGGATCAGGGACAATTTCATGAAGAGCCAGCATCTAGTTAGGCATTGAAGAAGGCAGGGATTTCAACAGATGCCCCTTAAAGAAGAAAGAGACTTCAGCAATCAGGAGAAAGATTCTATTCCAAGTATGGGTCTCCATTTATGAATAAAGGCATGGAGCCAGAAGACAAGAGCACTAAGATGAGGGGTGGAGAGTAGCCTAGTTTCACCAAAAGATAGACTACATCAAGGAGAGTTGTATGAAACAAGACTGAGCAGGTTGTAGACAGATCGTGGAGAACCTTCATCAGGAAGAGAGTTAAGCTGCCTTTGATGAGCAATGGGGAACCACTGAAGATTTTTGAGTGGAGGAATGAGATGATCAAAAGTCACTGCATCAATACCTCTTCACAGCCTGGCCTCTTCCTATATTTGCAGTCTTTTTACATTTTACTCCCTTTCACATACTCAAAAATCTACACTGGCCTCCTTCCCATTCCTCAAACATGGCGCTCTATCGCTTGTTCCCCAGACCTGGAATGCCCGGCCCCCTCATCTCCTCCCCTAAGTCTCCCCAGTCTCCTTCAAAACTTGGTTCAAGGGGCAGCTAGGTGGTGCAGTGGATAGAGCTCCGGCCTTGGAGTCAGAAGGACCTGAGTTCAAATCTGGCCTCAGACACTTGACACTTGACACTTACTAGCTGTGTGACCCTGGGCAAGTCACTTAAGCCCTATTGCCTTACCAAAAAAAAGAAAAAAAAATTTGGTTCAAATTCTACCTTCTGCAGGAAATTTTGGCCATTGCTTTCCCCTCTCCAACAGCTGTTAATATCTTCCTTTCTCAGTTACCTTCTATCTAATCTGTATATATTTGGTATAGACCGGGAGGTTATGTGTTGTCTCTACTGTTTGAATGTAAACTCCTTGAAGGCAGGGTCTGCATTTGCCTTTCTTGTTAGCCCCAGTGCTTGGTACAGTACACATAGCAGGCACTTAATGAATGCTTTTTGAATGACTTGAGGACTTGTGATTTTGTCAGCGAACATCAACAGGGATTACAGCCTCCCCATGTCGCTAGATAAATCTTAGAGTTGCCTTAAACACAGAGAAATTCAGTATCTTGTTCACAAGAACAAAAATAGCTAGCGGCAAAGTGCATAGAGCACTGGGCATGGAGTCAGGGATTGCTGAATTCAAATCCAGCTTCAAACACTTAGTAAGCTGTGTGACCCTGAGCAAGTCACTTAAAAAAAAAAAAAACCATCTGCCTCAGTTTCCCTTTCTGTAAAATGAGGTTCATAACAGCTTCTACCTCACAGGGTAATTGTAAGGAGAAAAGGGGGTAATATTTGTAAAAGTGTTTAGCACTGTCTGGCACATAGTAGGTGCCTAATAAGTGATTATTGTCCTTCCCTCTACTCCTCATGAGTAGATAGCTAGTACTCTAAGCACCAGAGGATGGCATCTGAACAGAGGTTCCCTGACTCCAACACTCTTCACTGTTCCATGATGTCCCTCTGACATGAGCATAATCATGAAGGAAGAAGACTAGGTCAATAATATGGAAGAATGAATTGAAGAAAGGATAGACTGAAGATGGAACATCTGGTTAGAATGATCTGATGAGATCATTGGATCCTAGATTTGGAAATGGAAGGAGCCTTAGACACCAGTGAATCCAATTGTCCCATTTCATAGATGGGTAAACTGAGGCTGAAGAGGTTGACTGACTTGTCGTACAGGTTACAAGTGTATGAGCAGGTATTTGAACCCATATTTTTCTAACTCCAAATCAAGCACTGTACCCACTATACAATGCTCTTTCCTCAATGAGCCACTAAGGTCTCTCCCTTCTTGTTCTAAATCCTGTGGTCCTCTTCCATTTACACCAACCTGTTCTATCCAACGCCAGATGTTGTGAAATTGCTAACAATAATGAAAACTCTTTGTCATCTAAGAAGCCACTCCTGTGACCTAGTGCTACAGTCAGAAATCATTGGCAAGTAGTGAGAAGAGGGCAATGTATTCCTTTCCCACAAATCCACAATATGGTAAATTATTAGCACCCTTTTAGGCTAGATTAGGATGATAGACCTCAGAGGCCTTCTAAACCACCCTCATCACATTATGAATGAGGAAATTAAGTCCCAGGGAAGTTGCATGACTTGCCCAAGGTCACATAGGTAGTAAAGGCAAAGGCAGAAGTTAAACTCATACCCAGAAGCTGAAGTTTTTTTTTCCATTGTACCCTAATGCATCCCTCTCAGTAGACATTCATCTCCCAAGGAGTCTGCCAGTCATGTTAAAGAAAGGAAATATGAAAACTTTGTCATCATTCTAAGAGGTCAATTATCTCCTTGTCTGTTTTTTCAGACAGAGCCAAATTACTTAATTCACCCTTGTAGGTTAGTAATTTAATAATTAGAAGTGCTAGTAATTTCTTTAGTATATGGTTTTTAACTTCTTGTCTTCAAAAAATTTATTGAAGGTGGAGAGAGCATTAAAGCATCAGTATTTCAGAAACATCTAGAAATCCGACAAGGGTAGAAGATCTGCTCCCCAATCCAGGATATTCAGGGTCATTAACATGAATGAAATTAACATGAATGAAAGTGAGCTATGGATGGGATTTGATTTTGTAGCTAATTGAATAATAAGTTGTTATTATTTGCCACTTTTGTTAAAACACCCCCTTTCGAGGTTGGCATTTTGACCAAAAGACTGTGATTTCTTGAAGTTTCTTTCTGTTTTAAAGAGAAATGGATTTGTTTTATCCCTAGGACACTGAAAATCAACAGACATCTCAAATAACATGGTTGCCCTCATTTAAGTTGTTATTTATGGGCAAAACAAGACAGTTCTTGGAAAGTGAGGTGGTGAATCTAGGCAATGTTTTAAAGAATGCAGGGGGAAAGTAGACACACAAAACTATAACAAACCTCTTACATCTCATCTATCCTTCTAATTAGGAAAGCAAAATAATTATGGGAAGCAACCTGCCTTAAAATTATAAACAATGGACTAAGGACTTTGATCTTTGACCAGTTTCTGCCAATAACTAACTATGTGACTTTGGGCAAATGTCTTCACCTCTCCAGGCCTCAGTTTACTATAATTACTAAAACTTACATAGCCCCTTATAAATATTATTTTGTTTGAGCCTCACAGCAACCCAATGAAGGAGTCATTATGGGTACTATTATCCCCATCTTACGGATGAATTTACTGAAATTCAGAAAAGTTGAGTAACTTGTCCAGGGTCATATGGCTAGTAATAATCCAAGATAGAATACCTAACACAGTCTTACTGATGTGAAATCCTTACTCTATCAAAGAGTCCATGTTCCTTCATCTATGAAATAAAGACCTGGGATTAGGCAACCTATGGGGACCATTCCATCTCTAAGATTCTGTAAGTTTCTTTACTTTTTAATCGAACTCTCGAGGTAATTACCTTAACACTCCCTCCCCTTTGTTAGTATAAAGCTAGCCTAAATGTAATTAATAATGCATCAAATAAAAAAAATAGCTGGGCTTCTACTTGGTCCTTTTCCTGTTCCAGAGATGAAACTAATCCATTGATCTTTTCAACAAAAAGGGAACCACTAAAGGAAATCTTTTCACATTATTTTCAGCTTTTCCTTTCAATCCAAACACCCCATTCATGTGACCTTATGTAAGTCTATCAGAGCAAACCAATTATCTGAGGTTTCTTGCATGCTTACATTTTAGGATCAGATCAATGAAATGAACTGGTCACAGGGTAAGTTTATAAGGGGATCAAAGTTCTCAATAGATTTTCCAATGAAGACGGTTTCCAGGAGGGTAGACCAAAGTGCTGGATTGAATGCAATTCTATGGGAAAAAAAAATCAAATAGAACTACAGTCAGATTTAATAACAGTGCAGCTATTAAAGTTTGGTGAATGGAGTAAAAGTACATTGTCAGGTTACTTAAGGACAATTGGAGAAGGCCTTCCAATTTAAACATGCTTGTAGTTTTAAAGAGTATAGGGAATTTGTAACTTCTTATAATTTGGATTAGATAAAAGCAGATTTTGCCCAACAGGATTTATTTGAATTATTAGTTTATTTATAAGACCATCTCTGTCTCTCTCTCTCTCTCTCTCTCTCTCTCTCACACACACACACACACACACACACACACACACAATGCCAGTGCTGTATCTAAAAATTGTAATTCTCTAGGTATGAAAACTATAGATGGAAGAAAAGAATTCTATGGTCCAGTTCTCTCCTTCACATAAAGAATAAATTCTCTTAAAGTTTTTGTTAGGACAGAAGGATTACTTGTACTCAAAAGGTGGAGAAGGATTAGTATGGGTTTAATATCTCAGGTAATGAAAAATAGAAAGATATACTCAGAAAGGGACTAAGGGAGGGTGGGGCTGTGCATGATCAATGTTCAACAATTGTTGGAAATCCTACTTTTGCAAAATTTGAAACTTAATGTCTCATTATGAATGACATGGAGAATGCTCAGTGGGAAATGAAAGGAAGGAAATAAGCATTTATCAAGCACCTACTATGTGCAAGCACTTTACAATAAATATTATTTCATATGCTCCTCAGAACAACTCTTTGAAATAGATGCTATTATTATCCCCATCTTATAGCTGAAGAAACTAAGGCAAATAGAAGGTAAGTTACTTGCCCAGGGTCACACAGCTAGTAAGTGTCTAAGGATAGATTTGAACTCAGGTCTACCTAACTCAAGGTCCAGCATTTTAACCACTGTCCCATTTAGCTGCCTAAGTTACAAAGGAGACTTTAGAAAGGAAGAATGAAAGAGAATTTTCACAGTCAAATATAGATGTATGCAGAGAAGAGAAAAAGTCATGAATACTTCATAATGGGTGGAAAGGATAAAGGGGTACTCCATGTGCTTGGAGGTAGGGAAGGGGGAGTATTCCATGGTCCTTTCAAGGATGGAGAGGGTTGAGTTGGACTTGGATTGACATCTCCCTTATAAGACGTATCACTGAGTTATGAGTCAAGGAGGATCAGATGCTTGAATAGGGAGCTTGGCATGTAAGAAAGGACTGTGGAAGTCCTTTGTGTCTTGTGTCTACTTAATTCCCCTTACAATTTGTATCTGAAAGGTGAAGATCAGGACTTCTCTGGCTATATCTCTAATCTGAATGGAAACTCAAACCAAGTCCTGGCTTTGGCACTCATTACATGTGAGACCTTGGACAGATCATTAACCTCTCTGGACCCAATTTCCTCAAAGGCGAAGGACTAGATGACCTTGGTTCCTTCCTGTTTTAAAGTTCTGATCGGTACCAGATCTAAATCCATGATCCTATCATACTTCCTCCTGGGATTTTCAAGGGCCATACTACATAACTTAATTTTTAATATGCTTAAATAAGGTTATAGGATCATAGATTAAGAGTTTGAAAAGACCTTAGAGGACATTGAGTCCAATTGCCTCATTTTACAGCTGGGGAAACTGAGGCTCAGGGAGGTGAATTAACTTATCCAAGGTCACATTTGAAGTAACTGTCTGAGGCAGAATTCAAATTTAGGTCTTCTTGGCTTTAAGTCCAGCTCTCCATCAATACAACATGCTTCATCTCCAGGTTAAAGGGTAATTTCAAACAGTGTAATTATGACATTAACATTTTCTTAAATAGAGACTAAAGTCTCAGTAGTTGCACTTATTGTTTAATTTCTTCATCTTTAAAATGGTTGTGCTCCTACTTGTAATCCCTACCTCAGCAGAGCCATAGTGAGGATCCAGTAAGATAATGTATTCAATGTGCAATATCAGATATGATTGGGAGGATTCTGAAAATATCAAGCCAAATATAGAGAGAGGATGAGCAGACGATATGGTCCGGATATGATCTGAGCAGAACAATGGTTATATTGCTTCCTTATTCAAATTTGCATTGAGTATTCCCATTGGGCTGGAACCAATTGCCATATCTTGTTGTTGTTGGTCATTTCAATCATGTCTGATGCTTCATCACTCTATTTGGGGTTTTCTTGGCAAAGATACTGGAGTGATTTATAATTTCCTTCTCCAACTCATTTTACAGAAGAGGAAACTGAGGCAAAAAAGGTCAAGTGACTTGCCCAGGGTGACATAGCTAGTAAGTGTCTAAGGCCAGATTTGAACTCACAAAGATGAACCTTCCAGACTCCAGGCCCACCACCTATCTGCCCTGCCGTATTTTACATAATTATAATTTCAAATAGTACAAATTCAAATTTATGCAACTACTTCACAGTATTCATTATCTTATACTAATTGGAACTTAGCTACTAGGTCTTAAAATACCCTTGGACTTTGGTCTTAACTGACAAGAAGTCCATATTTTTAAAAAGAATAATCCATTCCTCTCTTAATGATATTGCTCTCTTAATGCAGCCTAAGGTGGCATTGGCATAACTATATACAATAAATTCTTCTTTCCCAAGATACATATTAGTCTTTCCTTCCCCTATGTGACTGATGACTTGATTATTCTCCCCGAGAAATTGAAAGGATTTCATCCAGGTCCATTTCGCCTCCCAAGATGGGGGTGAAGGGAATTAGGGGATATAAGTAGTCTGAGAAGTAGTCTCCTTTTGAGCACAGGAAGCTCCTGGTTGCTTTTCAACACCTCTGTAATTTAACAGCTGACCTGTCAATATGAGATGATCAGAGCAAGAAGGAAAGGGAGACCCAAAGAATCCTCTAGGAAAGCGAAGAAGCATTTTTTGCATTGCCAAGTGGGTTTGCAGCTGCCAGTCCTCTCAGCCCAGCAGTAAGCCTAAGACTGATTCAGCTGTTGTCTATTTTTAAACACAATCTGGAATCTTCTGATGATCTAGATTTGGATTTTCCAACGTGTAACCAACAAGTTACTCTCAAACTCATGGCTCACCCCACACCTGAGATGTACCTTTATTAGCATTATTATCAGGCCATTTATATCTTAAAGAATATTCTCTCTCTCTCTCTCTCTCTCTCTCTCTCTCTTCCCCCTCTCTCTCTGAATTAATAAATGAGTTAGTTAAAAATAATTTTTTTCTCAAGTTATAATTTCCATGTTGTAGAGACCTCTTGCAATTCCTCCCACCAATGCAGATCAATGATTGCTCCATAATTTATAGACTTAAAGATAGTTCCAGGGTGATTTATCTATGGTCATACACATGTAAGAGTCATGACTTGAACCCAGATCTTCATGGTTTTCAAGGCTGACCCTATAACCACAACACCACCATGTTGCTTCTCCAAAGCAACAACGGTGCAAAGCTCCCAGAGGTAATGCCTCGTTGTCCTGGCACTTACTTAGTTATAAGCTCCTTGAGGGCAAAGTCTGTAAATGATTTCACCTCTGTATACTCATGACCACCAAATCACATAGGTCAATAATTCAGTGATTCTGTAAACTCTTGAATGTAGGCAGTCACTCCACTGGTATAGATTGCAACCCATCCATCCATGCCAAATCATCCAATGTGAAGTTTGTTGATGATTTATCCAATAGAACGGGAGAACTTCATCTAGGTCTTGACATCCTGAAGATATACAGGTAGTATACAGGCTATCCATCTCTTATCTCTCACTCATACCACACAATCAGCCCATCTCCTGTTTCTGCCTATCTTGAGTGTAGGTCATCATTACAGTGAATATGAGATAAATGTTTATTGAATTTGAATTCAACATGACACATATGTTTATGTATTTTTACGGAGGGCATAAATATACATGGATTACATATATGCATGCTATATGCTTATGAGTCATGGAAGACTAGAGTCTCCAAAGAATTAAACATAAATTTCACTCAGAGAGCAACAGAGAGACCAATGGCATATGTAAGCAAGCTGTAACACTTCACAAATAAGGAACTAAGAAGTACTAAAATATATCATCAGAGAATGAGAAAGGGAGGGACTAGATCTTGTGATATCATTTCTATAAAGAACTCCAACATGAGAATGCTCCTTTTACCACTGCCTCTTGGCACCTTCTCTACAACATGAAGTCCTAGACAGTTACCTAAGGCACTGAGAGATTAAGTGAATGGCCTTGTGTCAGAGAGCTAGAATGTGTTAGAGATGGGATTTGAACCCAGGGCTTCTTGGCTCAGAAACCAGTTGTCTATTCACCATAACACACTGTCTCTTTCATCAAAGAAATGGAAGATGGACTGTTGGGGAAAATGAAGGGTAGATGGCTCCTTTGTTCCACTGTTATCTTTATGATAACAAGATGAAATAAAGAAGGTCCAGTGGATGGGCACCTGTGGAGGATTTATGGGAGGACATGGACAAGAGACATATATACAACTTGGGTATGCATGGGTGGGTTGTGATGAGGAAATATCCACATAAATGATATCAGATATGTGTTGACTGCATTAAATCTTTGAGTATAACTTTACAATGCTAATTCACAAGTTCAGTATTTTCTAATTATCCTGAATACATTGTTCCCAAGAGATGTTCTTCCCAATCCATAATATTCATGCATATAGATTAGAAGAAATAATAAAGACAAATTTGCCTGATAGCCTAACTAGATACAGGCTGTTAATAGACCGTTAACAGTCAATTGACTGGTTTCTGTGTAGAAAATTCTCCTCAATGTCATTCAACATGGATTTGGAACAAACCTTTTTGAACAAGCATTTTATAGAAAAAAGTCAGCCTCCAAATAAGAAAATTGGTATCCAAAATCATATATGATGGATTATTCTCTTTAAAAATATGGACTTCTTGTCACTTAAGATCAAAGTCCAAGTGTATTGCAAGCACTAATAATGTTCAATGAAATTGTTAATAGCAATTTCAAAATAAAACAGAATGATAGGTTTCACATTGTATGAGGATAATTGTTGTCTCACATATAAGATTATTGGTTAAATGGGCAAGTTTGCCAAGTACCCATTTGCTTCTGGGAGAAATAAAAATTCAACTTTACATTTAAAGCCCTTCACAACCAGGATCCAACTTTTCCTTACAGATTTATTTTGCATTTCTCCCTTTGTGCATTCCAGGCAACTAACATGGGTATTTGTTGTTCCATGAACATGGCATTCAATCTTCTGCTTCCTTGCCTTCCTACAAGCATCTCATCCCCAGCCTCCCCCCTTCCTGGAATGCACTTGATCCTCAATTCTGCCTCTTGGCCTCCTTAGCTTCCTTCAAGGCTCACCTCAGGTGCCATCTTCTTTAAGAAGTATTTCCTGATACCACCAGTGATCACCATACTCTCATCTCAAACTTATCTTTTATATCCTTTCTACTAAGTCAATAAGCATTTATTTAAAAAGCACCTACTATGTGCTAGGCACTGTGCTAAGCACTGAGAATACAAAGAGAGACAAAAAACAGTCCCTGCCCTAGAGAAGCTCAAAATCTAATGGAGAAGACAAGCAGCAAACAAATACATACAAACAAATCATATAAAGGATGAAGAGGGAATCATTAACAGAGGGGAGGCATTAGAATGAAGAGTGGGATTGGGAAAGGCTTCCTGTAGAAGATGGGATTTTAATTAGGACTTGAGAAAACCTGAAGGTCGAGATAAGGAGGGAGAAAACTCTGGGCATGTAAGATAGCCAACGAAAATATCCAGAGTCAGGAGATGGAATGTCTTTTTTGAGGAACAGGAAGTCATTGTCACAGGATACAGAATATGTAATGGAGTATAAAGTGTAAGAAGGCTGGAAAAGTTGGGGTGTGGTGGATGGAGCACTGGCCCTGAAATCAGGAGGATCTGAGTTCAAATTGGGCCTCAGACCAAACACTTGACACTTACTAGCTGTGGGCAATTCACTTAACCACAATTGCCTAAAAAAAAGTTGGGGTATGGGGGAGAGGAAAGTGAAGATTATAAAGGGTTATGAATGCCAGAAGATTTTATTTTTTATCCTAGAGGTGATAAGGAGCCCCTGGAGTTTATTGAGTGGGGATTGAGGTGGGGAAAGAGGAGAGCTTGATCTACTCAGACCCAAGCCTTAAGAAGATCACTTTGGCATCTGAGCAGATGATGAATTGGAGTTGGGAGAGATTTGTGGGAGGGAGACCAACCAGCAGGGCTATTGCAATAGCCAGATGTGAAGTGACAAGAGCCTGCACCAGGGTGATGGTAAGTGTCAGAGGAAAGAAGGGGAGAGTATATGGCAGCTGTTAATAAGGGAAAATCAACTGGCCTTGGCCACAGATTGGAGACAGGAGACGGAAGAGTGAGAGTCAAGAGCCTAGGATGACACATCTGGGAGCCTGAGTAACTGCAAGAATTGTAGCACCATGAGCAGTAATTGGGAAGTTTGAAAGGGGAGAGATTTGGGGAAAAGATCATAAGATCAGTTGAGTTTAAGATGTTTATGGGACATCAAGTTCAAGGTGGAGATGCATGACTGGAGGTCAGCCAAGAGGTTACAGCTGGATAAGTAAATTTGAGAATCCACACCATAGAATGACAACTGAATTTATGGGAGGTGATGAGACTACCAACTGAAATAATATTGAGGCAGAAGAGGGCCCACAGTTAGGAGGTGAAACCTGGATGAAGATCCAGCAAAAAAGGCTTTGAAGGAGAAATCAGATAGATACAAGGAGAAGAGGAACAATATTATGAAAACCTAGAGAAAAGGGAACTTACTCCATTTATATAGAACCTCTATGTGCCAGGCACTATGCTAAGCACTTTACAGGTGGTATATCATCAGATCCTCACAACAACCCTGGGAGGTAGGTCCTATTATCATCCCATTTTAAAGATGAGGAAACTGAGGCAGACAGATGGTGAGTATCTGAGGCCACATTTGAATTCAGATCTTCCTAATTCCAGGCCCAGTGCTCTATCCACTGTGTGGTGAGCTGAAAAGTGTTTAGAAGAGCGTGATCAACAGTGTCAAAGGCTTCAGAGTTCAAGAAGGATAAAGATTAGAAAAGGCCATGAGATTTAGCAATTAAGAGATCATTGGTAACTTTGGAGAAGGCAGTTTCAGTGAAATGATGAGGACAGAAGCTAGTTGGCTTTTGAAGTTGTTAACTCCTACCACTACTAGCTAAGTAAGATGTGTGGAGCTTTAAAGACTTGTAAACTGTTTTACCATTAATTTATTTGGTCCTCACGACAACCCATGGGAGTTGATTGCAATGGAATGATTGCATCATTCCATTGTATGTCTCTCAGTAGAGACATAACATAATAGTAGACTCAGTAGAATATAAGCTCATTGAAGGCAAGGATTTGCTTTTCATTATGCTTTTGTCTTTGTATCCCCTAAACCTCAGTCTTATGCCGACCTGTGTGATCCTGGGTGAGTCATTTAACCTCTGAGTGCTCTGTAGAGGCCAGTGGTATAAAACTCAAATAATAAGGGGCCACTAAACTATACACAGGGATGCTTATAGGCAGCATATTAACTTAGAAAGTCACATATTAACATTATCTATGTTCAATTGTATTTTTTCTGTTCTGTTGTATTTTTATTTATCTAGTTAAATATTTCCCAATTACATTTTAATCAGTCAGGCTGCACCCAGGAGCGAATTTGATACCTATGCTCTCTAGACAACTCTCTAAGATTTTAAATTGCAAAGAAGGTGACATCTTGATTTGGTAAAGGGAGTTTACTCATCTGGGAGTTGTCTAATCAAGATGATCGAGGAACTCGTCCCTATTAGGCAGCCTGGAGACTCCTAGTCTGGAATCAAGAAGACCTGAGTTCAAATGTGACTTCAGACACTTACTAGCTGTGTGACACTGGGTTAGTCACTTAAGCTTTGTCTTCCTCAGTGGGAATGGAGATAATAAGAGCAACTACCTTACCAGGATGTTGTGAGGATCAACTGAAACTATATTTGTAAAGCTCTTAGCATAGTGCCTGGCACATAGTTGGTTCTTAATAAATTCTTGGTGTTTCCTTCCTGTCCTTATCTCCAGTCTAGTGCAATGTCTTGAACAGAGCAGGCATTTAATATAAATGTGTTGGTTTGAATTGAATAGCATATCTAGGGTCTCAATGTATCAGACATTCAGTCAGGATATTCATTTTACCTCTATTTTCATTTTTTAAAACGCAGTGTTTCCACCTGAGGAAGAGTAATGAGGCTATCAGTTTTTATGTGAACCATATGCTAAGAACGGTCTGTATTTAACCAGAACCCAGCTCACAGAGGAGGTGTTGGAGGTCATACATAAAAATGCAATAACAAAAACATTAAAACACAGATGCTTGTTCAAGTTTCTCTCTCTATTCACTGGTTCAAAAAATAGCTCTTCGTGTGTTCTTCAATACTGATGTCCCTCCCCACGACAAAATAGTTCTTTTTCTGGTTTTATTGGCAACTGTCTAGGGGAGGGGAGGAAAACAACCTGCAGCTTTGGACAAGGCCTTGCTGAAAGACCACAGATTGCAAGCGGTCGGCTCAGACTGCTCCCAAATGAAGGCTCTGGGGAGAAGCTCGACCTCCCTCACTATGAGAGACATCCTGGAATTGGTTAATTGATATTAGCTATTCAACCTTGGCAAGTCACTTCTCCTCTGTTTGCCTCAGTTTACTCATCTGTCAAAAGGGGATAGTAACAGCACCTATCTTCCAGGATTGTTGTGAGGATCGAATGAAATAATAATTGTAAAGCACTTAGCACAGCGCCTGGCACATAGTAGGCGTCATGTAAACATTAGCTGTTACTATACAGAAAACTTTGAAACAACGATCTCTGGCCATTGTTTTGTGTTATGTGTTTCTTTTCTCAGAGCTCCAGCCTTAGACTTCTGATGATTTTGACGACAGCAGCCTTAGGTATAAAGTCAATAGAGCCTAGCCCTTGGGCAGTTTCCCAAAAGCTGCAGGTTGTTTTCCTCCCCTCCCCTAGACAGTTGCCAATAAAACCAGAAAAAGAACTATTTTGTCGTGGGGAGGGACATCAGTATTGAAGAACACACGAAGAGCTATTTTTTGAACCAGTGAACAGAGAGAGAAACTTGGACAAGCATCTGTGTTTTAATGTTTTTGTTATTGCATTTTTGCATTATTGCATTCTCCTTTGTGCTCCAAGCCGACCCACTATTGTCCGCAGTTCTTGTTGACGACATCCTACCATTGGTTAGGCTGCTGAGAGCTCCTGTTTCAAAGGGTTGTTGTGAGGGAAAGGGCTTGGTGTAAACCTAAAAGTACTATGGGTTGTTGTTACTGTTACTTTTGTCTTTAGTGTTGCCATTGTTGTTGTTTTAAAATGGGTGGGTCCAGGTGAGATTAATAACGCTGCTAGATCCATCCTATTCTTGCTTTTCACTGAATTAGAACTCCATCCCTGCTCTCAGGCAGCCAGGGGGTTGTCATGGGATAATAATCAATCAGCAAGGAATTATCAAACGTCTACCACGTGTCAAACATTGCCCTAGGCTCTGAAATACAAAGAAAAAAGACCTTAAGGTACTTGCATTAGAATGAAGGCAACAACATATATATAATTGAAGTATATTCAAAATATATATACCAGCTCATATGGAAGGGAAGGCATTTGCAGCAAGGAAACCAGGAAAGGTTTCCTGCTGAAGGAGATGCTTGAGCTGAGTTCTTTTTTTAATTATTAAACAGGTACTACTATTTATTTATTTATTATTTAATGATTATTTAGTTATTAATCAGGTACTATGCTAGGTGCAAGCAAGTAGGGCAAATAAACAAGAAACATTTATTATGCTCCTACTATATACCAGGCACTGTGCTAAGTGCTAGAGATACATAAAAGGCAAAAGACAGTCCTTGACCTCAGGGACCTCATAATCTAATGGGGGAGACAAAAAGCAAATAAATATGTACAAAAAGGAATGTAGGAAAAATAGGCTATAATTAAATATAAACATAAATTAAATATAAAAATAGGATATAACTGAAAGAGGGAAGGCTCTAGAATCAAGAGCAGTTGGGAAAAGACAAGGGGATTTTAGTTGGGATTTGAAGAAAGCCATGGAAGCTGATAGGCAGGATTGAGGAGGGAGAGCATTCCAGGCATGAGGAAAAGATGCCCAGAGCTGAAAAATGGATGGACTGTTCTATTCAAGGAGGAGCAAAGAGGCTAGTGCCACTGGATTGAAGAAAAGGAGGTAGAGAGTGAGATGTGAGAAGACTGGAAAAGCAGGAGAGGGGCTAAGTTATGAAGGCTTTTGAAAACCAAATGCCGTAGAGGATTTTGTATTTGATCCTGGAGGCAATAGGGAGCCACTGGAGTTTGTTGAGGGGAAGGAGGGAAGACACATGGTTGGACTTTAGGAAAATCACTTTGGCAGCTGAATGGAAGGTGGATCAGAGTGGGAAGAGACTTCAGGCAGGCAGACTCACAAGCAGCCTATTGCGATAGTTCAAGGATGACATGTAACTAGGGGAAAATAAAATACCAAATAAAAATTTCTTACACTAAAAAAATTAGTCCACGAATGAGGTGACAAGGGTCTGCACCAGGGTGGTAGTAGTATCTGAGGAGAAAAGGTGGTGTATTTGAGAAATGTTGCAAAATCTAATTCCTAGCACTAATTCCAATAGGCTTTGGCAATTGTATGAAAAGTGGTGGGATTGGGGCAGGGAGGGAGATGAGATACTAAAGAGTCAAAAACAGCAGCTAGGTTGGGACACTGGGAGGATAGTATCATCCTTGACAGTAATTGGGAAGACTAGAGTCAGGGTAGGGGCAAAGACAATGAGTCAATATCAAGTTCATCAATAATCACCCCCTTTGCTAGTATCCCTCCCTTTGATGTATCAGCAGGCTCTGCTAAGGACACCATCTATTGACCAAGTAAAATAACCACTCATCTGAGGAACAGATTAGACAAAAGAAGCACAATCTACCCAACGGCACAATACTTCAAAGGGGAAACGTTAGGAGACTTTAACATGGTAGATTTAGAGCAGGAAGGAAAGTTGGCATCTAGTCATTGACTCATAGGCATGGCATGATAAAGGTAGAAATGGAAGGGATCTCTAAGGCCATTTAGTGACTTGCCCAAAGTCATTTAAGTAATATGTGTCAGGAACCCAGGTCCTCTGATTCCCAGAGCTCTTTCCACTTTCCCGATGCCTCCTTCAAAACTTTCATTTTGCAGACGAGTAAACAGTAGCCTAGATTGGTCAAATAACTTACCCAAAGTCAGAAAGATAAAGAAATAGGATTTGAAATCAGATCTTCTGATTCCAAATCTGCTCCATTTTCAAATGAGATTATGTAGTTCACTTTAAGGTATATTTAGCTTTAAGTATCTCCTCTAAGGTCCTGGGTCTAATTGTGACTGGGATAATATGTTTATAATGAAAGTAATACATTCAAACAAGGGGAGAGGTGTAGAAGAAGGACAACAAATTAATAGTATGAGCATAGAACAGAGACCTAGGTAAGGCTGGTAAGGGCAGTCAGGTGGCACAACGTATAGAGCTCTGGGCTTGGAATCAAGTAGACTTATCTTCATGAGTTCAAATCTGGCCTCATCAAACTCTTACTAGTTGTGTGATCCTGGGCAAGTCACTTAACTCTGTTTACCTCAGTTTCCTCATCTGTAAAATGAGCTGGAGAAGAAAATAGCAAACCACTCCAGTATCTTTGCCAAGAAAACTCCAAAATGGGATCATGGTGAGTCAGAAATGATTGAACAATAACAATAAGGCTGGCAAACTATTGAACTAACTGTTAAACCTACAGGTATCTGCCATTCCTCCAGTGGCAAGGCATTTAAGTCAAGGTGAGCCCAGGATCAAAATTCCAGAGTTTCTCATGTTTTAGTACATTTTCAATTTCAGGATAGGGGAGGGGAGGTATTGCAGTTATTTAATTACAAAGTTGACCTGGTGATAGTTTCAGTAGTATTATTTATGTTTTGAAGCACTAGATAAATGTTAGCTATTATTATTAATTAATTAATTATTAAATTTACTATCAGTATCCCAAATGAGCTGTGTTGCTTACTGTCCTCCCTTGAAGTGAGAAAGATCTGGGTTCAAATTCTGCTCCTGATTCATATGAGCTAAGTAACTACAGGTAAATTATTTAACCTCCCTTTGCCCCCAGGTAACTCTTAAGACTTTAAGTCACACTAGCTCTTGGCCTAGGAATATGTTCATTGTTTAGCATTAGCCACATCTAGCTTCAGTTATGAGACCATGACATTTTCCATCATGTTTCAGGCATGTACTTCCCCGTCTGCACCCATTCATCCACCTCTTTCCTCCTTTTAATCTGGGAAAAGTCCAATCAAATCAAGACTACCATTGCTTCCCAAGAATGTCAACAATTAATTGTCCTATGACTCCAATCACCATCCCTGTGACTTCACTCTTCCCTGGTCATCACTCCTCTGTATATGTTGTCTCCTCTTGTCCTTAGGGACAAAGACTGTTTCTCTTTTATATTTTTATTCCCAGTGCTTAACTAATACTCAGCATTTCCTGAGCACTTATATGTTTTTTCAATCATTTATGAGAGGCCCATCTGTATTATGAAGGGAGTTTCCACACTGGAAATTCTTTGTGAAACCATAGGTGTGGAGCCACCTCCTCCACTGGAAATTCCTTACAACAAATGAAACTACAATTCTTCAACCACCTCCTCCAGGTTCCAAAATAATATGTATTTCAGTGATGTTCTTGGGAATGACTGGCAAGGTTGAAATAAAGTACATAGGTGTCATTTATGTGATTGGGTAAGATTAGATAGATAGATAGATAGATAGATAGATAGATAGATAGGTAGGTAGATAGATAGATAGACAGATAGATATATCTAGATATATCTCTATATCTACATATCTAGAGATATATGTGTATATATATATATATACATATATGTATATTATATATATAAAGATCCATGTTAGCCAGCCTAATAGAAATGATTTTTCTGATATCTTCCCAATAGAATGTAAGCACCAAGAGGCAAGGTCAAATTCATTCTTTAAGCCCCCAACACAGAGCCTAGAACATAATGGGCCCTAAGTAAGTGCTAGTTGATTGATTGATCATTTACTCCCCACTGATCACCCCCCAATAAACCATGATTGCAAAGGAGTTCATCAAGGGGGTCATTTGCATGAGTGTCCATTTTTGTACAATATAAGAGATTTTGTATGTATAAATTACACTAATAATGGGAGAGGTGATATATTGCAACAGCCAATATATATCAGTTCTCAGAAGGAAACCTTAGAATATTTGATTCTAAAGTAAGGAAAGTGGCTTTTGAAAATAGTCCACACTTAAGGCTAATTTCTGGGAAATTGGCGGAAAAGGGAGTTCATTGAAACCCTTCCAAAACACCAAACTAGCATGTGCAGCCTAAGGCAGTCCCACTTACCAAGTCTCCCACACTTGATTTCATGGGCTTTACATCACCATTTAATCTTCTCTTCAATAAAAAATAAAGCAAGAACATGCCACAGCAACCACAAAAAATATGATCTGCAGGCTAGCTCCATCAGAGACATCAGGAGAGCCCGGTCACAGAAACACGATCACCAACATGTACTACGAACTTTTTTACTTTTTACAATGCCCTGAAGGTGAGAGGCACTTTCTTCCCCAGTGAAAAGAAGATATGTCTAAGTCATTCTTGAGCTCATTTCCTTTCCCTACTAAGGCCTTAATAGAAATCTGTACGTAAAAATGAGAGCTTTGGAAAGAAGGGTGGTAGGCCATGGTTTATGGGGTGAGCTGTTGCTCTTCACGTTGAGGCCAAAAGAATGCAACAAACTAGTGAATGCTGCTATTTTTATGGGATATCTGTTGGCAACTAGATGATTCACTGGCTTAACATGCAGACCCAATACTCAGGAGACCAGGGGTAAAATCTAACTTGTGTGAAAAGCATCTTAGGGCTTCTCATCTCCTGCTCAGAGAGCGTTTGTCTACAGCATCAAAGTCACCTTCCATAATCATCCAACTCCACAGAATCTTGTGGGAGTTGACATTTTGCAGGTCAGTCAAAAAAGATTGATGAAGAGCCAGGGGAATGTGTTTAGTGCTTCCCATTAAAGGGCCAAGCTGGGCTACCAGTCTCGTTGTGATGCGTGCTCAAATTACCCTGCAAAACATTTTGCAAAATTAAAGAGGAGATATATGATAGTTCACATTTTCCAGGAACAATATGAAGTGTTGCAAATTGATATCACACGTCAACTCAGTCTTTAAGGTCTTTTGGAAAGCTGACGGGAAGGCAAACACAGGAAACCATAGTAACCTGAAAGGCTGAGGTTTTACCAACCTATGGAAACACATTTCTTCAAGGTAATACAAATTTGTTTCTTGTCTGTATTCAAAAAAATACCAAGGAAGCCATGGACATTTTTTCTAAACTATACAGGCGTGTTCATGGCAGAGAGAAGGTGCTCATGCAGGCTACAATTCCATGCTCTGAACTTGGAGTGAATCATTTCAGTAAAAATAAATAAAAAGTTGTAGGATCCTACATCGAGGGATGGAAGGAGCCTCAGAGACCATGTAATCCTACCCCTTCATTTTTCAGATGAGGAAATTAAGGCCTGGGGTGGGGAAATGACTCTCCCAAGGTCATGCATGTAGTAAATATCATAGGATCAAAGATTTAGAACATTGAATTCAACCCTTTTGTTTTATAGGTAAGGAAATTGAGACATAGAGAGGTTAAATGACTTGCCCCTGGGTTAATACAGCTAGTAAGCATATGAAGTGGGATGTGAAGCAAGATCTTCCTGATTGTTCAAGGTCACACATGAGCAAATCCAGTCTCCGACAGCTGTGGGACCCTGGACAAATTCCTTTGTCTGCCTCAGTTTCCTCAAGTGTAAATAATAAGAGCACAACCTCCCGTGGGTGTTGTGAGGATTAAATGAGATGTTTGAAAAGCACTTGACCTAGTGCCTAGAACATAGTGAGCATTTAATAAATACTTATGTGTGTGCACATAATCCGTGTTATTTCCAATTAGAAAAATGCAAATTGAAACAATTCTGAGGAAGAGGCTGAATCCATGTCCTCTGACTCCAGGGCCAGTGTTTTCTCCATTTGAAAATGTTGAAGTTTCAAGTCAGGTGACAGCTTTTAGTTAAAGGAAAATGTAGCAAAAGAACAAGTTCACTTTGAAAGTTAGCCTAAGTGATTGGAGAAGAGAAGAGGGAGGGGGTGGAATAGTAGTTGTCAATCTGAAATAAAGAAGACTACCAAAGTAGCAACAGCCAGGGTCTTTAATTGAAGCAACAGAATTGCAATTCTGGAGACCACTCAGCAACGGAGTACTGGAGTGCCCGGAGGGGACAGGCTTTCAATACACTTCAACAGGGAAGGAATCTCATGGAAGGCACAGCTTCTTGAAGCTGTTACACAAGTTATTTTGCAAAATAGCCTAATGTCCATAGAGAATGCTGGGGAGATGCCCAGAGTGGTGACATCTGGTCAGAACAGCAGGCTCTAGGTGCAGCAACAGGGAGTTTCCAGAGAAACCACAATACAGTTCCAATGGGTTCAAACCTGCTCCAACCCTAGGGTCAAAGTCAGGTAGCCCCTCTGATGACTGCATTCAACAGTGTCTATGACTTGAAGGGCTAGTATGCGGGAAATAGATTTTTTCTACTTAATACCACAGGGAAGAATTTAGAGCCATGGGCTGAAGTTGCAGGGGCAAATTTCAGTTCAGTGTAGGAAAAAACTAAAACAATAGGTATTATCTAAAAGTGGAATTTGTTGCCCAGGGTGGTAGTGGGTTCCCCTTCACTGGATGTCTTCAGCTGTAGGCCCAATGACCATTTTTTGCAATGCAATGCATTCCCAATCAACAAGGACTTACTAAATGTCTTCTCTGTGCAAGCACTGAGGATGCAAAGACAAAAGGAAAAACTGCCCAAGCCCTCAAAGAGTTTACATTCCACTGGGGATATGCAACACATAAACATATAAGCAGGTATACAACAATTTAAGGAGGGAGAGAGCTGAAACCACTCCAGCTATCAGGGAAGACTTCCCATAAGAGGTGACCCACAAACTTGTTGAGCCTCGGAGGAAGCAAGAGATGATAGAATGGAGGGGTGAGGTTAGAGAGCATTCCAAGCAAGGGAGATATATCTCCTGTGAAAAGACAGAGATGGGAGACAGAAAGCTAAGTTTGTGTAATAGCAAGTAAAACAGTTTGGCTGGAAGACAGAAGGCACCTAGCATGCAGAGGAAGGCAAACTGGCTTTGGAGAGAGAGGACCCAGGTCCTTCTAATGCTTACTAGATGTGTGACCTTGAACAAATCACTTTAAAACACACACACACACACACACACACACACTTAAGTGTTTATTAAGTGCTTACTATGTCCTAGGCACTATGTCAAGTGCTTTTCAAATATATCTCATTTAATCCTCACAACAACCATGGAAGGTTGTGCTCTTATCATTTACAGTTGAGGAAATCGAGGCAGACAAAGGAATTTGTCCGGGGTCCCACAGCTGTCTGAGACTGGATTTGCTCAGCACTCTAGCCATTGCTCCACAAGTTGCCTCAGAGTCTTCATATGAGGGGATTGAACTAAATGGCCTCTGGTTCTAGAGATTTCCCATCTAGAATTGTGTCTCTATGCCCTCAATTACAGTGCTATGATCCCATGAATTATAGTTCCAGTTGTGTGGAGGACGAGATGGCTTCTTATATCCCTTCCAAATCTAAATTCAGTGATTTAAATCTTATTCTGAGTCTGAAAAATCAGTGTTCATTAATTACACCCGAACAATGATAATTACCATTAGAGTTTGCAAACAATTGCTGTTCCTTCGATACTTCAGAATTTTAGTATATGAGACAACATGCCCTTCAATTCAATGTATGGTAGGGTCCTTTCTTCCCAGATGGTTCCAGTGCTTGATTTCACTTTGTCAGCATGATCTACCATCCATCCACCCCCATTGGTAAATATTTCCTCTCCTCTATGTAAAAACATTTGGTGCTAATGAAGGCACGACAATTGAAACAAGCAGATAGAAATTGTCTGTATTTCAAGTCAGACAATTGGAAACAACCAGAGGCTTACATCAGATGGGACAGCACTAAGGAGCAAAGTGGGTAGCAGGTTCCTGCTTGTACAAGACCTTCAAAAACACATTGTAATGATAGAACATTTATCCAAAAAGAATCCTCTGAGAGCTAGATAAACCCTTTCTTAACTAGATAAGCGAGGTGGATTGCATCATCCTCATTTTCTAGATGGAGAAAACAAGACTGTAAAGATAAGGCACAGACAGTAAATTAGGCATGAAGGCCAAGGATAAAAGATTTCTTAGCCCACCCAGTATATCTCGATTTCATTGCATGACATCATACTGCGTAAAACTCAGTATTAGAATTAGGCATCATTGTGGTCATGAAGGAAGGAAAAAGTGAGCTGCTGGTTCTGTAGAAACATGGAAAGGATGGGGAAGTGGCAATTCAGAAAATTGGGGGAGTGGCATTTCAAAAATGTGGTATGGCAACATGAGTGTCTATTACATAGTCTAGTTGTTAATAGAGTATGATCTATAGGAATATATGTCATGTCTTATTTAATTTGTAATTTTCCCCCATCATATTGAGCATTCACTGATTTTTTAACCATATGACTCAATAGAATAAAATGAAATTTTGAAGACTCCTCAAACAAAAGATGTGCCATATATTCATTAAAATATGACTCTGGAGTTAACTTTTTTCAATGATCAATAATATATTGGCATCATCTATAAAATGAGGAAGTTGGATGACAGGCTCACAGAATCATAAGTCTAAAGCTGGAATGAATATTGGAGACCATCCAGGGCAACCCTCTCATTTTCTAGATGAGGAAACTGAGGCCTAGTGAGGTTAAAATATGATTTGCCAAATTTTCAACAGTCAATGTCAGAAGCAGGGTTTGAAACCAAGTTCTCTGATTCTTTCCATTATTAAAGAGGAAACAAATGTTCATGAATGGTGTTGGCCATTATCATGGAGGCTACTTTGGGTAAACTCAAAATAAAATAATCTGTGTGGCTGGTAAAGTTTTCCAAGTGCTATTATTCATGCATTTTACTCATTACATGGAGCTCTGTCAAACTACTACCCAACAACATCTCTAGCAACACGATGGCAAAACAAACTGGATGAAAGAAACATATTCCTCAGACTAGGATGTGCATGCAGATAGATAGACTGTCCACTGAAGCATTCTGTATAGGGACGTAGAGAGAATAGAGGTAGATATAGAGATGAAGAGAGAGGTAGAAAGAGAGAAAAATAGAAATGGATATGAAATGTGGAGATGGATTAGATACCTAGTCGTATCTATGTCTACACATACATGTTTATATGCACAAATGTGTACATACATGTACATACAAGCATTACATACATCTATGTATATGTAGGTGTCTATTAAGTACAAATGACCAAACCTGTCAAGGGGTTCCATGTATTTAAATTCATTCTATTTGAATTTATAATGATATATAAAATACAGAAAAGATAGCTTTGAGGGTTCTGGGTAAATTCCCTGTGGAGCAATAATGAGAAAATATAAACAAAAAGGACACAAGAAGGAAAGGCATTGAATGGTTTTCCACTGCCCCAAAGAAGACATCCACCAACATATCAAAACAGAAGTATTTCCCTCAGAGTCTCACACAGCTCTTCATAGTAAGCACTTTATAGATGTTTACTTAATAACCTCAGTTATATTTGATCATATTCTATAAGATTTTCAAAGCTACGAAGGTAATAGCTAACATTTATATAGCACTTACTATGTGGCAGGCACTGTGCTAAGTACTTTGCAATTATTATCTTGTTTGATCTTCACAAGAAACCAGTGCTATTATTATCCTCTTTCCACCTGAGGAAACTGAGGCAGACGGAGATGAAGTGACTTGTCCAGGGTCACACAGCTCATATGTTTCTGAGACCATATTTGAATTCAGGTCCCCCTGACTCTGGGGAGGACAGCTAGAAGGCACAGTGGATAGAATGCTGACCCTGAAGTCAGGAAGACCTGAGTTCAAATCTGGCCTCAGACACTTACTAGCTGTGTGACCCTGGACAAGTCACTCAACCCTGCCTCAGTTTCTTCATCTGTAAAATGATCTGGAGAAGGAAATGGCAAACTATTCCAATATCTTTGCCAAGAAAACCCAAAATGGGGTCATGGCCAGTTGGAGACAACTGAAATGACTCAACGACAACTTGCTAACTCTAGGCCCAGTGCTCCATTCACTGCTCCACCTCCACAAACATAACTTCAAAGACTAGAATCTCTGACTACATCCATGTGCAATTAAAGAGAGAGAGATAGAGAGAGTTCTCCTCTCCCAAAATATCTCCTCTCCTTCCCTGCTAATACCTGGGATTCTATTGGTGATGATTCATAGGATGACAGTTTTAGAAACAGAAGGGATTTCTGAGATTTTCTAGTTCCAACTACCTCATTTTACATATTAAGAAACTGAGGCCTGGAGAGATGAAGTGTCTTTCCTAAGGTCACACAGGCAATAAGCTGGGATTCAAACCAAATCTCCCTCCAAATCAGTACTTTTTCTACATTCACACAATCCCTTAAATAATTCCATAAAGTTAATCATCTTAAAAATACAAACAAATACTACAGGGAAGAATGAATCAGTCATCACCAAGCATTTATTCCGTTCCTTCTATGTGCCACTGTGCCAGACACTGCACACACAAGACAAAATCGAAACAGTAATAGCACATTAAGTTATTTACTCCTTTGTGCAACTGAGTTTTTCAGAAATTTTTCCACTAGTTATCATGGCCTGATGGACTTAGAGAGCATTGGGTATGGAGGTGAATGAGAGTAGGAAGGAGCTGAGCCAGTGAGAAAGTAAAGGATTATGGGATGCAGTCACGCTAAAGTTTATGTCCTTGACCATTTATTCAGGTCCAGTCTACCATAACCTGTGTCCATCTGAAAGCCTTCTTTTGTTTGCATGTGCTCTGTAGTTAGCAAGCATGGGGGATGGTTTTGTTCACTTCATTCTTTTGCCTTGATCCTGAATAACTCTGTATGACTCCTTTCACTATGCATTTCTGGAATGGACTCCCAGGGAACCTAGCTAGGGGTTTCCAACATAGGGCTCACCATGTGTCTCCTCAACTGCTTAAACTTTGGGTAAACATTGTATAGAGTTGCCCCCACAGGGATGGAGAGGAGTTGAACAACATTGAATGGAACTCTTTCCAGAGGGACTCATCCAAGTGGATTCACTCATCCCAGGAAGTATAATCTCACATCTGCCACACTATCTCAGCACAGAACGATTTTGCAATTACAAACTATCAAACCAGCAAACTTGCCCTCTACAGTGAACCCTGACAGAACAACTCCACAAAGCTCATTTCAGAACTCAAAGACTTTCAGCATGTCCCTATAAAATTAGACCAGAATGAGAAAAGAAGGGAAAGAACAGCAAAGAAGAAGACATAAATATCAAAAGGCATAAAGCCAGAACACGGAAGTGTCTCTGAGTCGTGGGTATTTTATGTCCATCTCATTTACAATATTAGACTAGGTGTAGCTGACTTTATGAAAGCATCTCGATATAGTTCAGCATCCGATAAAACACTTCACCATCTGGCCTCCTCCTATATGACACCTACCTCAGTTTTCCCAAACTGATACCAAAAGAGAGCTTATTTGTTTCATAACCTCATCCCCTTTGTCACCTCCCATTGACTGATATCTTATTAATGTAACTCCAGAGTGAACTTTCGAGATTCTGAAGAGATGTAAATGATCTAGCTGGCATGACTGCAAAAATATGATAATTGCAGGCAATGAACAAGGGGCTTGTAATTTTGCCCATTAATGGGACAAATATGCAGACTGTTCTGTCTGTGATGGTTTAATGGCATCAGTTTTATATGCAGGATTTCTAGCATTTCTCATTTCATGCTGCATCTTTCATATTCTGCAATTAGTCAATTGACCCAAACTGCACTCGGAGGTTTTAAAACCAACCGAGCTTGTGCTAAGCTGCATGCTTCTGGTTCTCTCTAGATTCTCTGATGGCAGGATTTACTCTTAAAAATGACTCAATAAATTAGGCAGGAAGCACATTTCCATCAGGGGTCACTTCTACATTAAAGGTAAACTTCCTTGGAAACCAAGCTGAAATCTGGGGGATAATTACTAGCACTTCTAGAGTACACTCAGGGTGGCAAAATGCTTTACATGTATTATCTCCTTTGGTCCTCCCAACAATTATCTCCTTTGGCCCTGGGAGTTAGGTGCTATTATTAGCTTCATTTTTCAGATCGGGAAATTGAGGCTGAGAGAGATTAAATCAGTTTCCTCATCTGAAAAATGAGGATAATAATAGCACTTACCTACCAAAGTTGTTAAGGAGATCAAATGACATAATAGTTCACTTTGCAAACCTTTAAGTGCTATATAAAATGTTATTACTGTTAAGTGACTTATCTAAACTGTTATTAGGTGACTTACTTAGGGTCATATAGTCAGTAGGTTTCTGAGTAAGGATTTGAACTCAAGACTTTCTGATTCCAAGTTTAGCACTCTATCCACTATGTCACCTCACTGACTCTAGGTAAATTATTTCTCTCTACTTGGTCTTGGATTTTGCAATGCAGATTGGCCCATTTTGAGCTTTTGGTAAAATATGTCCTTCCCTCTTTGGCTACAGAATGTAGCCTGTATATTCCACAAACACTGAGTATACTTCTGAATAAAAGATCTATCCAGAAGTGATTCCTATATGATAAATGGCATCAGTGACATCATAAAAATGGTAAAAAGCCAGCATTTTTCTGTTTGGTATCATCCATATTTCAGGGGTGCTATTTTTATTGTCATCTTCTCATTTCATCGCTTCTGGAAGGCAGTCTCTTCTGATAAACCCCATTTATCTCTGTATGTGAAGTTGTTCGGACAAGCACTTTATTATATTGGACTTTCTAAACATTCACTCGAGGTGGCGATTCAGATACCTTGGGGATGGATAACCATCATTGGGCAACAAAAACTCACTCAGGGTGTCATCGTTTACCCTCTTCTTTCCTGTCCTCTACAGCTATTTTGGCTTCTCCCAAACCAATCACCACAACTATGTTTTTTCCAATACCACAGGACAATGTGACTCTACATTGGTAGGAGTAGCACACTACACATGTATGCGTGTACGTTCACACAAGCTGTTGTAAGGACTTTGCTATAAATGTAGCAGTTGAGGCAGATATCAAAAAAAAAAATACAAGAAGATCAGGAATAGCAAGATATATATGTTGGTGCTAACAATCTAGTCACTGCATTTCAATTATCCAAAAGGGTTGAATAGATGTTCAAACAGAGCAAAGGGATAATATGTATAGAGTTCTTTTCAAACCTTTTTAAAATTGCTATATAACAGTGAGCTCCTATGATTTACAAGGATTGGACTAGATCAGAGGCGTCAGAGATAATGACACATAATACACTCATCACTCCCAAATGCAGCTGAATCAGATTAAAAAGTAATTGGAAAATGTTTAACAAAATAAATAAAAATACAGTAGAACACAGACAGTGTTAATATGTGGTTTTCCAAATTAATATATGACCAGCAGGGATCCTTCTGGATGATTTAGTGCCCACCCTTTCTACTTGAGTATGGCCCCACTGAACTAGATGACCTATAAGTTCTCTCCAGCTCTAAATCTGTGAACCTATCATATTCTTATTACAGTCTTAGAGAGCTGAATAGAGCCCTGAGGGACTGTGTTTCTTGCCTAAGGTCACAAAATCTAAAGTCTCTAGGCAGATCTCTAAGAGGACTAGTTGCCAAGAAGTTGCTAACCCAATTGTCAGAGAGAGTTCTTCACCAGAGATTTTCTTGTACCAATGAAATCATAGGTCTAAATCCTATATTATCATTGACAACAAAATGCAACATAGAGAAGATTGTATTCATAATGTGCAATGTAACATATACAGTCTTTTTTATTTCTTTTTTAAGATTGGGTCTCTCTATTTCACACAGGCTGGAAGTGTAATGGCTAATGATAAGCTAATCTCATTACTAATAGGCATTTGGGCTGAATTGTCCTTCCTTAGGCAGCCTGGTAGCACCTGTTCCTGCTGGTTCACCCCGTTACCATATTGGTGGCATACACTAAGTATGAACTTAGTATAGACACCTGATCAGCCTAGCCCTCTGCAACTCAGAATTCCAAAACTCAAAGAGATCTGGCCAGCTTCAGCCTCCCTGGTACCAGGGGCCACAGGTATTTCCAGCCACTCCTGGCTATGTTTTTCAATGAACAAAAATCAATTTTCTCTACCTTACATCTTTGCTTCCCCCTGCCCCCTCATTAAGAAAGAAAAAGGAAAAGAAAATCCTTGTAACAAATAACCATAGTAGATAATAAATTCTCACATTTATCTGTGTCTCTCTCTCCATCAAAGATCACCAAGAGTTTTTAGAACCACAGGCCATGCTTGCTCTCCCTATGATTCAGCACATGGACTTACTATTCCAGATTGGCCTATTAGTTTGGTCATTTTTATGATTAGAGGCATTTGTGGAATCCAAGAGAAGACTCCAAATAATCATAAAGACCTTTGAGAATCTTCAAAATACTACCACATTCGTTGGACAAAAGCTCTTTTTTTTCTCAGAAATCCATATTATCACGTCAACCTCCTTTGGCCACAGACAGAAAGCTTTTATTACACATTTGTGATGAGCTTGGCTGAGAACAGTAAGATTGATGGAAAAGGTTACAGCGTGTACATGGTGTCTTTATAACACTGAGCCACTACTATCCCTTTCTTAATGACAGTAAAAACTTAGATCTCATTCACCATTGCTGTTGTTATTGCTGTTCAGTTGTGGTTGACTCTCCATGACCCCATTTGGAATTTTCTTGGCAAAGATATCCACCAGCAATTTTAGACTGGAGGGCTTGTCAAATACCAACATTAAAATGCACCAAATAACAGGCCTGAGGTAAGTGTTGTTCACACCCTTTCACTAGATGCAGAAACAGAAATCTTTCAAGTAGCATAATCAATATTTGTGACCTGCATGGCCTGTTCTATTTCTTAGCATCATAAAAGAAATGATCAATATTATCAGAGTTAACACACACTTTTTACAAATTTGACTTGAAATTCATGCGAGTACAAAAATAATCGATGTGGAGGTGCACTTAATTTTGAGATAAAATATTTCAAATTTGAATATCCCCAAGTTATTCAGGAAACTGATATTGCCTTCATCAGGTAGGCTTGTATCTATAAACAAATATTTGCATATAGATGATATATGAGCGGCAGCATAGCAAAGTGAAGAGAAGGTCAGTTTTAAAGCAATGAAGACATGGGTTCAAGTCTCACCTCTAAGACATTCTAACTGGATGACAGACCCTGGATGAGCACTCTCAGCACGCCAAGGCAAATCTCTAGATTGCAGAGAAGATGTTGGTAGAGGGAAGTTTCAATGAAACTACACATCCAATTTCTATCTTTTATAATACATATCTCAAGAAATTTTAAAAATCACCCGAGTGCCTTATTTGTGCCCTACATTAAGCTAGGTCCAATAGGATATATAAGAATGTCTTATAAGGACATTCCAACCTAGGTAGGAAGAGATGACCAAAAAAGAGATTGACTTTATTACAACTTGGTATTATGAGACCTCATAAGTCAATTATCATCCCCAAATGAGTGGCATAGATGATAACTATCATGAGATTTCTGGAGAGGAAATCACTTCTGACTAAGATAGACTTGAAAGTCTTTATGGAAGAGGTGGAATTTGGGCTGTATTTTAAATGATAGAGAAAAGTCATCAAGATTAAAAAATTCAAAATATTCAGGCCATGTTGGCAGCCCAGTGACTGGAATTTGAAGGGAAGTGGGGAAGGAGAGAAGCAGGTTTAAAAAAAAAGATGACCTTATAGTCCCTTCCAGTTCTAACATTCTATTATTCCATGTGTTGCAAGACACACAAAATGCCAACTGATTATCCATTCTAAGATATTCAGCAAGCAATTGGAAATGCAGCTGTGATATTCAGGACAGGTGTCATCTAATCAACAAGCATTTATTAAGAACTTATTATGTGCCAGGGGATGCAACAAAAAGAAAAATCTCTGCCCTCAAGGACCTTACATTCTAATGGGGGAGACAACATAAATATATATGTATATATGCATGTATGTATGTGTATATGTGTGTATGTATGTAGTTATTTAAGTTAACCTTAGAAGGGCAGGCACTGGGGACCAGTAATAGACTCCTGTAGAAGACAGTGCTTGAGCTGAATCTTGAAGGAACCAAGGATTCTAAAAGGCAGATATAAGGAGCCAGAGAATTCCAGACATTGGGGAGACCAATGGAAAGTCGTGGAGGAAGGAGATAAAGTGGCATGGGTGAGGAACAGTAAGTAGACCAGGTCAGAGTAGGAGCTATAAATTTGGAAGTTATTATTGTTGACATAAAGCTCTGGAAGTGGATACCCACTCTTGAAAGGAAGTATTAACAAATCTGATCATATTGGTAGGAGGATGCCCAGCATGAAGGGACCTAAAACTTTACCATACAAGGCTCAACCAAAATAAACATGGATTTTTACTACTAATAATAATAATAAAAATAATAAGGCTAGTTTTAGTTTTAGTTTTAGTCCTTCAAATACTTGAAGGACTGTTACCTTAAAAAAGGCTGAAACTTATTCTGGGTGGTACTAGAAAGCAGCACTGATTCCAATAGTTTGAAACTATATATTTCCTAGGGAGGAATATTTTGACTCAGTATGATGAAGAGATATGACAAGTAGGTAGTGCCATATATTTCATGCTGAACCTGAAATCAGGAAGTCCTAAGTTCAAATACACTTTCAGACACTTGCTGTGTGACCCTGGGCAAATCATTTAAACACTGTCTGCCTCAGTTCATCTATAAAAAAAAAAATAGAGATAATAATAGCACCTACCCTCAGGGTTGTTTTGAGGATAAAATAAGATAATATTTATAAAGTGCTTGGCAAACCTTAAATCGCTATGTAAATTCTAGCCATTACTATAATAATAATTGTTATTATTATTATTCCCAATAAATAGAGCCATCCAAAAAAAAGAAATGGGCTGTCTCATGAGGTAATGAGTGCTCTTTCACTGTAGGTATGTAAGCAGAGGCTGGATGACCTTTCAGAGATCTCTTAGAGAGGATCCTTTCATAGACTAGATGTTTGGACAAGTTGTACCAGTCGACCTCTAAGTCCCCTTCCAACACCACAGTTCTATGATTAAATATTAAAGAATTGAGGTAAAAGTAGTTTCCATTCTCAACAGATGCAGATTTGTCTTGTGGTGAATATGAATGATCTTATGATTATATATATCTTTATGTTTGGATTTTGACCTGGGGGGAAGCAAGATGATACCTGATATGATCCGTCATGTTTTTACATTTCACTTTTAAATAGATTTTAAACAGATGAAATGGAGTCTCTTATTTTCTCAGGACCTGGTTCTAATTCACTGTACACCTTCCTTTGTGGCATACTGAGGCTCTGTTGATTTCAAAGGGAGGTCTGCATGCTGATGAGAATTTAAACCACATTGTACAGTGCAGAAATGAACTCCTCATCCATCTTACCCAACAGGGGGAAGTTTCATTCAGCACAGTTGAGAAAAGAAAACACTAACAAATATTATAGAAACCAAGGGAACAGCAGGTAAAGAAATTAGTCATGCTTTCTCTAGAGCATAACTTTTCATGCTTCCAAAATACTGCCAAAAATACCGAGTGATTTAACACAAGCTGAAATTCCAGCTTATTTTTAAATATGTATTTTGGAGGTTTCCATTTTTCAAATGTCCCTGTGTTTTCTTGACCCCATATGCCTGATTCCAGCTTCCTTAAGCATTTGCAAGGGGTAACATTTTTGGAATGCCATACCCGCATAAGTCCTGTTGATGTTAATAGGGACCACACGGCAATCTCCCACCACCACCACCACTGCCCACCAATCCTTTCTTTGAAAAGGAATATGGTAATTACAAGTCACATTTTCATCTACTCCTGCTGCACCGTGTAGGAGACTTTTCTCTATAATTCAGTTGGATTTGCCCTTATTGATTACTATTCATAAAATAGTCTGACTAAAATACTGTAGACTTTGGAAAAGGGGTCTTGACTAAATGTCAAGCAAGAGAAGATTAATCCAATCTGAATGGTTGTGTGTGAAAGAGAGATGAGAAAGAAAGGAAAGAAGAAAGGAAGGAAAGGAGGAAGGGAGGGAGGGAAGAATGAAGGAATGAAAAGTAATAGAAAGGAAGGAAGGAAGGAAAGAATGAAGAGAAAGAAAGAAAGAGAAAAAGGCTTTTATATACTGGGCAAGACATTTTTCACTGTTGTCAGAAAGTCAGTTTGAAAGGTGACTTGCATAAACTGCAATGTCATCTCCCCTAATGTTAAAACACACTGGCATTCCATAAGTAGAAAAGTAGGAATACAATTCAGGACTTGACTAGTTGAAATGAACATTCATGACTTCATGGTTTCTGACCCTGTAATGTAACATTTATTTTAGTCCATGCTTGCCCAGACACATGAAAGAGAAGGGGTGGACAAATTATCTGCTGTATTTCAACAAGCTATGGCCAGTCTGGATGGTGTCAGTAAAATTCAGATGGAAACAAACACTAGGATGACAAATAAATTTAAAACAAAATCTACTTGTTCCTCAATTACTCTGAGTCCAGATAATTTATGCCTTAGCTGTGATTATAAAGGTGGGGTTTGCACAAAATTAAAACTAGTCAATTCTATCCATTCAAATTAGTTATAGACTAACAGAATGTTAGAGATGGAAGGGACATTAAAAACTAATTGACTTCACCCCCCCATTTTTACAGATAAGTGAGTAAGCAATATTCAGGAGTCCAGTGACTTGCCTAGAATCATAAATCAAGAAAGTGTCAGACTCAATTCAATTCATTTTAGTAGTAATTCATTTCATATTTATTTTGTGCAAAGAATCATACTAAGCACTGTGGACACAAAGAAAAAAATGAAATAGTCCTGGCTTTCAAAGAACTTACAATCCAGTAGGAAACTCAAAAGTCTCAACCCAATTCCCTCTTTTCTTTACTATGCTCTCTTCCTAACGAATCTTCAAATAACACTAACAGCTGGCATTAAAAAACCTCTTTAAAGTTCTCAAAGCATTTTACATACTTTGATGTTTGATATTTCAGCAGTAAGAACATTTCTTCTAATAATGGAAATCCCAAACTAGCCGTTCTCACAAATTCTAAGCAACTCTCCTCCATATCTTCCCATAAATCTGCAGTAGAGGATTTACCCAACGGGCTTCTGCTTGGCCTATGATACTGTCAGTGACACCTTGCATTGACATATCTTTAATATAAGATTTTACTATAACTTTGGAGCAACTATAAAACTTAACAGTATAGACTAAATTCCATGCGGCTTTTCCTAATCCTCCCTGCCCTAGCTGGTAATGCACTTTTCCATATTGAAATTACTTAAGCATCTTTGTATTTACCTTTGTACAGACTTAATATTTACTTATCTGTGCACATTCTGAATCATCCCAGTCAAAGTCCCCACTCATCAAGAGTAGGGACTTTATCTTTTGTTCACTTATTTTGTTTGTTTGCTTTTTTTGTCTTTGTGTCCCCAGTCAGGGAGACCAAAGAGCAAGTACCACTTCTGATACATATTGGCTGTATGACCCTAGGCAAGTCACATAACTCGAGTAGCATATGCAGCTCTCCACATGCTTGGCACAGTCTCTGACACATAGTAAGCACAATATAAATGTTAGCTATTATCATTAATATTACCATATTATTCAAAGAGTATAAATTGCCAGGAAGTGTTGATTTGAATTAGAGAGGATGTTATCTTACAAAGAATTCCTTACACTAATGAAATCACAGATTTGAAAAAAATTCCTAATGCCTAGCATAGAGTAGGGTAATGAATTTGATTGATATAGGGGACTCCCTGGAAAGGCAACTTTTTTCTACCAATGCAGGCTAGCTCAGTATCTACAACCTACAGTCTTAGAGAACTAACTAGATTACTGAGAAGCCAAATGACTTGGCCACAGTTACACAACCAATACATTTCAGAAGCAGGACTTGAACTCAGGCACTCCTGACTTAATGACCGTCTCTTTATCCATTATGCCATACTATCTGCCATAGTAGACCCTTAAGAGTTATTTGTTGACTTGAGCTATACTAATCAATATGCAGCATTTGATACAGAAGTAGGGAGCCACCATACTTGGACCCTAACATGATAAATGGTCCTAGTGTTGCTTATAGAGGAACACTAAAGAAAAAAAAGCTGGGAAATGTAATCAGATTACACAAACATGCATAAAGGAGAACCATAGTAGAAAGGATATAATAGTGAGGGTGTCAAGGCAATAGTAGCAGAAAGAGGAGAATATAACAAAAGCAGGGTGGGGGAGGGGATCTTGAATGTTATTAATAACAAAAACAAAAAAGTAGCTGAAAGAACATCCACAATTACCAATGTAAATACCTACTTTTCCATCTACATAAACATTTTATGAGAATTATCTGCACAGGTATTGAGAGCATCTTATAAGAAGTTATCAGTAGGAAAAAGTCAGACCTTTGCAAGAGGTACTCCATAGTAAATCATGTCTGGACCATCACACAATTAACTAAAATATCCCACTGTACACAACAAGTTGTTGAGCATTTAAAAAAAGCATTTAATTCAATTCCATAAAGTGAAACATCACCTTATAAGCTGTCTTTGAACAAAGTGTGTCTACCAAGTTATTAAAGATTCCTTAAAAGACATGATAACAAAGATAAACTAATTCAATGACACTACCCATAAATTTTGTTGTTGTTCAGTTGTTTCAGTCATGACCAACTCTCTGTGACCCCATTTGGGGTTTTCTTGGCAAAGATACTGTAGTGGTTTGCTATTTCCTTCATTTTACAGATGAGGAAACTAAGGCAGAGTTAAGTGACTTGTCCAGGGTCACATAGTAAGTTTCTGATGAAGCCAGATTTGAATTCAGGTCTTCCTGACTCTAGGTCTGATGCTTTATTCACTATGCCATCTGGCTGTCGTATATGATCCTAACTATCAGATGAAGAACAAAGCATAAAGATGTTTGCTCACCTAAGGTATTTGCCATGGACACAGAGGAGATGCAGTGCAGAGACCAAGTTCAAGATGATTCCCTCTAGACAGTGAAAGTCATCCAGACACTCCTGTTAGTGTATGACATTGTGTTGGCAATGGTAAGCTTAAGTATCTCAGAACCTCCTGGATGATGTCTATAACTGTTCAAAAAAGTTTGGCCTAATCATCCACACAGAAAAAACCAAACGGGCAAACAATGCTGAGTATCTCAGATTCATATAGGCAGCTAGACAACCTATAGAATTCATTCACTGTATAGCCAAGGCAGACATTAGAAACAGACAAGTTGGATCCAGGATTAAACAGGACAAAATGTAGGGGCTAGATTCCCATTGGGAAATTGCAAAACTCTTTTCTGTGTTGTCTTCCCCAATTAGAATACAAGCTCCTTGAGGGCAAGAACTATCTTGCTTTTTGCTTGTATTTGTATTTCCAGTGCTTAGTACAGTGCCTGGCACATTGCAGTTGTTTAATAAATGTTCATTGACTTGAATTTCAATAACATCACACTTCTCCCAACATCCAAGGACATTTTTTTTCAAATATCGATAGGCTATCAGTGATACCATGAGCACCTTGGGAGTAGGGATTGTTTCTTTCATTGGATTGGTATCCCCAGCACTAGTGCCTTGCACTACCAACTTGTTCCTAAAGCATAGATTTGATCATCCTCCTACTCAATAAATCCTAGTGGCTCCTTAATATCTCTAGGATCAAATATTAAATCTTCAATATAGCATTTAAAGCCTTCACAGCCTGGCCCTTTCTTATTTTTCAAGTCTTTTTTTTTAAATTTACTCCCTTCCCCACACTGTACCACCCAGCCACAGTGACCTACTCACTGTTCTTTAAACACTCCATCTCTTATCCCTGCTTTTATGCCAGTTCTTCCCCATGTTGGAATGCCATCCTCCTCACCTCTGACTCCTAGCATCCTTGGATCCTTTCAAGATTCAACTCAAATCTGCCCTTTCACAGGAGCTTTGCTCATCCCTCCTACCCCACTAGTGTGTCCCCCTTTTACCTTGCTAATACCTTGTATATACCTAAGTATTTACACGTTGTCTCCTCCCTTAGAATGTGAGATCCTTAAGGGAAAAGACTATCTTTGGCTTTTTTTTGTATCCCTGGCACTTAGCACAGTGTCTGGCACATAACAAGTGCTTAATAAATGCTTGTTGATTGACTGACACACAAGGATGGGTTGTGATCTGGCCCATTTGGAGACGTCGTCATTGATGAGATAACAAATCTATTATGTACAAGGGGAAGGTTGAAACTACTATATATATAAATCAACTTTTCTTACATGTTCATTCATTTCCTTCATTTTGATTGACTGTACTAGTAGTACTGCATTATCACCATATGTGTAGGACCCTCAATTTCATTTGCTGTTGTGAGGATCAAATGATATAATATTTGTAAAGTACTTAGCATAGTACCTAACACATAGTAGGTGCTTAATAAATGTTCCTTTCCTTCTTTCGTTCCTTCCTTCCTCCCTTCCTTCCAAGAAAGTCTGAAGTGTGGCAACCTAGGTTGAGAAAGGACATTGAAAAGTCATTGAAATTAGTCCAAACAATGACAAAAAAAGCATCAATTAGGAGAAAAACAATAGTCTGGCTGGTTATTGGGTGTTATGAGGCCCTCAAGAAAGGCTGTTAGAGTCTTCCTATCTCCTTCCTTTTTGGTCATTTATCTTGATGCTAAAGCTATCTCAAACCCACGAGCAATTGGGTGTGCTTTCACAAGTTTCCATTAAAGGGAGGGAGGAATGAGGCCCAACTAAACCATGCTAACAAGGAAAATGGAAAGCTCAGATCACAAGATTTTAATCAGCCAAAGTACCCCCAGCCTGAACACATTCGACCAACATCCCCATGAGGCAACACACTTACCACTCCCCTAGGTCCCTTTCAGTGCAAATTACCCGCTGCACTTATAATGCCAGATGGAAATGAGAAAACGTGTTGCAGTGTAATCAGGCATCAAAGTTAAAATGAATTTTATAAACAGCACTAAGCCTCGCTTACATTTTCAAACCTCTCTTGGCACATTGCTTTGGTCTTCTGCATTCATTTCACCAGCAGACGTCCACTTAAAAAGTCCTCTTTTAAATGTAACATTTGCAGAGAATGCACTTATGTAAATAAACCTTGGGAAAACGAGGCTGTTATGATTAAAGCATAAATGTGGGCAGATGCCATGGAATATACTGTTCTTTTAACACACACACACACACACACACACACACACACCATGTAAAGAACTAAAAATGGGAATATATTAAAAGTCAACATTTTTATACTTACATTCAACATTGTGAATGCCCATATTTCCAACTTCAGGGGTGGGGGGCAGGTGGAGGCTGCACACTCCTATACATTGATGAGAAATATCTCTCATTTTCTACCTAGGGTGGAGATCATAAGGAGCGCACATTCTTTCATGCCATAGCTTTAGGCAGTCTTTGTACCAGTAATTTTTTTTTTTTGTTAAAATGCCAGAGTTGTCAATGGCTGCCCATTTTTACTATGCTGTATAATTCCACAGACGTTGACGTGTGTCACCTGTGAGGCAGCTACATTTTGCCAGCTTTCTGCACTCGACGGGGAGGACTCGATCGTTGGCTTTCATTAGGTGGGAGAAGTAGACCATTGGCATAAAAAATTATTAAAAAATAAATAAGAGAGCTTTCTGCCTGGGAACTAGACGACTGTCGTTCTGCAGTCATTTGAATTATTGAATGGGGAAAATAAAAGCCATTTCTAGTCTTCTCTTTTTGCCCAGATGAACCATCTGAAATGCAAGTTGATTTTTTTTTAGATTCTTTTATCCCCTCGGCCTGTTAGGATTTATCCTTGAACGTTCTGCGCAGTGCACTCTGCATGGAATGCTGCCATGTACTTATCCAACAATCTTCTTTTTCTCTTTAATAGAAAACTTTTAAAGAAAATAAAGCCTGCAGTATTTGCCAAACTATTAAACATAACATGCAAGGGTGAGTCTGTACATGGAGCAGGGAACATCACAGAAAGTGGAAACTTTGTCATTTCTGTAAAGCTTCTTATTTCAATGAGATCCTTAGAAAGACTTTGTAGGCCAGGTCTACTAGATAGAAATCCACCCAAATGAGAAGTGGAAATTTTTCATTTGCTTCGCAATAGCCTGAGGAGTGGAAGGAATATTGGAATTATTGACCAATGAGAGGATGGATTTAGGTTGGGGTTTTGGTTTGGTTTTCTTTTTGTTTTGGGGGGAGGGGGGTTGTTTGTTTGTTTTGATGAAAAGGGCAGCCTGGTACAGTGGAAATGGTCTTAGATTTAGAACCATAAGGCCTGGGTTTGATTTCTGGTTCTTCCGTTCAATAGCTGGCTGGCTTTGGTTCTCCTATCTAGGCTTTACTTTCCTCACTTGTAAAATGAGGGGGCCCTCTCCTGCACTGAATTTAGGATCTATGAACCCAAACATGTGGAAGTACCAATACTATCCATGTTTGTTAACATGTTCGTCAATTAATCCTCTCTCTATTCACATAGCAAGGCATAAGATCATACAGTTAGAGCAGACAGGAATCGGAGAGGTCATCTAGACCAACCCTCGTCATTTTGTTGTTTTGTTGTTGTTGTTGTTGTTGTTTAGTTGTGTGCGACTGACTTTTTGTGATTCCTTGGACCATGGCACAGCAGGCCCATCTAACCTCCACTATCTCTCAAAGTCTGTCCAAATACATATTCATTGTTTCCTAATACTAGCTATTTATCTCATCCTCTGCTGACCCCTTTTCCTTTTGCCTTCCATCTTTCCCAACATCATGGTCTTTTCCAATTAGTCCCTTCTCATCTTTTTACAGAAAAAGAAACCAATGGGGTGGAATGCTATCCTCATTTTCCACATGGAAAAATCAGTCAACAAACACTGATTTATTAACTGACACTGAGTTATTAACCTTAGTTAATAACTCAATTGAAAAGGTTCTTTTTCATGAAAACTAACTCCATGTATCTGCAGTCCACTGAGAACCAGGGTCAGCACTAGTCACAAAAAAAAATATCATAGGGTTATATACAGTCAGAAGGGAACCTAAAGGTCATTGAGACCAATCTAATTTACATAGAAGGAAACTGAGGTACAGAAATGGTCCCAGGATCATACAGCTCATAAGTATCTAAAATGGGATCCAAATCACCAAAGAGACAAAGATAATCTCATCTGCTGACATGTAAAACCCTCCTTTCAGTCCCCCCCCATTCTCCTATATCTACCCATTTTCTGTATTTACAGCTCATATTCATTCATAACTAAGCACATCCCTGAGAAAAGTAGTTTTGCTTGGGGTCAGAGTTGAAGTAAGAGTTGGATTGGAAGAGAAAAGGGGCATCTTTGCATCTACAATGTTAATTTATCCCAGAATACACACACACACACACACACACACAAGTTTATGTTAAAGGCCCACTATAAGAAAGAAGTCCATAGTCAGGGGTAGTGAGATATTCTTCAAACACATAGGGAGGCATGATTTGACTGGCACCATTATTGAATCTATCATATCCTGGGTTGTGGTTTTTTTTTAACTCTCTTTTAGAAATGGGGCCTTAAGTTAATGTATATTTTTAGTCCTATTTTACATATTGGGAAATTGTGACCTAGAAAAAAAATAACCTATCCTGAAAAAAAAACCTCATAAAGGAAACTAACCCAACTAGCACCTTGTATGCAGTAGGCACCCAGTGAATGTCAAATAGCTGAATGAGTGAATGATACACAGAATCTTCTAATGATACAGTTCGCAGCTGACAGATTTTACATCCCATGTCACAAGTCGTATGGATGTGAATCAATTTGAAAAGTGAGAAGTTTGGTGTTAAGCATATTCAGCAAGATGGGTGAAGGAAGTCTTTTACTTAAAAATGACTTATGGGTTATCCTTAAATTTTCCCTGTAATGCTATACAGTTACAAGACATATGGAAGATCCATCATCTGCTAAAGTGAGCCCATTTGTTAACCTTGGTATAGTCACTAACTTATGGAAAGAGCCACCCAGTGTCGCATCAGCATGGGAAGTGCTTGTGAAAAAAAAAGGAAGGGGGTGGCAATGTGCGTTTGAATCAAATACTGTTTTGTTTTTCACCATAGAGTGCCAAGCTTGGAGTCAGGAAGATCTGGAAGTCAAGAAGATCTCACCTCTGACAAGTACTGTTTCGGTATTTCTGATCACAGTCACTTACCCTCTCACTCCCCTCCCCCACCCAAGCAACTCCCAAAGACTGTAAGTTGTAGAGAAGATTCATTGGTAGAAAATATAGACTCATACATATGCTCTGTTCTAAGGACATTTCTGCAATATATGCATATTTATTTATAAATTAGATACATGTTCCACTGTACTAATAATTACACCTGTTATAAAACCTATATAAAATGCAGATTTCAAAAGGATGAGGTAAAGATGAAATTTTTTATTTGGCCTCAAAGTCTGTAAGGAGCCTCTGGTATTTATCAAGTAGGGGAGTGACAAAGTCAGACTTGTGCTTTAGGAAGATCACTTGAGCAGTTTTGTGAAAAAGAGATGGGCATCAAAGGAACTTGAGAAAGGGTAACTAATTAGAAAACTATTGTAATAGTCCAGGAGAGAGTTGATGAGGTCTGAAATAAGGAGGTGATATGTGAATGAAGGGAAGAGAATGGAGGAGAGATACATTGTGGAGATCAAATGAACATGACTTACCAACTGATTGAATGTGAGTGGTGAGGGGAAGTGAGGAGTTGAGGGTGGCACTAAGAGGTTAAGAACTTGTAAAACTGGAAGGAGGATTTTAAGGAAAAAGAAAATGGAATAAGATCCATGGGACAAATAACAAATGACCCATGCCTGCTTATCCTATGGAACTCCCACAGTATGACCAAAATTGAAGGGTGAAGGGAGAGCCATTGAACTCTATTCATCAACCATCACAGAGTCCACACTACAGTGGGGCCCCTGCCTCACCCGCAAGTTGATCTAGGAGGCAGGGTATGGTGTGCTAGAGGCAAGGCATATTTTACCTAAGCAGCTGCTAGTGCAGATAGCAATTAAGTCATAATAGCCCTGAGGCAAATGAGAAGGGAAGAGGTTAGGAGCTTTCATGGTCAAGGAAAGTCAACAGTAGAAGGTTCAGAGTAAGAAATTATTGGATGATAATGGATAACAGAGGGATGCAATTGTGTTGAAGACAATCCTAGCAAAAATAACAAGCAGTTGTTTAGATAGCTTGGAAAATGATAACTTACCACAAATTAAGTGTTAATCAGCTGCACTCAGTGGGAGAAAGGATGGCATGGACCCAGTTGCACTCAACCCCTCTTTGGAATAATCCAGTTTTTATAAGCATAGTACCAAGAACACTGGGATTGGAATCCCACCTGTGTCACAACCTCCCTAGGCCTCAGTTTCCTCATCCATAAAATGAAAAGTTGGACCAGATGACCTCTGAGGCCCCTTCCAACTCTAAATCTTCGATCCTATGAGTCTATGTTCCATACCAACAGTGAGCCATCAAAGGAGTATGACAGACATTCAAGAAACCAGAGAGAGAAATTACATTTACTATGCAAAATTTAAACCTGCTTTAGAATGTCATGCATTGATGGTATCAGGTACCCAGCCATATTTTCTAGATGAATAGCTAGGTAATTTGAAGGTCTTTGTTCTTCAGTCTTCAACTATCCTCTATCCAACTCCCAGGACTTATCTCTAAACCTTCTTTGTTCACTTTACAGGGAAACTCTGTTAATTGAACTTTCGCTTCCATCCCTCTCTCTTCTCCTCTTTTCCAGGCCTATTTGTTCTCTTATCCTGGGACGTACTTCTTGCATGTGTATAAGATACAAAAATTTACTAAAATTCATTCTAACACTGATTAGAAGCAATGCAAACAACATTCCCTAAATCTTGTTCAAATTCTGTACTGTAACTAGGAAGAAGTGACTGGAGTTTTTTTTTCCCTCAGAGAACCAAAATTCAGAGGGAGAAGAAATTTAAAATAATGTTTTTTAAACACTGTATAATTTTAAATTTTGTGGCATTAACCTCCTTCAGTAGCATGAAAACAACTCAGTTTAACAGAGATATAAATATGATCAGCTAAAACCTTATGGATGTTTCTTCTACCTGACAGGCAGAGCCAAGGTGAATTACTCTCCTGCCCAACTCTACCCTCTTTCCCCTGGGCAATGGCCTCTGCAGCAGCATCCTCGTGGTGCTAAGAAGCAGCATGGAATATTTGAGGAAAAGCTTGACTTGGAGTCAGGAAGGCCTGGGTTTGAATTCTGCATTAGACATTTACTAGCAATGTGAACCTGAGCAAGTCACTTAAATCTCTCTAAGCCTCAGTTTCCTAACTGTAAAATGGGGATTTAAAATATCACAGAGTTATTGTGACAATCAAATGAGAAAAAGTGCATAAAACCCTCAATTCCTTCTTTGTGGACTTGAAGCTTCAGTCAAATTTACCTACTTTCTCCTTCCTGTACATGACAGTCCAGCCCTTACCTCCATTTCTTTGACCAGGCTGCCCTGCTCACCTGAATAGAACACTCTCCTTTCTCAGCTCAACCTCTGGGACACTCCTTGTTGTTGTTCAGTTATGTCCAATTATTCATGACGCCATGGACTTGTCCATGGGGTTTTCTTGGCAAAGATACTGGCGTAGTTTGCCATTTCCTTCTCCACTGTGTCCACTAAGGCAAAATGTTTCATATAAACATGAAGGTGCTATACAAAGTTCAGCTGTGACTATTTTCTGTGGTTCTTCTTCATTTGGGAGGTTAGCACTTATTAACTCACAAACATTTGAGGTAAATATCTCACAAACTTCATAAAGCAATCTCTGAAGCTGAAGGGCTGTTTCAAAATAGTGTTCAACCTTTAACAAAAATTTATTCCCGGGTTTAACTTTGTAAGGCAGTGTGGAGTAATAGATAGAAACTCAGTCTCTGAGTCAAGAAGACATGAGTTCCAGTCTTGCTTCTGACATACCTGACCCTGGTTAAGTCATTTAGCCTCTGAGTGTCCCAGGAAAGTCTTCAAGACCATAAAACTCAGGAAAAGTGTAGATATGCATTCACTGATAGAGGGAGTTTTCCCATCAAGTCAAGTCAACAAGTATTTATTAAACACTTGCTACGTATCAGCCATGGGCTCAGCACACATCCTGTTAAATTATATGTTTAACATATAATTAATCAGAAAAAAAAGAAAGAGTTTGTGCTCTCAGGGAGTTTGCATTCTAATGAGGGGAAACAAAACATAAAAGGGGACTGAGAAGAGGGGAGAAGGGAAAGGTACCAAAAAGAGCATGAGTCCAGAGAGTGAATGATGACTTATCTGGGTCAAGAGTATGCTGATAAGTGTTTAACAATTAACTATGGAGAGTGAGAGAGAGATTTACCCATGACACATTTTTAAGTTTGATCTGCACTATTAGCACTTTCTTAAGTCTAGACCAGAGATATCAAACAGCAGCCAGCTAGCAACACTCTTGAGTGCTTGGGAACAAAAGTAATATACAAGTACAATAAAAATATAAGCAATATTAATATGTGGTTTTATAAATTAATATGCAGCCTGCAGAGTTCATTATTTTCCTTTTTTCAGTCATTTCAGTTGTTTTAACTCTTCATGACCCCATTTGGGGTTTTCTTGGCAAAGATACTGGGGTGATTTGGGGCATTTTCTTCTCCAGTGTGTCCCCATTTTACCGATGAGGAATGAAGGCAAAGGATTCTAACTCAGGTTTTCCTGACTCCAAGTCCAGCACTGTGCCACCTTGTGGTCCCTAAGTAGTTTAAATCCCAGTTTAATATTTGTAGAAATACTGCTATTAAGGTTGCATCATGTTTCAGCAAGCAGTCAGTGGGAACAATCACTATTAAAAAGCTTCTTAAGTTTGGTTAGTGACTGTTGATCTTATTGATGGCACTGGCCTTCTTCCACATCTGATTGGGTTTTGACAACATGCATGTGGCTTTAAGAAAAAGTCATTTTGTCAATTAGAGATTTTTTTTCTTGATGATTTTAAATCTAGATGATTTAAAAAAGACTAGCCATGATGACCCAACTACAACTGGTTGTTTCAACCAAGTGAGCACTTGCTTGATCTCTTTTTCCTTTGTCCAGTGTTATGGTTTGGCAAATAAGGACATGAATTTGAATCTCAGTTCTGCCAATCACTACTTGTATGACTTTGGGAAAGTCATTTCATCTCTCTTGGCCTTAATTTCCCCAAAACCAATTCACCTCCCTAGGCCTCAGCTTTGTCATCTGTAAAATGAGGGAGGTAGATTTGGTAACCATTGTAGTTTCTTGTGGATTGAAATCTATGATTCTATGATCCTTCAGCAGATATTTCTTTTTTAAATCCTGAAAAAACATTTCTAAGCTCTCATTTGGGATCTTGAATTAACACTTTTGTTCCTTATCTTTTTTTCTTCTTAGCTGGTAAGGTTCTCTTAAAATCAATTCATTATGTTTTTAAATACTTAAGGATCAGTACAAATCCTATTTGTTCAGACCAGTAACTTGTTGTTTCCAGCAAGAGACAGACTGGAGTCTCCAACTGTGTGGTGATAAAACCAGGCTAGAACACTGACAATTAAGAGGTTGATTGTCATCCAGTATGGTGCCTTATAGATAATAACTGCCTAGGAAATGTTTGTTTACGTAAATTGAGAGCAGATGAGAAATTTGAAACAAAGATCACTAGGCAAATAAGCTTATCTTTGAGCAAATTTTTCTTCTACTGTTATGGAGGCACAGCCAGAGAGGGTAACAGTGACTGCTAAAGTCCCACTAAATTATTTAATTTTTTTTTCCAAAAAAAAGTCAGGAGGTTGATTTGAAGGTCCAAATGAGATGGTGACTTTTTTTGGTCCTCTGATTTTAGCTCCTTTTCCCAGATTCAAAGCATGTGACTTCTTTCAAATATGAAATTGGCTAGAGTCTTCAGCTTTGAAGAATAACAAAGTCCAGGATATCACATTCCATCTTTACAATGAAATGCAGATTTCCCAGGAAAAGCTAAATGCTGCACTTGAAAACATCCAAGAAGATGTTACTTCAAAATTATTCCAGCTGGTGAAATTTAGGAAGATGAGAAAGTTTCATATGGGAATGTGTTCTATATTTTCATTTATTATTCAAGTATTTTGTTTGATTGCTAATTGGATAGACTGTGATTTACTTCAAGCCATGCTTTTGATTCCTCTTATTAAACTTTGAAATTTCCAAAGACGTGTGGACAAGTGTGTAGACATCAGTAAGGCAGCCTTCCCTGTGGAAGTCGGCCATTTCATTTGGGAACTACAAGGCAAAAGTGATGTGACCTTCTTGGCCCACCTTTAATGACATACAAAAATATGCATGTCTTTCTATATCATTTGCCTTCACAAAACAACTTGGCTTTCCTTTCTTACTGCCTTATTAGCCATGTATTTCTCACCTTTGAAATCACAGAATAATAGAATCTTAGAGTTGGGAGGACTTTGGAAGTCACCAATTACAACTCCTTACTCACTGCAATAATTCCCTCAAATTGTCACAGAATCTTGGTATTGACTTCAAAAGCCATATAGTTCAACCATTACTTCAAGTTCACAGTTCAATATAAATTTCCCCTGCCACATACCCTGCAAGTGGTCATTGATTGAAAACTTCTAATGAGGAAGAAGTTACTATTTCTGGAGGCAACCCATTCTACTATTGAATACCTCTAATGATACCATGCCTAAATTTTCTCTTTATAGCCTTCACACATTTTATCTAGTTCTTCCCTCTGGAATCAAATTAAAACACATATAATCCCTCTTCCACATGAAAGCTCTTGAAACACTTGAAGAAAACCATCATGTTAGCCATTAGTCTTCTCTTCTCCATGTTGTATGTTGCCATTTTTCTCAACTGGTCCCCATGCGGCATGGACTAAAAACCCTTCACCATCATCACTGCCCTCATCTGGATACTCTCCAACTTATTGATATCATTTCTAAAAGAGATTTTGCCCAGAAATGATCATGGTACTCCTCTAGATATGATCTGATTAGGACAGGCTATAATGAGACCATTAGTTTCCTGGTCTTGGACACTATGCCTCTCAATGTAGCCCAAGATTACATTAGCTTTCCTGGCTACCATATCAAATTGTTGACTCATATTGAACTTTCAGTCTTCTTAAAACACCAGATCTTTTTCAGATAAAGTACTTGTCAAGCTATGTCTCCCCCATCTTGTACTTATAAGGTCAAATTTCCAAACCCACATGTAAGACCATACATTTCATTTTATTTAATTCAAACCAGTTTTCTAGCTTGTCAAGATCTTTCAGAATCCTGATTCTCTCATTCAGTACATTAGCTTTCCCTCCCCGCTTTAGATAATCTGAAAAAATTGATCAGTGTGCCATAATTCATTGATAAAAATATCAAACAGCACCAGACCAAGCACAGATCCCCGGAACACTACACTGGAGACCTCCTTCCAATCTGAAAGTAATTAATTAGTTACTATTTGAGTCTGGCCATTCAACAAACCCTGAATCCAACTGATTACTCTATCGTCAAGTCTTCTCTCCACCTTTTTTGCAAGAAAAAACAGAAGGGATTTCCACAAACTTTGCTAGGTATCTAGCAAATCTAGGTATCTGGGAATCTAGGTAAGCTATATCTACTGCATTCTTCTAATCTTTACCCAGTAACACTTCCCAAAAAGGAAATGATGGCAGTCTAGTTGGACACATTCCCAATAAAGCCATGCTGAGTCTTTGGAATCACTACTTCCTTCACTGGCCATTTAGTAATAAACTATTTAACAATACCAGCTAGAATTTTGACAGGAATCAAAAGCAAGCTCGCTGACATATAGTTTTCAGATTCTATTCTCTTCTCTTTCTTGAAAATTGGAACATTTGTTCTTCTTCAGTGCTGAGCTACTCCTGATCTTCACAGTTTTTTCCCAGATCACTGTCATCAGCTCAGACAGCACATCTGTCAGGTCTTCAGTTCCTGGAGCTGTAAATGATCTGAGCCTAAGGCCTTGAACTCATCAAGAACAGTGAGGAGTTCTTTGGTTAGCATTTTACTTCTCTTGGGTAACACTTTCCCATTAGCCTTTTTTTGTTGTGTCCTTTCCAGCCCAAAGGGTCATTTTACCTGGCAGAGGAAACAGAAGCAAAGTAATGGCTAAACAGCTCTAACTCATGGAGTGACTGTCTTCCAAATTCTGGAGATTGAAGAAAACTTTTATTTCATTATTTAGCTTTTTATCATAGACTCATAGATTGTCCCACTTGGGAGCAATAACATAATAATAATAGCTACATAGCACTTAAAGGTTTGCAGAGCTCTTTATATTATCTCATTTGATCATCACAACAACCCTGAGAGGTATTTGCTATTATTATCCCCATCTTAGAAATGGGGAAACTGAATCAGACGGATGTTAAGTGATTTGCCTTAGATCACAAAACTAGCAAGTTTCTGAGGCAGGATTTGAACTCAGGTCTTCCTGACTTGAGGTCCACTGTTCTATCAACTATGCCACCTAGCTGCCTAGGTGGATCATATCTACCTTAAGCATGAATTCTCTCTATAATATCCCACAGGATGGTCATCCTACCTCTTCATCCAGCATCTTCAATGATGGGATGCTCATTGTTGTTCATTTGGGGCTAGCTTTAATTATTTTTAAAAGTTCTTACTTGAAACAACTTGAATCCTGTGTCCCATATTGTAACTTCAGCCCACTAGTCCTAGTTTTCCTTTGGAGTTGAAATTGATGAGTATGATCATGACTTCCTGAATTATTCTTTCCCATAGACAAACATTCTCAGTTCTCTCAATTGATTCCAGTCATTTTTGCCTGATTTAGATTCCCCTCTCCATTATGGCTACCCTCCTCTCGAGATACTTTGCAGCTTGTTAGCTTCCCTTCAAAAAAGGTTACCTAAAGACCTAAATGTAATCATCTAGTTGTGATAGGACCAAAGCATAGTACAGTCACTGTGTCCTGAACGTAAAAAAAATATACATTTCCAAGCCAAATGACTGTATCCAGGGGTCAAAGAAAGGCCCAAAACAGTAATCTTTAGCTTCATAAGCATAGCTTGACCATACCCATAGCTGGTCCAATAACAAGTTTTCCTAGCAATTTATATTCTGCTGAGGTTTCATTTTCTGTGCATAAGGCTAATTTTTTTCGCATGTGCCATCAGAACCCTTTTCCCACCAGCTTCATAAGAAAGAGAGCACCAAACATTTATTCCTTTCATTTGTAGATATTGGGTGTCATCCAACAGAACTGTCCTTTCTTCCCCAACCCTCACCCCAAGCATAATGCCTTTCTTCTCTTCTAAACAGAATGGTCTTTCCCTTGCCTGCCCCAATAACACCATCCATCATAGCTCAGGAAAAGAAAAGTAGTCATTGTATGGAGTCTTAATGCTTTTAAAGGGAAAAGCCAAGTTCCTCAGGAAAGCCTGATCCTCCCTGCCTTAAAGCAAAGAATTTTCTCAGCACTTTGCAAAAGAGAGTGCAGTACAAAGTACCATACAAAGTAGTACAAAGGTGAATCCAGGAGGGAGTCCAAAAGAAAAGTCTATAGTTTTCAGAACAAAATGGAGACACCTAAACAAGGAAAAGAGCCAAGAATCAATGAAACACAAAGTAACAAAAGAACCCAGAGGAGGAAGGTATCATTACTCATAGGATACTATGAGTAATTTCTTTCTTACCAAAATATACAGAGCTCCAGAAATTGTCCAGTTATACTCACAAAATGAAATTGGCCTTCATTTCTCAGTTTAAAGATTACCATCCCAGGAGAACAATTTCTACAATTTACAACATTGTAAAGATAAATGACTTTGAAAGGCTTAATAACTCTGAACAATTCAATGAACAGCCACAATTCCAGAGAACTGATGATAAAGCGTGCTAAGCCACCTCCTGACAAAGAGGTGAAGGATTCAGTTGCAGACTGAGACGTGCTTTTTGGACATGGTCGACGTGATTGTTTGTTTTGCTTGACTATATATATTTGTTACAAAAGTTTTGTTTTTCTTTTTCTGTAATGAGGGGAGATTGAGATGGCAAGAAAATAATTTTTTGTTAAATTGAAAAATTATATTTAAAAACCAAGATAAAATGACAATCCAAAAACTTTGGGGACCTCTCAGAAAATATTTTCTTGGTAATAATGTTAATACAAAGAGGCAGAAAGGCATAGTAGATAGAGAGCTGGCTTAGGAGTCAGGAAGACTTAGAGGCAGTAAGGTGGCATGGTACATAGAGTGCTGAGGCAGGAAGACCTTCCTGGCTATGTGACCCTGGGCAAGTCATTTAATCTCTCTCAGACTTGGTTTCCCCATCTATAAAATGAAAAGGTTAGACTTATGGCCTCAAAGGTTTCTTCCAGCTCTAAATCTATGATCCTATGAGCTGGGTTCAAGCTTCACCACATTCTATTTCTCTGCACAACATGAGGGAACCGTTGGAACACAATGGTTGTCAACCCGTCATCCCTTATTGTTGCCACATGACCAGCCAGTCTTCTTTTCCTATAATACATTGCTGTGATGATGCTTTTTTTCTTCTTCACCTTTAGAGTTCCTCATTGTTTATATGTTTCAGTCTGCTCATACCCACCATGCACCTCTCTGTTGCCTTCCATGTGATACTCATCTTTAATTTGTCAAAAGCAGCTATATACCATGGCACACTGCCCTATATCTACAATGGTCACATGATAATGCTGAAAATGACAGGCCTTTGCTTTCGTGGGAAGCTTGCTGATGGGAAATTAGCTTTGCAGTTTTCTGAAGGCTATACAGCCTACATGCTCCTGCTGCTCAATCCTGGACCCCACTTACTGTCCATCTGTACTATCTGTCCCCGATATACCTATTGATGGACAAGCTCTGTAGGAAGCCGATAAAAGTCATGTTGAAATCTGGGCAATAGACAGTCTTCATTCACTTGATCTTTCCATGTGAATAGAGGGGCCAAACTCTTTTGAGTGATTATAGATCTCTTTCAAAATGTTCTGCAGTGTTCCAGGGCTCAATTTAATCAGCCCAAAGTCACCTACATACAGATGACGAGTACCTCACTATTCACAGAAAATCCCTTCTTGAGCAGGACTGAACTGGATTTTCTCCACTGTGGTGAAAATCTTTAGCAAACATACATTTCTCTCTTTTGTTCCTTACGTGATATTTATCATCATCATCATCATTTAACAGTTATTTCTGTTGCTACAGATTTCAAAGAATCTTGAATGCTTTTGATACATGGATGAGAGATTCCTTGTCACAAGAGTCAGTAAGAAAGTGATTTGTCCTACCAAACCGATTTTTTGTAATCAACAATGACAACAAAAACAATGTTATCTTTTATTTTCTACAATTTTCAGTTAATTGTAAAATGACAAAGATATGATCCATTGTTGAGTTCTGCTTATATAAAAAAACCTACTTGCTCCTAACACCCTCATTAAGAATGCCCTCAGTCCATCTATAGATTACTATAGATTCATATGTAGATTATCATTATATCATGTATATTATCAATCATATGTAGATTATCATTATATATGTATTATCAATCATATATAGATTATTCTGCAGAGTAACCACATAGGCTTATAATTAGGATGGTTCTCTCAGTCACCTATTAGGGGCATTAATGAGATTTTTTTTCCTTTTGCATCTTCTCCATATATCTTCAATCCTTCAATCAACATCCTCACAATTTTGTTCACTCCAGCTCAGGTCCTATCTCTACATATATTTGGTTGGATTTTGGTGCTTTACCCATCTTTGTTTTCTTTTGTGCCATTTCTGCTTACTCTATAAACAAATCTGAGATTGAAATGTTATAGTTCCACTGTAATTGATGGCAAAAACAGTTTGCTATAATTTTTTTTGCAAATCATTTCTATTTTTCTTCTCTTTGTTGTCCTATCTTCATCCATCATTGCCCGTGGCATGACTTTGTCAAGGTAGATACCTTGCCAAGCTTTCCTTGAAATGGTTTTACTCTCTACTGTTTCTCTCTGATTTATGATTCTACACTGCCAATCATTGTTTATCATTCTTCCTAAGAGTTTACAAATAAGTTTACACTATAATCTACTGAAACTTTTAGCAAGTAAGTCTGATATCTGCTAAAATGCCTCCTGGGTCCTTTTGGTCTTCTTTTAGTGGCACTTAATGTACATTGGTTAAATGTCTGACTGATTATTAGGGTTGTTAATATCATTTCTGTTGCCTTTTCTCACTTTATTTTAGCTCAGAGTTGAGTTGTTTCACTTCTGCATGATTCCTTTTCCCCATTTTCATTATTTCTTCTTGTTGTCTTTGTGTATACAATAAAAGTCACTCTGCTGCCTCATTACTTTGCCTCTCCAAGGAGCTATCCTTCCATTTACCTCCAACTTTCTTCTTCCTTCTAGTTTCATGTCAAGAATGATGTGATTCAGTTCCTCCAGCAATGTTTATTAGCTAGTCATTGGACAAGAATCTCCCTTCAAATACCAAGAGTCAGATTAAAGTTGGTTTATATTTTAAACAATAATTGTTAGTATATTCTGCCCCTTCTATCGCTTTGACACCATAGCTGTAGAAACCAAGAAGATGCAGAGAAGGACTATTTTTTTTTCTTTGTCCCATGGGCTGGGATAAGAAAAAAATATCATTATGAGGAAGCCAGCTTGCTGGGCTTGTGCCTCTCCACAATTAACTAGGTTAGTCCTTCATACAACAGACTCAGTCTGTTGCTGAGACAATACGCAAAGCCTTCCCTCATAGTAGAACCTCCCAGAGCTTATGATCTGTTGACATAGCCTCCAAGATCTCAGGGACAACTTGATGCCACAACGAGGCATCCAAGTTAGGGCTTTGTTTAAAAATGGCAGTTCTAAAGGCAAGTGGCATCTTTTCCTAGGGCTGATATGTCCCAACATAGTGGAAGAGTTAGCACAGCATTTTCCAGTTAGTAAGGACTGAAGAAATACTTCTTGTTATTTCATTCATTCCATTGGCCTTACCATAAAGAAGAAATGTAGGGTAGTGGATGGAATACTGGACTTGTTTGGCTTGAATCCCATCTCAGATATTTTTTGAGGTATGATCCTAGGAAAGTTACAAAATGTCTCTGAGCCTCACTTTCCTAATCTGTAAAATGGAAACAATAATATAGTCTTGATTACAGATCAAATGAAAATATATTCTTGAAACACCATACAGATTTCAGATGTTTTCATTTATTTATTTATTTGTATAAAACATAGGACTAGGAGTCAGGAGACCTGAGACCAAACCTGGCAGTAGTGTATCATGTAATCTGTCCCAGAATCACTTCTATATGATATGATCAAATATAAAATATGATAAATTAGAACAATGATAATACTCAGATTTATGTTGTTGTTAAGTCATTTCAGTCATGTCTGACTCTTCATGACCACATTTGGGGTTTTCTTGGGAAAGATACTAAAGTGGATTGCCATTTCCTTCTCCAAATCATTTTACAAATAAAGAAACAGAGGCAAACAACGGTGACTTACCCAGGGTCACACAGCAAGTAAGTGTCTGAGGCCAGATTTGAACTCAATAAGATGAGTCTTCCTGACTTTGGGCCTGGCACTCAATCCACTACACCACCTAGCTACCCCTCAGATGTATAGTCATACAGAATCTCATTTGATACTGAGCAAAATTGAAAAGCAGAAAAATTTTTATCTATAATACCTCTTACCTTCACTTTTAACACACCTCCCTCCTGCCAATATCCTCTCAAGGTACCATCCTACCAATGTACCCTCTACATACAGGATGTCCCTGCTTAAATTCTGACACCCCCCACCCCAAGCAGGGCTATTTTTAGATTATCAGAGGACTTTTTTTTTAAGCAATTGGGGTTAAGTGACTTGCCCAGGGCCACACAGCTAATAAGTGTCAAGTGTTTGGTCTGAGACCAGATTTGAACTCAGGTCCTCCTGACTTCAGGGATGATGCTCTATCCACTGTGCCACCTAGCTGCCCCAGAGGGCTTTTAAAGATTGAAAAACCTTGAATATCTAAAGGAATGAATGAATGGTGGCACACCAGAAATCAGAGGAAACTATTTTTTTAGGTAGGGAAGCTATTTTAGGACACTGACCTATTTAGAAGTGCTTCACCACCACCACCACCACCATCTTGAACACCATCTCCCCTCACACCTTGACAGAGTCAGACCAGAACCTGTACCCAAGAAGTTTGGGAATAACAATGCTTCCAAGCCAGTGGCCTCAGCCATCACCCGGGAAGTGACCCCTTGTGGAGATGCAGCCTTGCAACTCCTTCTACAGCTGCTACCATCACAGCAACTGGAGACCCAGAAAGGAAAGGTCTTGTTACCAAAGTCTTTGGCACTTTCAAATGGTTAGACATCAGAAACTGGTATTATTTTATCAGCAAAAATGATGTTGCAGAAGAGGTATTGGCATCTGCTTTGTCACTGCACCCTAAGGACCATGAGACTTTTGTGTCTGACTTGTAGGTGAAACTTTTCCATGTAAGTTGTTCCCCCCTTTGGAATGTGAACTCCCTGAGAGCAGGACCACTGTCCCTTTTTCTATTTGTAACCCCAGCACTCAACCTAGTGCTTTGTACATCGTTGTTGCTCGATCATTCAGTCATGTCTGACTCTTTAGGACCTCGTTGATCATAGCACACCAATATTGTCCATGGGGTTTTATTGGCAAACATACTGGAGTGATTTGCCATTTCCTTCTACAGTGGAATAAGGCAAACAGAGGCCAAGTGACTTGCCCAAGCCCAGCATTCCGTCCACTGAACCATCTAGCTGCTTTGCACATAGTAAGTACTTAATAAAGTCTTCATTCATTCATTCAGAAGAGGGCAACAAGAATAATTGGGTGACTGGGAACTGAAGAAATTGGGAATTTTCAAGCTTTAATAAGAGAGGGGGATGTGATAGTATGTTGAAGTATTTGAGGCAGCATCATATAGTGGATACAGGCTTGATCTTAGAGTCGGGGAGATCTGAGTTTCAAGTCTATCCCTGACACATACTGGCTCTGTGACCCTGGGGTAAGGTGCAGAATGATAAATTGCAGAAAGGGTGGCAATCTGTGTCCATAGAGGAAGTTTCTACCTGGGATGATCCTCATATGAAATTTTAGGTTTGGGCCATGAGGAAAACCAAAAGCATTCTATGTGGAACCAGAGGACAGATCCAGGAGCAATTTCATGGAGGAATATTTAAGCTGAAGCATTTCATTATAATTAGTGCTATCTAAAATTAGAATGGGCTGCCTTAAGAGGTAGTGAGTTCCCTTTCACCTGAGGTATTCAAACAGAAACTGACTGAACTCTTATCAGAAATATCATCGAGTGGGTTCCTCTTTGGGTAGTGGTTAACTTATATGAACTCTAAAGTCCCAACTTGAAAAATATTTTATTTAATTCATACTATGCAGATATGGAGCCATAATGAGACTAGGGCATTTGAGAATGTTGCCCTTGTTGGAAACACTGGGCCCCAATCCAGAAGTCTTCCCGCCCAATTGCTTGCATTTTTATTTGTCAATAACTATCCCTCAGTTCCCATCAGTTTACCCCTTTGTAGGGACCTATCCAGGCATATACTTGCTCATTATGTTGGTTCAGGTCCTAATTGCTCTGTTGAATATTGAATTACTCAAACTTTAGTGTCCTATTAGGACACTAAAGATTTACCAGCTTTAAAACAAAACATCTCTTCTTCTTTAACAGGAGACACCATCTTCAGAAGTCATTGCTAAGGAAAAGCTATATCCCAATAAAAAGAGACATGCAGTCAGATCATCCCATCTTTTAAAACTGTTTGTTTTGATATGAGCACCTTAGGATTCCAGGTTTGCTTTGAAAGCGTATCATAGCTGTATGCATGAAAGATATTCCCCTCCACAATGTCATCGGAGAGCATTATATTAAAGTGACTGCTCAAAGAAGTAAACATGGCATTTGTATAAAACACTAAAATAACTATTTTATGTATAAAGAGAAAACAGCATTTTTTGACTAATACCATAATCCAGTATAGAACAAACTCTGAGGAAGTTGGGCAGTTATCCGAGAGAAGAAAAGATTTAAAGCAGATATGATAGGGGTACCTGAAGGGCTGTCGTGCAGAACAGAAGAGAGACTTGTTCTGTTTATTTCCAGAAGACAGAGCCAAGAGCGGTGGGTGGAAGATGCAAAGAGGCAGATTTTGAATTATGTTAGGAGAAAACTCCCTAAAATTGGAGTCATAGTAAAGTAAAAACAACTACCCAAAGAGGTAGGGCAGAGAAGTGGCACAATGGATAGAACACTGAGCCTGGGATCAGGAAGAGCTGAGTTCAAATCTGACCTCAGACACTTCCGAGCCATGTGATCCTGGGGAAGTCACTTAACCTTTGTCTGCCTCAATTTCACCATCTGTAAAATGGGGTTAATAACAGCACCTCCTTCCCAGTGTTGTTAGAAGGATTAAATGAGATAATTGTAAAATGTTTAGGACAATGCCTGGCATGCTATATAAAGGTTAACTGTTGTTATTATTAGTGATATTAGTATTATTATTATTCCCTCCCTGAAGGGCTTTGTACAGAGATTAGGTTACCAGTTCTCGGGTGTTTGGTAGGGAATTATTGGTTTAGAACTGAAAAGAAGCTTAGAGATCATTTAGTCCAGCCACATCAGTTTACAGGTGCAGATTTCTTACTCAGGTCAATAGATTGGTCCCTTGCAATTCAGATTGTATGATTCTGTGACTTGGGATTTTTAGTCAATAGCACATTTCTATTTTCCCATTATACTCATCAACTATGAAGATGAAAACAAGTAAATAGAAGCCACCAGCAACAACAATTTTCCATCATTTCAGTTCCAACAGAAATAGCAGTTAAGAAAGTACAACTAGCAATTCAGACAGGTCTGCAGGTCCCAAAGAAGAGAGTATTGTTAGTGAATTCTGAAATTGAGAACTCTTAGTCAGAGGACAAATACACAGGTAAAAAAAAAAAACTGAAAGAAATTCTTGAGTTGAGAAAACCAGACAAGGTAGCCCAAAAATTTGGATTCAGTCAAAAGGCTGCACTTAAGGATTTAGAAGGCCACATGTGGCCTTCAAGCTGCAAGTTCCCCATCCCTGCCTTAAAGAGTAAAATATGACCATTGGAATTTATCTGAATCTCATATGTGAGGGAAACAAATTCCCCAGCCTTCTTCCTTGTTCTCAAACCTCCTAACATACCATGAGATTCCCCAAGCAACACTTTATATATATAGCCTGAAGGTTGGAGGATCAAATCAATTAAGAACATGCTTACGCATAGCTCTGTTCTGAGTCTTTATAAAAATGCAAATTAAAATGTTGTGTTTTATATTTAGAAACTACTTTGAAAGACAATGTTTTAAGAATACATCAATACTTCAAAGATCTCTAATTTTGACAATATGGCTACTTCCTCTGCTGCCACAGACCCCAGCGGCTCTAGGCCTTCAGGAAATTGCCTTGATGAGTTAACATGGACAAGCAGTAAGCAGTCAAGTAGTTTCTAGTGGGATATATATATTCCTGAATGGACAAACAGCATCAAAGCCTGTATTCCAGAGCAGTGTGTTACCTTGCCAAGGTTTCAGGAGGAAAATAATATTTCATTGTAGGCTTAAAGGAAACACAGGAATCTAAGTGGTGGGGTTCAAGAAGAAAGGCATGACAGGCATGGGGGACAGCCAACGCAACAGCCTGGAAATAGGAGTGCTAGTTATAAAAAAACAATAAGAAAGTCAGTTTGATGGGATCAGATAGAGTAAGGTCAAAAGAGTCATGAGCTGTAAAACTGGAAAAGTAGATTAGTGCCAGGTTGTCAATAAATCAGTATGAATGTAAAATCTTGTTCTGTGGTCAACCTCATAATGGGGACCTCTTTGACATCATCTATCCAGTGAGATGGTTAGACTCTGAGGTCCCCTTCAGTTCCAGATCTATCCTCCTATAAAACTGTAATGTTATAACAAACATTCAAAGCTTTTCCAGCTTAATAGGACTTCCCAGCTCTCACACTCCACTGACACGGCTTTCAAAAACTCCAGCTCATGACCACGACATAATAAGATATGAGAGTAGGACTTCAATACTTGGAAAGATCAATGATCATCATTGATACAGGCCACCCCTGCCAAAGGTGTAGAAGACAATACGTCCCATGTTTTCTCTTCCTCTGCAATGCTTGTCTGTGTTCTCCATAAATCCTCCACGAGGAGTCTGCCCAGTTTGCTGAGGGCCTTCCTCTGGCTCTTTTGATCTTATATGTCTTCCGTGACTTTGATGTCTATCTGGTGGGTTATCCCCTGGTCATGCTAAAAAACCAGCCCACCTTTTTCTCTGATCCTATATTTGTGTGATGACAACCTTTAAGTAACTTCCCCAGCACAATTCTTCATTGGCACCATTCTGCAATCTGTTCACATACCTTCTGTTGCTTTTAGCAACCTAAATTAAGCAATCCTTAAATTCAAGGCAGTTAGATGGCACAGTGGATAGAGTATTAGGACTGGAGTCAGAAAGATTTGAGTTCAAATTTGGCCTCACACGCTTCCTAGTTTTGTGGCCCTGGGAAAGTCACTTACCCTGTATTTGTCTCAGTTTTCTCATCTGTAAAATGGGGATAACAATAGCACCTCCCTCACAAAGAGTTGTCATAAGGATCAAATGAGATAATAATTATAAAATACTTAGCAGGGTGCCTGGCACATAATAAGGGCTGTATAAATGTTAACTATCATTATTATTATTCTGAAGAAACTAAGGTATTCCATGATTGTTAGTCATATAGTATCACCAAAAGAATATTATAGTTGACAAAATAATTGTAATAAAGTTGAAGACATTAGGGAACCCCTGGAGCTTCCTGACCAGGAGAGTGGCAAGATCATATTTGTGGTTTAGGATGATCAATTTGGCAGCTGGGTGGAGGATGGAGTGGGAAGGAATGTTCTCTAGATCATTCCATGGATTCCTAGAGACATGACTCTCAGAGCCCCTGTGAGTCCACCTATTATGGGTCACCATACAATATGACCACTCATATTGCTAAAGAAGAATGTGCAAAACTACCTCACACATCATAGTAGCCATCTGTAGTCAGTGCAATTCAATATAACAAGCATTTATTAAGCACTTACAACTATTCTAGGACCTGGAAATACAAAAATAAAATAAAACAAAATAAAATACTTTCTAACCTCAAGGAACTTACATTTGACCAAAGGGAGGGTGTATTTTCGAATTTCTTTTGCTCACAGTATAGTACTATTCCGTGCCTCAAAGATTAGCAGCACTATACAGAAGCATTGATAAACTCATACACACATATATACATACATACATACATACATACATACATACATACATACATACGATTAGAAGTATAAACTCCATGTGATTCCCAGCACCTGTTACCCAGGCTGGGCACATCCTTTGCATGCAGCTGATGTGCCCAGAGATGCAAATAGGAACTATATATACAAAATATAAGGGAATGAGGGGGTGGAGAACTAACAATTGAAGAGATAAAGCGGGAAGTAGCACTTGAGCTATTCCATAGAAGAAGCTGGGGATAGAGTAGAAGTGAGGAGGAAGAGCCTTCCAGGCATAATAGACAACTTTACAAAGGCATAGAAGTGGGAGACAGAACATTGTGATTGAGGAATATCAGGTAACCCAGTGTGGCTGAAATGCCGAGTGCATGAAGGGCTGTAATATGAAATCAGCCTAGAAAATTGTGATTGTGAAAAGCTTTTCAGTGTCAAATAGAGACGTCTGTATTTGTCCTGGAGGCAATAGGGAGCCACTAGAGTTTCTTGAGTAGGGAAGGGCATAGTCAGACATGTGCTTTAGGAATATCAGTTTGGGGGCAGCTAGGTGGCACAGTGGAAAGAGCACCGGCCCTGGAGTCAGGAGGACCTGAGTTCAAATCCAGTCTCAGACCAGACACTTGACACTTACTAGCTGTGTGAACCTGGGCAAGTCACTTAACCCCAATTGCCTCACAAAAAAACAAAACAAAAAAAAAAGGAATATCAGTTTGGTGGTTGTGTGTAGGATAAGTTGAAAGGGGGACAGCCTAAAAACAAGGACACCATTTGAGGTCATATTGAAATAAATCAAGAGAGAGATAGTATAGTATCCTAAACAGATTAGGGGACCTGGGAATGAAAGAAGGAGTTGGATGCGAGGAGAGTTTTGGAGATTGAAGGGAAAAGAATTTTCATCTGATTTGATACAGAAGGTGAAGAAAAGGAAATGTCATGGTCAAGTCCAAGGTTTCAAACCTAGGAGACAAAACATGGGGGAAGGGAAGGGGAGAGAGAGAGAGAGAGAGAGAGAGAGAGAGAGAGAGAGAGAGAGAGAGAGAGAGAGAGAGAGAGAGAGAGAGGGAGAGAGAGAGAGAGAGAGAGAAATAGGGAAGAGAAGTGTGTTAAAAAATAATGAGTAAATGGAAAGATATAACAGGAGTCATTAACATAGATTAAAAACCTCTACTCGGTTCTTTCAGAAAACCATAGTTTGAACCAAGTGCTTCCATAAACTTTTTATTGGGTTGTGGGAGAGAAGAGATTGGACATGTCAACTATTTCCAATAAAAGTCCTACTGGTCAGAGCTCCATTGGAGAATGAGAGCAGGGCCACTGTGGAAGCTGCAGGCCAAAAAGATATTCCAGATTAATGACTAGAAAACTATTTGTGGGCTTTTTTTAATGAGTTTGTTGGAAAGAGGAGAGCAGAAGGTTATACTACATTTTTTAAATTCATTTCACTAAAAGAAAGTGTCTCAGAAATAATTAAAAATGTGTTTACTGAGACTCTAAAACTGAGTTTGTTTCTTAATTAATAGGAAAAAAATAGTCTGCACCAAACTGTGCAGCAAATCTCTTGAGGAATTCAAGTAATATCATAAAGCACGATAACAAAGCTATGGTTGTTTACTACTCCCCAAGCCGTGTACATTCATGTTTGATTATACTGGTTCATAAACAAAGAATTAAAGAACAGAGAAACGTGTCTATCTTCCCAGATCTGATAAATAACTCTTTGACAAATTAAGGACAAACTCAACAGGAAACAAAAACATAAGTAAAATAACTTTGTCTAATGTAACAGTGGGACTTCTCCCCCATCTTTTTTCATATCTTGTTCCCCATTTTTCTGAAGCAGCTTCATCTGGGGTCTCTGGAGGAGAAAGACATCTCTTCAAAGAGGCTCCATAAATCTTCTTACTCCTTTCAGTACAGAACCATACACTCTCGACTTTTGGTTCACTCATCACCCTGATGGACATTATTAGTCTTTGCTCCATATTCAGCTAACTCATGCTTTCAAAATCTCTTGAAGACGTCTTTTGTCCTTCCTCCCCACCTTTGGCTTCTGTTATTTCAGGGACAGCATGGCATAGTCAGTAAAGGGCCAGCTTGGGAGTCAAGAAGGTTCATATTCTTCCTGATACTACCCAGTTGTGTGGTCCTGAGCAAGTCACAGGATTTCCTTGTAGCTTAGGCAACTTCCTAGAACTCATCTATTAAGTTATAGACACATTTACCTCGTGGAAGGATCAGAGATGTAAAGCTAAAAGATGGATTAGAAAGTCATCTAGTTCAATTCCCACTCAGCCCACCCCCATTTTACAGATGAGGAAAGAGGCTGAGTAACTTGCCTCAGGTAACACAAGGTAGTAGACAGCTGACCCAGGAATTGAACCAGGGTATCTTACTGCAAAAGTGATAATACTAATGGTGAACATTTATGTCAGTTAATAAGCATTTATTAAGCACCTACTATGTGTCAGGCATTGTGCTAAGCACTGTAGCTACAGAGAGACAAAAGACAGTCCCTACTCTCAAGGATCTTGCTGTGAGACAACATGAAAACAACTATGTATAAACAAGTTACATGTAGGATAAATTGGAGATGATAAACAGAGGAATACAAACATATGTATGAACATATATGTATATATACATATGTAAATACATGGCTTTATGTTATCCTTACAACAACCCTGTGAGGTATGAGTTATTATCATCCCCATTTTACAAATTAAAGAAACTAATACTAACTGAGATTTTTATTTACCCATGGTCACACAGCTAGTGTCTAAGGCATGTGTATGTGTGCATGCACACACACACACGCGCACACACACACACACACACAGAGTAGATTGTAAGCTTGTAGGCAGTAGAAATAGTCTCATTTCTTTGCATCTTGCCTCAGTGGCTAGCACAATTCTTTGCACAAAGTAGATGCCTAATAATTTTCAGTGAGATACAAAGTGCTGAGAGAGAATCTCCACATGGCCCTGCCCCGAAGGTTTAATTGAAACTCCATTGTAACACCTCTGCAAGAAAACATGATAAAGAGTTTCTATTCAATAATGCTCTTCACTTCTCCCTTATTGGAAAAAGAAACAGGAAAGTCAGGTTGGACATCCTCTTTCAAGACCAGCAGTCTTGCCATTGCAAGAGTTATGGCAGCAACAGTGGTGACAGAAATGAGAGCAACAATGATCTCCTTATGTTTTTTAATTATTTTTAAATATTTTTAATAAATCAGGGATGATATGAAGGGAAGGAGACATCTACTAGCAGTAAATAATGGAAATCAACTACTGGGTCTTAGATCACGGGAAATATAGACCCCAGTGAGAGATGAAGTCTTGACCATCATGTTCAGATTGGCTTCTCCATTCACAATTCGTAACCATGTTTGTTTTCCCAGGTGGATATTGTTTTATGTGAGTCCAAAAGGATGAGAAGCCTCAGGAATAGGCAATGAACACAAGAACTGTCTACACGTCTTATAGGGCTGCCACATCAGCCCCAGAAGACAGAACTAGGATCAGTAAGAAGAAATCAGACACAGGTCAATTTAGGCTGAACTTAAGGATAGCCTTCCTAAAAAGGCTGAGCTATCCCCAAGCAGAACAAGTAACTGTTCCCCTTCTCTGAAAGTCTAGAAGCAGAGACTTGGTGATCCCTTGTTGGATATGAAGGAGAGATGATACTTATTCAAGATGATGGTATACTACTGTGCTGTAAGAAATGATGAGCTGGTGGATTTTAGAAAAGCATGGAAAGACACATGAAATAATGAAGAGCAAAATGAGCAGAACCAAGAGAATGTTTTACATAATAACAGAAATATTGTTCTAAGAACTGTGATGTTAAAAAAGGTTTGAGAGACATCATTTCTGGGTAATTTAATCATTTTATTAATAATGTCAGCATGTTTATTAGTAAAGGATGGTCATTTGGCCATCTCTCTCTTAAACCAAAGACAATCATGGTGGAGGGCTCACAGAATATATGCCCTTTTGGAATAGGAGTGTTTCTGGGTGTAGCAATCAACTCTGATTGGTTGACAATTAATGAGAGGTGGGCTTTACAAAGAGAAGTGAGTTCACTCCAATGAGGAGCTGAGAGTGACATCTTGTCACTCATGGATAGAGACTATCCCTAGAACCAAGCCAACCCCAGCTCAGAGCAATCTAGACAAAAGGATCTATCTCCACCCAAGCTTGATTGAATGGAATTCACCTTAGACTAGAGACTTCTTGGGTTAAGTGGCATTGGATAGAGGAGAAGGTTAGCTCAACCTCCAAAGACTAAGGTCTTAAAATGAGGTTAAAAGGAAAAGGGGGAAATCTGAATCTCCTCAAATCATTGGTTATTAATAATCATTTCTCCCAGAATGACTTTGAACAACTATTATAAAGACTCAAATCAACTACAAAGGACCTTTGAAGGAAGATGCTATTCATATCCAGAGAAAGAACTGATAAACAGAAGTATGTATAGTATGGTTTACATATGTGTGTGTATGTGTGTGTGTGTGTGTGTATTGATGAGTAATGGTAGCCTTCTCTGGGGAGGGGTGGGGAGGGAGGGAGAAAAAAATAAAAAATAAAAAGTGCACAGCAGAAGACAAAAGAAAACTTAAAAGGAAGAACAGAAAAGCAGTGTGACTTTGAAAACAATGTCTAGTATTTATAATATAGGTTTTTTTTAAAGTAAACTGAAATGCAAATTCATGGTTTTATGTTGAATCCTCTTTTTAAGTTATGCTGTGCACATAAAAACATTCTCCTTTTTGTCTTTTTGAATTTAAGTTCAAAATGAATAAAATTTAAAAATTAAAAAAAAAAGGATGGGGTAGAGTAGATGGTCTCTGAGGTCTCTCCCAACTCTGAGGTTCTATGAATCAACTAGCAATGTCTATGAAGCACCCAGTCCTGATGGTGAAACACACATGCTATCTCTGAGGGCTTCTGAATACTCTTTCATCTAAAGATGTCTTAGTCTGTATGATGAAATTAAAGAAATCAATGACTTTTTAATGTCTAATATTTACTATTACTTAAATTCAATCGAGACCATTATCAAAAGCAATTTGCAGATCCTCTCCCCGTGCACCCTATCTTCCACAGGGCTCCCAAACTGATATACCTAAAGCCCAGATCTGACCCCATCACCACCCCACCCAAGAAGCTTTACTGGTTCCCTATTACCCCCAAGACAAAATACAGATTTTTCCATTTGGCATTTAAAGCCCTACCTCTCCAAGATGATTTTAATGTTATTCCCGTTCACAACCTCTTCATTTCAGCCAAACTAGACTATCTGCTGTTCCCCAAACACAAGGTTCTGTCCTCCACAGATCTATGCCTTTCTATCAGTTGTTCTCCTCACTTCCTGTTTTTTCAATCCTCTGTTTCCTTCAAGGCTCCACTCAGATTCCACCTACTTATTGAGGCCTTTCCTGATTCCTCCAATTGCTAGTGCTCTTTCTACCCCTAACACTTTGTTTTTACCTTGCATTTATGTTGTACGCACTTTCTGAATTTTTATTTATGTACATTAATTCAAGCCAAGGGTCCTTCTCTTAGGCAATTCGAGTTTGAAAATAAAGGCAACACTGTGAGCTGAGATACTTGGGTATCTCAGTGGATAGAACACCAGCCTTGGAGTCAGGAAGACCTGAGTTCAAAACTGGTCTCCAACACTTACTAGCTTTGAGACCCTGGGTAAGTCACTTAACCTCTCTTTGCCTTAATCTACTAGAGGAAAAAATGGCAAACCACTCCAGAATCTTTGCCAAGAAAACTCCATGGACAATACTGATGAACTATGGTCCACAGGGTCATGAAGAGTTGGACATGATGGAATGACTGAACAATAATGTGCTGAGAAGGACCAGGGAATAGCTAACTTATATGTGTCACTTTAGGGTTCACAAAGTTCTTTACATCATATCTCACTTGATCCCCACAACAACCTTGAGTGTTATTATTATCTCCATTTTATAGATAAAGAAATGGAGGCCGAGAGAGATTCAGTGACTTGCCCAGGATCACACAGCTAGTAAGGCAGGATTCAAACTCAGGACTTCCTGACTCTGGGTCCAATGTTCTATATGCTACACCACAATGTACAATGCTTATACCTATTAGTCACAGGATCATAAAACTAGACTAAACTCCTTGTTTTACAAGTGAGGAAACTGAGAAACAAGGAAGTTAAATGACTTTCTATGGAATTATGGAATTTGAAAGTTAGATAGTCAGTGACCATCTGGTCCAACCCATACCTGAAAAAGAATCCTCACTACCCAACTGATGACCATTTAACTTCTTCTGAAATTTCTGTAGTAATAGACTTGAGGCAGTCCATCATACTTCTATTTTTTTTTCTTTTTAGGCAACTGGGGTTAAGTGACTTGCCCAGGGTCACACAGCTAGTCAAGTTTTGATCTGAGGCTGGATTTGAACTTAGGTCCACCTGACTTCAAGGCCAGTGCTCTATCCACTGCACCACCTAGCTGCTTCACCATCACACTTTTAGACAACTCTAATTTCTAGTGTTTTTCCCTTGAGATCAAGCCTATATTCATCTTTCAATTTCTATAGAGCTTTTTGTTATTGTTCTGTCATTTCAATCATGTCTGACTCTTCATGACTCCTCATTACAGATGAGGAAACTGAGGCAAACAGGTTTAAGTGACTTGCCCAAAGTCACATAGCTAATAAGAGCCTGAAGCCAGATTTGAACTCAAGAAGATGAGTCATCCTGACTCCGGGCCCTGCATTCTATCCACTGGGCAGACACCTCTAGCTGCCCCTTCCATAGAGTACAAACATCAAACTATTATCAATAGATTTGGAGCTGAAAGGGACTCCAGAGATCATCTAATCCAATCTCCATTTCAAAGATGAGGAAACTGAAATCCATGGAGGTTAAGTCTTAACCAAGGTCACGCAGGATGTAAGTGGTAATACTAGGTCCTCTGATTCACGCTCTTTCTAACAAATCACACTGCCACAACAGAAAGCCAGCCACTTCAAGAAGAATCTGATTTCAAAGCAATAAACATTGCTGTGGCTAGATGCTGCCCTGAAGCTTGCCACATATCAACCAAAGAGGATTCCTGAGTTATGTCGACCCTTGAAAAACGAGGTCCCATATCATCCAACAAGCATTTATTAAAGAGCTGAGAGGTCCTAGGCTATTCAAGCAAAAGACCAATTTTGCTTCAAATCTCTACTTTGCTTCCAGCATTCAGAAACAATTTTAGGAAATGACTTAGAACCCAGGAAATATCACAAAACTGGAACCTTCTCAGCACATTTAGTCACATCCAACTCTTCATGACCCTGTGGACCATAGCTCACTGATATTTTCCGTGGAATTTTCTTGATAAAGATTCTGGAGTGGTTTGCCATTTCCTTCTCCAGTGGATTAAGGTAAACAGAGGTTAAGTGACTTGCCCAGTGCCACAGAGCTAATAAGTGTTAGAGACCAGTTTGGAACTCAGGTCTAAACTCCAGGGCTGGTGCTCTATCCACTGAAACACCCAAGTATCTCATCACATAGTATTGCTTAATAAACAATTTTTCCAAACTCGAATTGCCTAAGAGAAGGACACTTGGCTTGAATTAATATAATGCACACACACACACACACACACACACACACATGCACACACATAATATGCATCCAACCTCTCTGATTTTATAGATGAGAACACCGAGACCCATCAAGGTAAAGTGACTAGCTCATGGTCACACAAGTATAAAGTAACAGCTGAGATTCAAACCCTGATCCTCAGATTCCAAACACAATGGTTTTACAGCTCAACTCCCTTGTTTTACCAATCCAGAAATGGGAATCCCATTGGATTCAAAAACTGGGTCATGGTCACACAGAACTGGAAGCCATAGGATGGTACAGCTGAGAGATCCTCAAGGCCATCTAGTGCAGCATGCCCAGTTTATGGACAAGGAGTCTGAGACTTAGAGAAAGGTTCAATGACTACCTCAACATCAGCCACCTTGTAAGTGGCAAAGGTGAGGAATAAACCTGTATCCTCAGACTCCAATTCCAGCCCTTTTTTGGGACTTGATTTTGCTTCTGATGTGATTAAATTGAGCAGATTCTGGACTCCATGTCAATCAGGTGGTAGCTGTGGACAGCATTGCCTCCCTTAAGACAAATAAAAAAAGAAGGTGGGGAAGGGTTGAACACCAATATTCATGAAAAAATGGCTCTTTTTCAAAGCAACCTTTATGCTAAATAAAGACTATTCACCTGGGTGCTAACAGCAGCGGCTTCCTGATGGATAGCCGATGTGTGAACTTGCTGAAGACAAAATTCGGGCAGAACTGCAGGGAGAGAGGAAGGCCAGAGGGGTCTGGCACAGTTGCTGAATTTTGACTTAAAGTTTTAATTCAAGGTGAAAATTGGCACCTGGGACTCAGCCTGGGAGAAATAGCTGGGGCTCTGTTCATTCCTTTCCCCTAAACAGGAAATTGGATTTCTCAATCTCTGTGCTTTTAACTACAGTATGAACGCAGTTCATTACCATTTTTTAAAATGAATGTATCTATTTATAAGGAATGTATGAATGGCAGGAAGTGCCAGGTATAGGTGATTAAAAACAATAATTATAACCACAGTGATAATGATACTTCAAACCCAGTCCTAATATTTGCTTTAAAGATTAATATTATATATAAATATTATATGTAATATATAGTCAGACTACATGATTATATATAGGAATAGTTTTATATACATATTAGGAACACCTCATCTGCCCCATCAGATATGTATGCATATATAATATATATAACACATACATTCATATATATGTATGTGTATAGGTATACATATACATATATGATTAATAAATGGGGCTTTTCCAAATACATATGTGTGTATAAGCAGACATATACACATATAACTATTCAAGTCAACTAGTTTTATTCACATATATGTCCATATATGCTATGTTCACATATATAGACATATTCATATATAACTGCTTGTATGTATTTATATATATATATATACACATATGCAAGATATACACATTCATATGTATGTTTACATATTTGTTGCCTCCCAACTGCAGCAGAAGAGTGTATCCTCTACTCCAAAGCGATCTTCTTTGATGACGAGAAGCGGGACATTGCAGATGTCAGCAAACTGGGCATCACCTGTATTCGTGTCCAGAGTGAAATGAGTCTGCACACTCTGACTAAAGGTTTTGACTAAACACTCTGACTGAACATTTGCAAATATGTATATTTGCATATAGATATGAATGTGCACATAAAACTACTTATGTATGTATATATATGTAACTGTTTATATATGTTATGTGCATATATTGGGGGATTCCTAAAAGTCTTAGAGCAAGTTTAAGCTATTAAAGTTTAAACTAAAACTTTAAACCATTAAGGTTTAAATTTGCTTTAAGATTTTGGGGGCACCCTGTGCATGTCTATATATAACTGATGGGGCATATGATATGTTCCTAATCTGAAATGGATGTAGGTAGAAGAGAATCGTGATTAAAACACGTCTCTTAGTGGGCTATGCTGCACATACCAACTTAGCAAGAATATCTCATTGCTATTAATTGGTTACTGAAATCTCCCCAGTCTTTCTTGAATGACTCATAAGGTATTCACAAAGCATTCTCTGTATCTTTAGAATACACCCAACACCTGCCTGAATCTCAGTAGTGATCACATACCAAATCAGTAGGACATCGAAATATGGATATTTTCCCCTTTTATCACAAACTCTTTGAAATGCTTATATTCTTCCACAAACAAGACTTGTCTAGCAGAAGGAATGTTTCTTTAAAGTTGAATGACCATCTCAGTTCTGAGTGGGGTGAGCACCAAGATACCCAACAGTGGACAAGCCAAGATCATTTTCATTTTCCTTTGAGAAGCATTTTTCTACTGACATCTGGGTAATCATAATCATTGAAATTTGACATAGTGCTTTATATACACACCTTACTGGATCCTCACAACAGCCCTCCTCTATTACAATCTTTCCTGTTTTCCAGGTTCTTTCAAATATCCCTGGCAATGGTCCAGCAATATACACTTACTAGTTTGTTTGGTGACCTGAGTCAGAATGCTCTTAAAACCACTGAGGTTCTGCCTCACATACCAACTTCACCAGGAGTATGAGTCCTTCTCCTCTGGGGGGGGGGGGGAGGGCAGTGCTACTTCCCTAGTCCTTTGGCCAATCAACCACTCTCCTCAGAGGACTTAGCACCACTGTGAGACAGGGCAGCTTCCCTCCAGCATAGACTGCCTCGCACGTAATGACACCAACCATCACCGCACCTTTTCTTCCTCCTCACCTCCCCATCGTAATAAACTCTGCAATTCCTCCCTAGTCTCTGTCCTCTTCTGCTCTCCATTTCCACTATACCCTCTGGACTCCTCTTTTGTGGTGTAACTAGCTATAGAATTCATCATTACGGTGGAAACAGCAATTGCTTTGATTTAGAGGATCTGAGTTCAAATCCTACTGCTGACACTAGTGTTATTTTGGACAGATGGCTCAATGTCTCTGGGCCTCCTTCCTCATCTTTAAAATGAGAGGGTTGGACTTGAATGGACTCTGAGGTCCTTTTCAGCTTTAAATCTATGAGCCTTTGAGCCTGTGACCTGAGTTTAATTCCATCGCTGCCACTTACTAGTTGCGTGACCTTTGACAAATCACATTATTTCTCTGAGCTTCAGTTTCTCCATCTGTAAAATGAACTAGAGGTCCTCTGAGGTCTTAGAGAATTTCATGAGGCACTGAGGGGTTGAGTGACTTGTCTTGGGTCACAGAGTTTTTGTCAAAGGTAGAGTTTAAACTCTGAATCCAAGGCCAGGTCTCTATCCATTTTGCCACAGTGCCTTTCAGTGAGCAGGGGCAGTATCATATAACTCTGCCTTATCTCCATTATTATTGTCCCATCCACCCTAAGGAGTAAAATGGTAATATTCCATCCACTATTCCTCTTATTTTCAGCAATATAGCTAAAAAAATTCTTAACTTTCCTCATCAGCATGAACTTTTTTTTTTTAAACTTGAACACTCCTTGGTACTACGCTTTCAGGACTTCACCACACTTTTCTGTTGCTCCTCTATTACCTGCCCTTGCTTTAATCTTTTGTACGTATTTAAGATTCTAAGTTCATTGATGAGTTCCCTGTGCATCCAAATTCCTGTAGCTCCCTTTAAGCAACATCCTCTCCATTGAGGATCTATTCAATAAAACGGAAGTCTCCTCCTGGTGCATTTGATATTTCACTAGCATCAGTGCAACATTTGGTTTTCTATTTGTTCCAATTTAATTCTGTGCCCAGCTCATTTGCCATCTCCAGTGCCTGTCCAAGTTACTAATACAGTCAACCTTTGTATTGACTTTGAAGGTTTACAAAGTGCCTTCCCCACAACAACCCTGTGAGGTAAGTAGTATTATCCCCTTTCACAGATAAAGAAATGGAGGCAGAGAACGGTTAAGTAGTTTGCCCAGAATGACACAATGCCAAAGCCAGGAATTAAACCCAGTTCTCTCCACTTAGAGAGCCCCCCAACTCAACAGGATTCCTATTCAACTACAAGCCATAATCTTCAGACTCAGCATTTTCATCTACCTTTTTTTTTCCAAAGTTGATGGTTAAACTGATCTCTTATGAATAACTGTGGAGGACTGAAGACACTTGGTAATGTTCCAAAATTGAATGCTATTAATACAATTTCATTTGTGAATAGGAACATTTGGAGAAAACTGTTATCAACAGGGAATCCTATCTGGACCATTCAGAATTTCCTCTATTGTATTTACAATCACACTGGGTAAGCATGCCTCTTCGTTTTATATCCAATAGAATATGAACTCCTTCAGGGCATGGAAAGAGAGAGAGAGAGAGCATTTAACTCAAGTGCTGAGGATACAAAAACAAGAAAACAAGGTGATTCCTCCTCTGAAGGAACTTAGATTCTATTAGAGGAAGACAAAGCATAAAGGGAAGATAGAAAGGAGAGGACCAGACTTGTGTAGTGAGTGGACAGTGTGACTGGGCCTTTTCCAGGCAAGAACTCACCAATCATTGAATTGACATCAGGGTGAATTTATCTTGAGGAGCCATGTAGCCAATGTGGAAGCGAAGCAAAATGATGTTGTGGGGGGTGCCAAAGCCTGGAGAGTGAGCCAAAAGTGGAGAGTTTACCATGTTTTTTTGCCTTTTTTTTCTATCCCCAGCACTCAGCATGGTGCCTGGTACATACATGCTTAATAAATGTTTCTTTTTTTTCTCCTTCTTCTTCTTCTTCTTGATGATGATGATAACAACAACGATGATGATGATGATGACAAGATGATGATGGTGTTGATTGATCCTTACACTCAGCAAATTATTGGAGACCTGTGGATATAACTGTGTAAATCTTGTATGATATATTTATATACATGGCTCCTTTGACATATAGAAAAGAATTATAATCATATGAATGGTATTAATAAGACACTTTATAGTTTTCAAAAAACCGTCTCATTTGCTCCTCACAACCACCCTGGAAGGCATTACTATCCTCACTTTGCAGTTAAGAAAACTGAGACTCAGAAAGTTTAAGTGTTTTGCCTATGATCACTTGGCTAATTAATGTTAGAGACAAAATTCAAACCCAGGTCTTCTTGGCATCTCCATAGCAAGGGCTCAAGTCCAGTGCTGTCTCCATTATACCTTTAATAGTCAAATACTGACTTTCTTTCTGAGAAGAGCCTCTAAAGGTTGAGTTTTGTTTGACATCAAAAAACAATAGGCCCTGTGGGATCGTGGATTTTCTACAGCTCTCAGGCAGCTAGCTATGTAACTGTGATCTCTTGTAGAAAATCACCTAGGAGAGCCTGACTTTTCTTTTCTCATATTTTCATTAAGGATGCCATTGATATTAATAACAACTGACATTTCTAAAGTGTTTTAAAGCTTGCAAAGCACTTTACATACATTAGCTCATTTTAGCCTCAATAGCACCATGAAGTAGATATTATAGGTATCAAGATCCTCATTTTAAAGATAAGGGAGCTGATATTTAGAGAGGTTAAGTGTTTTGAACGTGGTCACACAGGAAGAGTTAGAGCTGAGATTTGATTCCGAGTATTACTGACTCCAAATCTACTCTAGTCACTAGAACTCCCTGTTTATCTTTTATACAGATAACTTTCCCTTAAATAATTTATAGAGATTAGAAAGTAGGTATATAAAGAGCTAGTTGCTGATATCTCCTCATTCATCTTTTGGGGAGTGAAAATAAAAGCAGTTTCTGTGATTTTTTTTCCATTCTTTTGGAATATTTCTCTCTTTAAGGTAACTTGAAAATCAACTCCTGAGCACCTTAAGGATAGATCCAGAATAGATTTCTCTTTTATGTATTTGATCCAGTCTAGAGATACTTTTCACCATTATATCTGAAGTGCTGCTGTCATTTCCTCACACTATACAATATGGCAGTTCCACCAATGTCCTTGACGAGAATAAATCACTATAAGAATTCTAGCAGATCTCTCTCATTCTTTGTCTATTTGTCTTCCTGCTGGTTTCATCTACACACTTAAACTTTCTGAGTCTCAGTTTTCTTATCTGCAAAGCGAGGACAGTAATGTCTTCCAGGGTTGTTGTGGGGAACAAATGAGATGGTTCTTTGAAAACTATAAAGTGTCTTATTAATGCCATGTATGATTATAATTCTGTTCTATATGTCAAAGGAGTTGTGTATATAAATATATCGTGCAAGAGAATAAATCACTATAAGAATTTTAGCAAATCTTTCTCATTCTTTGTCTATTTGTCTTCCTGCTGGTTTCATCTACACATAATCTGGTTTAGTTAGATCTTAAACCAAGACCTTGTTTTCTCCATCAGCTGCTTTTTTGATTTTTTTATTTGTTTTGGAGGAGGTTCAGGGGGAGATAGCTATACTTCTAATTATCTTCCATATTTTTCCTCCATAATAAGCATTTTCTCTATTCTAGTGTTACCTTCAAACTGCTATATTCTCTCCAGATCATGTTTCTTCACGCTAAGGTAGTTTCTGGGCTCCTTTGACTCCTCCATTGTGGTGGTTGCTTTACATCCATTAACAACATCTTTAAAAAAAATTAGTGAAATCAATATCTTTATTTTTGTCCATGTTCAATTTAAACATTTAAACATATTTTATTGATGTCTTTTGTCTTTACATCACAGTCCTGCAGTTTGACCCTACTGTTATACCAAAGAAAAACAAGCAAAAATGTTTGATACAGAGATAATATCTTACAGTATTTATAGTAGCCTGTTACAGTAGCACCCCATGTCTTTTCCAGATGGAAGGAGATTTATATTTTATTCTCTGTTCTCTGAGAGGCAAGTAGATGGCTGAAATGGAGAGAATGTTGGGCCTGGAATCAGGAAGACTAAGTTCAAATCCTACCTCAAACATTCACTTAGCTGTGTAACCCTGAGCAAATCACTTAATCTTTGTCTACCTCAGTTTCCTCAACTGTGAAATAGGAATAGTAATAACACCTACCTCCCAGGGCTGTGGTGAGGATCAAATGAGATATATTTATAAAGTGCTTAGCATGGTACCTGGCACACAGTAGTTTAACAAATGTTTGCCCACCCACCCCCTTCAGAATCCAACTTAATTTCAGCGGTCTTTTCATTCACGTTGCTGATGTCACTGTACAAATTGCTCACTTGGTTCTACCCATTTCACCTCATCAATTTGTACAACTCCAAATTTTTATGAATTCTTTACATTCTTCATGTCTTACTACATAATAATGTTCCATTACATTCACATGCCATAGTTTTTTCAACCATTCCCCAATTAAGAGACACCCACTTTGTTTCTAATTCAATGTAACTACAAAGAGTGCTAAAATAAATATTTTAGTATATTTTAGACTTTTATTTCTGTCCTTGACCACCTTAAGATACATGTGCAGTAGTGGCATTAAGAGATCAAACAGTATGGATAGTTTTGTCATTTTTCTTCCATATTTCCGTAGTGAAATCCAGAACCTTGGGACCACTTTAGAGCTCCACTCACAGTGTACCAGTATCCTTGTCTTCTCACAGCCCCTCCAACATTGGCCATCTTCATTTTTTGCCAAACAATTGTCATGATGCAAAATCACTGAGTTATCATAATTTGCATTTCTCTTGCTATTGGTGATATAAAGCATGTTCCTATGGGGTCATTTATAGATTGCAATTTTTATTTTGAAAACTGTTTATTCATATCTTTTGTCTATTTTCTTGACATTTAGTATGCCTCTTGTTTTTTTAATAAAAATTTTATTGATATCTTCTGTTTTCACATCACCTGAATTTCCCCCCCCCATCCTTCCATCTTCTCCCAGAAAGGAAGCCATGCTATATAACAAATAATATTTTTAAATGAAAAAAGAAAAAGAGGAATAAAAGAAAAATCAGCAGCACTGATACTTTTTTAAAATATGAAAATGTATTCAATGTTCTACCTCTCACTTCTTCCAAAGATTGGAGGGAAAGGGTCTTCTCATACCTTTTATTTGGAACCATGTTTGTTCTATGTAATTTTGCAAGGTTCGCTTTTGATTATTTTGTGGTTGCTTTGTTTCAATTTACATTGTTGTGGTCATTCTGTAAATCATTTTCTTGTCTCTGCTTGCTTCACTCTGCATCAATTCACAAAAATCTTTCTGTGCTTCTCTGTATGCGTTACATTCATGATTTCTTACAGCACAGTAATATTCCATTGCATTGTGCCATAATTTATTTAGTTATTCCTCAATCAATGACTATCTACTTTGTTTCTAGTTCTGTTACCACAAGAAGTGCTACTATAAATATTTTGGTATATAAGGGGATTGTCTTCTTATCAGTGAGTTCCTGAGAGTATAATAGAGGAATCTCTTGATCATATGATATGGACATTTTAGACACTTTATCTGAATAATTACAAATTGCTTTCTAAAAATGGTTGTTGGGGCAGCTATGTGGTGCAGTGGATAGAGCACCAGCCTTAGAGTCAGGAGAACCTGAGTTCATATACGGCCTCAGACACATAACACTCACTGGCTGTGTGACTCTGGACAAGTCACTTAACCCCAATTGCCTCACCAAAAAATAAAAAAAATTAAAATGGTTGTCTTAATTCACATCTCCACCAATATACTAGCATGTCTATCTTCCCATAACCTTTCCCACATTGATTATTCCCATATTTTGTCATCTTTGTCTAGTTCCTGGGTGTGTGGTGAAACTTCAAGGTTTCTCTCACTATTAGTCTTTTGGAGCATTCTGTCATACAGTTGTTAGTAGTTAGCAATTTTTCATTTGAGAACTGTGTGTTCATATCCTTTGACCTCCTTTGACTATTTATTGGTTGGACAATAGCTCTTGACTCTATTTGAGTCAATTCCTCATATATTTTATATATTGGATTTTTACAGTGACATCCAATGCAAATATTTTCCCATTTTACTATTTCCTTCTAATACTGTCTTCGTTGATTATATTTTTAAGCATTTTAATTTTATGTAGCAAAAATTGCCCCATGTTATTTTTATGATACCCTCTCTCCCTGTTTGGTTAAAAATTTTCCCTCTAGCCATAGTTGTGAAAGGTTTCCTGGTCTTATTCTTTTCCATGTCCATTTTTCAGGGTTGTCAGCTAGTTTAAATAGGTCAGGTTGGAACTGCTGTAATCACACACAGTGTCTTCTCATATTTATCAATAGTATAGATTCTGGCCTTTGTGCTAACCAGTCAATGATGATCTGAATTCACACAGACAGCTGATTCCAAAATGACCACTGTCAGTAAAATCATTTCTTCTTTGTTAAAATAGAGTTCATTATTTGTATTATGTTATTAATTGGTACTTGTAACATCTAGCACTTTTGAAAACTTTTCCTGGAGAAAGTATTGATAACATATATATATATATATAAGCATGAAACTTCTCTCTTTGGTCTTTTCCTTTTCTTGAGCTGGTTTTCCCAACCTTGTTTTTAACCATCCACTATGCATCTACCTTCACATTGAAGTCAGTGAGCATTTGTTGACTAAATTTAGAGGATCTTGTCAAATTCTTCATAGAATTCCACTATTTCTTCATGATCTATATCTATCCCCAGGACAGTCTATTTGCTCATCTTAAATACTTCAAGTTGGAAAAGCTAATAAGGGAGAGGCAAACTCCCATGTGGATAGAGAACTGACCTTGGGATCAGTAAGACCTTAATCAAGCCCTCCCCCCCATCACATACTGACTGGGTGACCCTGGTCAAGTCATTGATCCTGTCAATATCCTAGGCATATCTCTAAAAGTTTAAATTGCAGAGCAGTTGGTGATCTGCTTTGCTAAATGGAGGGTCTTCATTGGACCAAAAATAAAACCCAAAAAATGGCAAGAGGAATATATTTTAATTCCTTTGAAAATGAACAGAATTGCTAGTCATGGAACCAAATGGTACCCATTAAAACTACCAAGAGTTAATGGTCAAGGGACAGCTAGGTGGATAGAATAGCAGCCCTGGAGTCAAGAGGACCTGAGTTCAAACCAATGTGACCCTGGACAAGTCACTTAATAGCAATTGCCTCCCAAAAAACAAAAAGAAAAAAAAAGGAAAAAGGGGAAAAAAAAGGTTAATGGTCAATACATTGAAAAAGTCTGAAAATATATGCAATGTAGTCTATTAGATTGTGAGATCCTTGAGGGTAAGGACTGTCTTTTACCTATTTTTGTATTCTCAGCATTTAGCACAGAGCCTGGAACATAGTAGAAATGAATGTTTATTGACTGACTGATATACAACACTTGTGGGTGGCCAGCCTCTGCAACCTCTGAAGATGGGTTGATCAATTAGGCTGACTTTTTTTCCTCTTCCTTTTATTTTCTTTTTTGTCCTTAAAAAATACTATTTGTTGTATAGGATTGCTCTCTGGGAAGGGGAGAGAAATAGTGGGGGAAACTATAGTAATATTAAAAAAAACTGAAACATCAATTAAATTTTTTTTAATGAAAAGAGTTGATGGTTTAATAAATGCATCTCTCCCTTGCCCACCTTTTTTTACCCTTTCAACACTGTCAGGGTAAAAGCACAAATCTGAGAGCTATTTTATTCTTTTAATATGTTTCATGCATCACTCCAGCCAAAAAAACCTTTTAAATCATAGCCTACCAGCCAAACCTCTAAGTTATCAACTTCCCCAGATTCAGGTAGTCATATTCTACAACAGCACCAGGCAGAGTCCATGATGAGGCCATTGGGAAACTTTGCAGCTTGGTAGAAAATGCCCAAGTTTATGTTCCACTGTCATAGTTCCAAACCCAAGGCCACCTTTAAAACCATGAGGAGATATCAGGGAAGGAAGAGTCAAATCAGCTGAGCTTCCCCTGCTCCTTTAGATTTCAAAAATGTCTTTCCCAAAATCTACAATAATTGCCTAGGATAGAGAGATTTTTCTATATTCTTCCCAGACATCTTCTGGCCCTTGATGGCATAGGAATAAGTCAAGTTAATAGTTTTTTTTAATGATATAATAGATAGAAAACAGTGCTCGAAGTCAGGAAGACCTGGATTTGTGTCCTGTCTGACACATACTGACCAACAGACAGTAAGTCTCCTAACTTTCCTAACTATCAATTACAGATGAGTTGCCAATCTGCTTTGGTAAAAGGAGGTTCAAGATCTGTAGTTCCCTTAAGCTGTTAAATCACAGTGCAGGCAAAATAAATTTAAGAACTTAAATTTATACTATGCTTTTGGACTTTAAAGGAAGGAAAATGATAATTTGGAAGCTCAGGGATATATACCTAAAAAAGACAGCTAATAATTAATTTCTATAATACTTGCAATGTGTTTAATCCCTCTGCCTCATTACCCAGGCCCCTGGAGAAATTTATTTAAAAATTAGGTTTGGCTCATCTAGGTTCTCCCCAAAAGGAATAAAAACACAGTCAATATACGAGGTAAATCAAGTATAGGACAGCTATTTATTTCCTATACCACCAAAGAAATACCTAATACACAAAAGATTCATAAACCTACATTGTCAAAGAAAAAGCTTGATGCTGTAACCTAAAACTATTTTGCTCTTCCAGAAAGTTGATATTTAAAACGTGAAAACACAAAATACTTAACAAATGTTGCAATAGACTCTTCACCTTCACCGTGGCTCTGCACTTTCTGAACAGCTCCCTTAAGGTCCATATCTTCTGTCAAGTCAGGTCAAAATATAGGCTCACTCTCCTATTAGTTAGTAATCTTCTCCAAAAAGCATCATAGGAACATCTCCCCCAGATCAGCCAACACTGGCTGGAACCCCAAGAGCTCTTCTATACATACACTTCATTGGAAGTGTCAGAGAGTTCCACACCACGTTCTAGAGAAGAAGAGAGCAAGAATGGAAGGTGTCTATCCCTTTAAAGTCTACTGAGTGGATGTTTTTCTACAGTAATGAAAACCAAAAGACCAATAAGGAGATTGCTCTGTCACCCCAAAACTCAAATCCTTCAATGCTGACCCATGTGCATCAGTGGAAGTAGTCAGGGGAAACCAGCTGAGTTATATGTGTGCTTTAACAGGGCATACTTTAGCCAGGGAAGATCAAAGGGACCTTTGATTACCTTCATTTCACCTGGAATCCAGGAACCCTGGCCTCCAGTCTTGACTCTGCCAATTACTATCCATGTAGCCAAGGGTATGTCCCCTACTGTTTCTGAGCTTTAGAATTACCATCTCTAAAAAGGAGGAAAGAATATTTGTGCTCCTTATATCCTGTTATGAGGAAAGCACTCTTAAAACTTAAAAGCTCTGGGGCAGCTAGGCGATGCAGTGGATAAAGAACCAGCCCTGGAGTCAGGATGACTGAGTTCAAATCTGGCCATAGACACATAATGCTTCCTAGCTGTGTGACTCTGGGCAAGTCACTTAACCCCAACTGCCTCACTTAAAAAAAAAACCACTTAAAAGCTCTCTAGAAATGAGATCTCTTACTAACATTATTGAAACAACTACTATGAACATGGCACAGCACTAGGAGCTAAAAGTACAAAGAATGACAAAACATGGCGTCTGCCCTCAAGAACTATGTTGGGAAATATTGCCTTATCTTCCCAACAGAAATAAATGAAAAGATAACTATAAAGAGCTAGTTTTTTTTTAATTTAACATTTTTAGGTTTCTTTTTTATTTGGAATTTAATATACACCCCCAAAAAAATCCACAATACAAAGTGGAGCAGGAAAAAAGAAATTTATATGTGAAAATGTAAATCTCTAATGTGTATACTTTCTTTTTGACAAGGTGTATAATAAATTAGACATGTAACTTTCAAAATTAGCTGACATTGGTATAATTCTTTAAGACCTGCAAGGCAAATCTCATGCATATTCTCTAGTTTGGAGTCAGGAAGAGCTGAGTTCAAATCCTGCCTCTTAGGAGTACTTATCTGTGTAACTATGGGCAAATCACTTAATTTCTGTAAGCTCTAGTTTTTTCATTTGTAAAGTGGGAGTAATCACACCTATAACTAGGCCCAAAGAGTTACTGTGAAGCTGAAATGAGGCATGTGGCAAGCCTTCATATCCTAGAGGAAAACTGGTTACTCTTGTTCCTGCTACTGATACTTACACAGGCAACACAGAATGGCAGAGAGAGAGATTGCTTCAGGGTCAAAAAAAAGCTGGGTTCAAGTCTTACAATCACGACATGCAAGCTGTGTGACCCCTGGGTAAGTAACTTAATTTCCCTGTGTCCCAAACAAGTTTCTACAGTTTCATAGGGAGGGAAGGAGTCCTCACTCCAAGTTCCCTACACCAGAAAAATCACATGTCTGGACCAAAAAGTGATCCTTACAATCCTATAAGGTATCATTATATACATACATATATATATATATATAATATACATTATTATGCGTATCAGAGGTATCATTATCTCCATTGTACAGATGAAGAAACTATGGACCCCAGAATGTAAGTGATTTGGATTACAACCTAGGTTTCTTCCAACTCCAAGTCAAGTGATCTTCACTATATATTTCCACCTCCCCCTCCCCAAAAGAGGCCAGGATATGGTAAATCCCTAATGCATAGTCCAAGCAATGATATTCAAAAGGGAAATCACTTTGGTCTAGAAAAGAATAACAGAGGAGTTGGATTTGAGTGGCATCTTACTAGACAAGGAATATTCATCCCACTACAACTAAGGACAGTATTTGAGCTTTGTCACCAAAGGCAGGTTGAAATGGGGCTTAGAATGTCAGGATTATAAAACAGAAACTGAGGCCTCTATGGGCCAAGCACAAAGAAACCAGTTATCCAAGTAAAGGTGGGCCGGAAAGCACTTCCATTGTTCCTCAAGAAAATGATGAAGAAGTAAGCAAGCATAATTCTTTAACATGTTTCCTTTTGTTTTTGCTACTGGTCTATATAATTCCCTAGAGGATTATAGCCTGGTTTTTTTTAGCTGTGGCATCACTCTGTTGATTCACACTGGGCTTTTGGTCCACTTAAACCCACAGATTCTTTTTTTTTCAGATGACTGAACTAACCATGCCTCTGCTCTCTTATGCTTATCTTTTTTTAAGTGTATAATTTTATATTTATTCCCATTAAACTGTATCTTATCAGATTCAGCCCAGTGTTCTAGTCTGTCGAGGTCTTTTTGGACCTTAACTATGTCCCGGCTTTGTGCTTTCTGGAAATTTGATAAGTGCACCATGCATGCCTTTAAATCACATTATTGACTAAAATATTAAGCAGCATGAAGCCAATCACAGATCCCCAGGGTACTCCACTGGAGACTTGCCAAGTTGACATTGAACTTCAATGATTGATTTTTAAATCTAGCCATTCGACTATATTTTCCACAAGAATAGCATGAGATATTTAATCAAATGTTGTGCTGAAATCAAGGTAAAATATATGTAGAGCATGTCTCTGATCCACCAGTTCAGCAATTATATCAAAAAAGGAAATAAGTTTAATCTGTTCCAACCCGTCTGATAAAACTATGCTGACTCTCTGTGATCATGGCTGCCTTTTTTCAGATGTTCACCAACTATCCCTTTAATGATCCATTCTAGGATTTTCTCAGGGATGTAACTCAGGCTTATGGGTGTATATTTTCCAACATCTTTTCTATTCCCCTTTTTGAAAATCAGGATGTTTGTCCTTCTCCAAAGCTGCAGTGCTTCCACATTTCTCCACAATCTTTCAGCTAGTGCTGACAATCACACTGGTCCATTTCAGCACCCGAGAAAGCACTTCATCCATACCAGGTGACCTGAACTCCTCAAGGGCAGTTGGGTGCTCCCTTACAATCCCTTTAGCTATCTTAAGCATCAGCTTCCCACCAGTCATTTTTATTTTCTAGTTCATAGGTCTAGTTCTCCTTGGCAGAGAAAACAGAGCTAAAATTAAAATTGGGCAACTCTATCTGTTCTCTGTCATTTAACCCAACCTCCCTAAGAAATGGCCCTGCTTCTTCTTTGATACTCCTCTTTCCCTCACCATAGCTTTTTTAAAAAATATATATATTACCCGTGACATATCTTGCCAGCCTCAGCTCATTCTGAGCGGTCTTGTAAATACATTACCACACTCATGTTTATCTTCCATGACCTGTCCTTCTTCCATCTCTATCTCATTTTCTGCTGTAGCAGAGATTACATGTATTTACTACCACATCTGGTCTTTATGGATCTGTTTAAAGATCTATGTTGTTGGTAAGTTATCTGGGTATCAGGCATCTCCCAATTTTTTTTTCCTTTTGAATGGAATTATTTCCTTTTATGTCTTTAAAATTTCACCATTGAGAGATTCTCTACCCATCCCCAGTAGAGTTTTAAGCAATCTAGCTTATCTGATTCTTCTGAACACCTTGAAATCACTGAAGGTGCATTTTTGACTGCCTGACTTTTCTTTCCTCCATCACAGACTCTAAGAGGGAGTGGTCACTTCTCCATGAGTTTCCCATCATTTCTACCCTCCATCAACCAGTTCTTCCATATCAGTGAGAAACAGAAGAAGAATAGCATCTCTCCTATTGATTCCTCCAATTGGAAGATAAAGTGTTACAGCAAATCAAGAAGTTATTAAACACTCTGATTTTTAGCAAAGACAACTAGCAGATATTTCTCATCATTACTGCATAATATCTCTGTTCTTAGCTTGTGATCTGCTTCCTGAACTCCTCACCTATTTCCTCTTCCTGTCCAGTGGTACTCTGATAACCACTTTTGTCTTAGCCTTCAATAATCTTTATCCAAATGGCTTATACCATACTGTTTTTATTTAATTGGGTCTCCCTGTCTCACCTAGGTTAGAAATACAGCAGCCCCTCAGGCCTAATCCTAGTACTGATTGGTATGGAAAATTTAACTCTAGACTGCTTTATTTTTCCAACCAGGCCAGTCTGCCCCACTTTAAATAGCCTGGTGGCCTCCATCTCCCAGTGGCCCACCATATTGGTGCAGGGCTTAGTGCAGAAAAAACCCCAGTCAGCTTTAGCCCTACTACATCTCAGAACTCCAGAACCCAAGCAATTCACCAGCCTCATTCTCACCCAGTAGCAGGGATTACAGGTACATACCACCACACCTGGTCTCTATATCATGCCTTACACCTATACATTTTGTTAAAAATGAATATTTTTATATCTTTCATCTTTACATTACCTACATTTCCCAATATATCCCTGTCCCCTTTCCAAATAGACATCCCATATAACAAAGAATTTTAAAACACAAATGTACGTACATGCACAAGACTAACTTCCCCACTTTTACCTTTCTTTTGAATAACATATGAACATATGAAGCCACATTCTATTCTTGTATCCCAACCTAATGAGTCTCAGAGATAACCTATGAAGTTGAATTTACATCCTTAAGTTAAGACCCCTAGTTTATCTTGTTATCTATACTTTAGGCATTTGTATGTAGATATTTGAGACCATTGGTTTTACTACTATCTTTTTTCTTGGATTTTTTTCTCCCGTGAACCTCTGGGCGCTACAACTATTATTCTTCCTACATTATAACTGCCTCTCTCTGTTATGTAGCTTGATGGATATAAGTAGTCAGATTTCTCCCTCCCTCAGCCTTTTCTATATAAATCCCCTTTGATTAAAATGGCAAAACACCCAGCAAATTCTTCTCAGGCCTTGTTAGGTGCAATCAATCAATCAACAATCATCTGTAACCTCCTGCTGTTTTGTCAATATTGAGGATACTACAAAAGTGAGGCATCCCTATGCTGGAAGGATTATATTCTAAGGGAACTCAATGCACTCACAATAAGAAAATTCAGAGCAGAAATGAAGTCCAGCCATAGTGGTTAAAGGTAGGGGGCCCTAACAACTAAGAAAATCAAGAAAGCTCTCTTGAAGGAAATGGTACTGGAGCTGAATGGGAGAGAGGCAGAGTGGAAGAAGAGCAAGCAGTCCTGGATGTGGTGCATAATCTGAGCAGAGGCAGAGGAAGATGATGGAATTATTCATCATGTGTGGGAAAGAGCATGGAAGCCAATTTGGCTGACACATAGAGTGTGTAAAGGGGCATAATTTGTAAGCACATTACACATTGGTACACTTCATCCCAAACTGGGAACCAGTCATTCCTTCATCATAAGCCACTGTCCACAAATCCACAAATCCAAATCTCTTCTCCAGGCACTATCTTTTGAACCAATTGCTCACTCCTTTAATCAGATTATTGCATTCTGTATCCCTTATTTTTCATGAACATCAGTGAAAAAAATACCATCTGTGACCTTTGGTCTTCAGTTTCTTATCCAAGATGACCCTACCTTCCATCTCCTGCCTGCCCATCTCCTGAAGGAAGGTGGCAAGGGCCCAGGCTGGGCCAACTTCCATAGGCCCCAAAGCAGGCTTCCACTTTCTGTCCCACCAGCACCACTACCACCACCTCATCTCTAGTCTCAGGTGAGATTTACTATCCAAACTCCATTCCCTATCTGCCACCATTTGCCTCTTTATTCCCATAAACCTCAACCCTCCACTCCTAAGTTCCAATAAATGCCACCCACCCATTCCTAGTTCTCTGACTCACTTTTCTAGTCTTCTTACACCTTACTCCCTCCCATGTGCTCTTCAATGACACTGGCCTTCTGACTGTTCCAAGAACAAGAAACTCCATCTCTCTTGACTCTGGGCATTTTCTCAGTCTGTCCTCCATACCTGGAATGTTCTCCCTTCCTCAACTCCACCTACTGCCTACTAACTTCCTTGAGTCCCAATTAAAATCTGATCTTCTACAGGAAGCTCTTCCCAACACCTCATAATTGTAATTATTTTCTACTTATCCTCTATATAGCTTATTTATACACATTGTTTGCTCATTATCATCCCCTTTTAGATTGTGAGCTCCTTGAAGGCAAAAACTTTCTTGTGCCTCTTTGTATCCCCAGATCTTAGCACTGTGCCTGGCACATATTACGTGGTTAAAAAACATTTATTGACTGACTTTATTATATGGATGGCTATATGGCAGGAATACTGAAGGAAATTATGGTAATGTAAAAAAGACATTTATAAAAAACTCTGATTTTTTACATTTCAGTTTATCATTCATTTTGCATTTCAGTTTACCAACTGTTTTGGCAATTTGTAGATACCACAACAAAAGCTTATAAAGGGTAAAATCACCAATAATTAGCAAAGAAGTAGACTCTGATTAGTTTGAGTCTTCTAGGCATAATTAAAGGATTTGTTTATGTAATTGTTTAATTTTCTTAAGGCATAAAATGTTTTTAAAAGTTCAGCCATTAGCTCTGGCAACAAGGCTAAACAAAACTAAAATTTTTTTCATTTCTCTAAGCTTAGAAAACAGCGCTTAAACTGAGAACTCCCATAAGGAAAGCAGCCATCAGTTAAATAAACAAACACAATGGTGAATAGACAGCAGAATCTAATCCTGTGCTATCACTGCAGAACTGCATGCAGCCAGTTAAAGGACAAATGAAGCGCCCATGTGAGAGAATGAATTTTCATTGTTACCTGAGTTGCCAACTCCATACCCATAATGCAGATCTCCCCTTCTACACCATTCAGAAACTCAAGACTTCAGAGCACTTTTTTTCATTAGTGGACTAAAATTCATTATTCATGATTCGTTTAGTGTGAAGGATTGTAAGCATTAAATTCTGCTCAGTGGCCTTAGGCCTTGAAGTTGTAGTCACTCCATGACAATTACAGAGTACCTTGATTGAATAGATTGATTTCATTGAGAGTTCTGACTGCAGAATTTAGATTCTTTGCCTCCAGGGAATCCACAAAGTTTTTTTGGATGTTAACCATGTGCTTACACATATTTAACTTGTTTTCAAAATCACCGCCTGTGAAATCAAATTTGTCTTTTTTCTCTTAAAGGAGAAAAAAAAATCTATCCATCTGCATCATGGAATCTCTAAATTGTTGTTGTTCGGTCATGCCTAACTCTTTCTGATCCCATTTGGGGTTTTCTTGGCAAAAATATTGGAGTAATTTGTCATTTCCTTCTCGTTTTACAGATGAGGAAACTGCAGCAAACAGGGGCAAGTGACTTGCCCAGGGTCACACAACTCCTAGGAAGTATCTGAAGCCAGGCCCAGCACTCTATGCACTATGGAGTCACCTAGCTGCCCAGAATCTCTATACAGCTTTGAATAAAATCTCATTATTAACAACTGAAGCTGAATATAAGACAACAAATTAATCTAGCTGATTCCCATTTTACATTTAGTCAGTCAGTAAACATTTATTAAGCTCCTACATGCATGGAGCTACAAATAAAAACAAAAAACAGTCCTCAGGGAGCTTGCAATGGGGGGGGGGGCGAGGAGGGAAAGGACAGATAACAAGCAAATAAATATTTACAAACAAGCTATCTATGGGGTAAATAGGAAATAATTCAGAGAGGGAAGGCATTAGAATTAAGAGAGGTTAAGGAAGATTTCCTACAAAAGAAGGCTTTTAATTGGGACTTAAAGGAATCCAGAGAAGGCATTATGTGGAGATGAAGAGGAAGAGCATTCCAGGCACAAGGAATAGCCAGAGAAAATGCGCGGAGTTGAGAGATCAAAGCGTCTCATTCATGGAGCAGCCCAGAGACCAATGTCCCTAGATTAGAGTATGTGGAGGGGTAAGGTATAAGAAGACTGGAAAGACAAGAGGGCACTACACGCTCAACTTACTGGAAATTCAATTTTAGAAGAACAAATGTTAACTCTCAAAAATGTTTTCACTTAGTTTCAATTTGCCAATCTAAGCTTAAATCTTCAATCATGGTACGATCAGCAATTTAACAGTAGCTCTGAGCCTGGAGTCAGAAAGATCTGAGTTCAAATCTGTCCTCAGACACTTACTAGATGTATGACCCTGGGCAAATCACTTAACCCACTTTGCCTCAGTTTCCTTATCTGTAAAATGAGCTAAAGAAAGAAATGGCAGACCATTCCAGTGTCTTTGGCAAGAAAGCCCCAAATGGGATCTCCAAGTCAGACGCTACTGCAAGGGCTAAACAACAGACAATAGATTGAACCAAAGCTGCCCCAAAGCTTCTGAGGACATACCTGCTTCATATAAATGTTTAACTGATCAATGAGAGGCTAATGTTGAGATATATGTCATTTTATCATAATGTGTTACAACGTATACGTTATACACGTTATGTTGACATAACAGCTAAGGACTAATGATCTGAATTTGAACCAAAGCACCAGAGAATTTCCATTTGAAGTATCAGCCTACCTTAAACTTTATAAATATGCTCTTTTACTTATTGGCCTTATTAATTAAAAGGTTCGCATCTGAAGGAATATAGGCGATGAGGATCTTAGTAGTTAGTTGGCATTTTGGTTAGCATGAAACATTAGCCATCTTGTCTGGCTAATGTCAGGTTTAGCCAATTTTTTTTTTTTGCTTTAGCCATAATGCACATAACCTGCTGGGAGACGTGAATTATTAGAATGAATTCTAAATGACTGTAATTGGTTTCTTTATTCAGTCCAACAAGTGTTGCATATTCACAGCCATACTTACAAGTCTTGAGCATTTAATTTTGTATTATCAAATATTATTGAGACTATTGTTTCAGCTCCCATCTGCTCTGTGCAGAACTCTCTTTGGGTAACAAACAAACAAACAAAAATTTGTTCGTGACTCTCTTCTGTTAGTCACAGACATCAGACAGTACTCCTTGGGGGAAAGGTCATTTGAATTTTTTTTTCTCTAGCTTAAATAAAAGGTATATTCTGGGAAGGAAGAGGGGCCAGCTCCCTCTCTAAACTTCAAATTCAATAAATCCTTATTAAAAATCAGAATAAGGCATTATGCTAGAAACTTATGGGTTCAAATTCAGCCTCAGATGCTTATTAATTGTGCGACCCTGGACAAGCCGTTTCATCTTTTTGCCTCAGTTTCCTCAACTTTAAAATGGAGATCATAATAGCACTTAACCTCACAGTGTTGTTGTGAGGATCAATTAACATAATATTTGTAATACACTTAGTACAATGCCTGGAACATAGCAGGCATTTAATAAATATTTCTTTCTTCCCTCCCTTTCTCCTCTTTCCCTTCATGAGACAAAGACAAAGATGAAACAATCCTCACCATCTGCGAGTTTACATTCTATTGGGAATATGATTCATTCACAGTAAAGGAAATAATGAATGCTCAAAGTGATACCAAAAAAAATCCCAGGGGTAAAAAGAACTAATAACTCAAGGGTTTGAGAAATGTTTCATATAAGAGCAGGTACCTGTGTGGTGTTTTGAAAAAAGCTAAGAATTCTAACAGGGAGAGGTGAAGATGAGTCCTTTCAGAATGAGAGAACACCTGAATTAGGGTAGAGAGGTCAGAATGGGGCTATCCAGCAGAAAATCAGGACTTGAGTACATTAAATTATGATAGCATACTTAAGAACAGTCAATTCTACTATAATGGGACATATGCATTTCTAAAAATCACACAGTAAAAACCACAGGGTTTATGGGAATAACGGAGAATAATAGGAATTTTAAGATGGTAGCACAGTTTTATATATGTTCTATGGTTAAGGAATAAATAAATACTATAATTAATAGTGGCAGCATCCATAGCCTTAGGCTGCTGCTTAGCTTACACCCGAGTTCCCATGGGCATGATGGGGTTGGGATCTGAACCCCAGAAAGGAAAAACCCTGGACTTTCCCACGTGGCCATGTCTCTGGCATTTGCCTGAGGCTATAATCCCATCAACTGGCCTTTCTTTGTGCTATGCCCAATCTCCCAATTCTCCATTACCCTTAACCTAGCCTAGCCCTCCATTGTTTTACCTCCCTATGGCCCCCAGCCACTTCCCACCCTTAATCCTAGCTAGGCTCCATTCTCCCTTGGCCACTTAGTCCAGGTCCCTGGCATTCTATTACCTCACAGTCCCTGTAGACTACTTGGCCACTCCTAGATCTCTCCCACAGTCTTTCTGTATATAAGGTCCATCTTGTCTCCATTAAGGTGCTCACATTCTTAAAATCTAGCCACTGCTCAGATTCTTATAATCTAGCCAATAGCTCACTAACTTTTAGAGTCTGCCTAATATGATGGATGTTCTAATAAACCTCATCTTTGGCTGAAAGAAGGGTTGGGTCGAATTCTTTCGAGCAGGACCCGCATGTTGTGATTCTGGGGTCCCAGCATCCCTTAACAGGCAGAGGCTGCCAAAGTCACAGCTATGGGTGAGAGGGTGTCCTTGTCCTTATCCAGGACCCAGGGACCTCAGTCAGGATAAAAGATGAGGGGGATGGCGAGGTTGAGGGGTGGAGTTTGTGGGTTCAGTCCAGCCTTCCTCCACACAAAGTTTCAAATACATTAGAAGATAAACAATAAATATAGCACTGTATCTTTAAAGGACCTGAAGCTTGTTTGTGGGAGTGGGCACTGGCAGGACTGCAGCTTATGAATTCTTGTGAAGCGATATAGTTCTCTATGTTCTACATCTTTCTCCAGGATGTAAAAGCAAATTTCAAATTATGCTCAAATTATTCCCTAATATACCAATTGTGTTGGAATAAGTTTGCATTTGCAAAACAAGCGTTACAGCAAAACTGCATGCAATTTCTTCCTGAAACACACCAAATTCTTTTTGCTGTCTCTGGGAGTGTTTCACATAAAAAGATAATCAAAACAGGAAGGAGAAAGTAAATCCAAGGAATGAATGACTGAGAGAAATGTTTATGATTCAGTTACTTGCCAAAAATGAAATGCATCTAAGGGTTTTGTGTTGTTTTTAAAAAATAAAATCAGTGACTACTAACTATTCCCAAAAGCAGCTATGTTAGTATTTGAGGGCTTTTAAATAGGACTTAATTTTCTTATTTTTCTTTTTTTTAGCAGACTATGCAAAAATTTACCCCCAAAATGGTAGTAATATTCTATTAGTATCTGAGTGCTAGAAGATTTAGCATAGAATAAAGTGCAAAACCCCTTTCTTGTCTGGGTCTAGCTTACCTTTTCAGACTTCCCACATTAATTCTCCAAGTGTGCTCTATGCAGTCAAAATGTCTTATTTCCGGTTTCCCAAATCATCATTCCATAAGATATCTCCATGCCTTTGCACAGAGCTCCTCCCATTCCTATCTAGCAGAGAGGCTAGCCAGGGACCCACAGGTGCTGGCAACCCCTGAAATCCCTGTCCTTCTAGTTTGCTCTGAATTCCTTGCTCTGGGATTGCCTGTCTTCTCATCTGAGGAACTAGACTCCCAATGTTTCAATCCCACCGTCTTCTCTCATTCCTGAGGACCTATTCTATCTTGGGCTCTACCCTATCACTCTCTTTCTTTCCAGTGACTTCCAGAAATGAAGGTTTTGTTCACTTGTAAGAAACATCCTATACAATAAGCTGGGTTGGGGAAAGGCTAATTTTCTCTTCCTCTTAGGCCCTGTGGCCCTGAGAAACAGGTTTGACTAAAGTCTTGTATTGTTTGTCCTTTTCAGTCCTTGATGCAGGGACTGGAAGCCTAGACCTGGAAGCTCAAGCCTTTGGAATGTGGGAGCTTAGGATTCCAAGCCAGAAGCTGCAAGCAGTCCAGCAGGGAAGCCCTGAGAAGACAGAGTCCTGGGATACAAGGCTAGAGTGGTTTGAACTTGGAACTTGGTGGGACTAATGCTATGTAGGAGCTGAGTTAGACTGTGAACCTAATCCTCCTCCACTCCCTAGACACTGAGGTAATTTGTCAGTATTGTGCTGCCTCTCCCCTCTCCCCCAGTGTTGGGGGAATGTTTGTATGTTTACTATTGCTCTATCTTTTAAGTAAATTTTCCAACTGTTAAGTAGCTAAATAGGGCACTGAGACCTCTAATATTGGGGGAATGAAATAGGTAGGGGCTTCAGTGGATGGCAGAGACAAGAGACCCTTCCCAACGTCCTAAGGATGAAAGGGAACCCTGGGGTAGGAAAGAAATGTGATTGGAGACAGCGGAGGCCAGAGAATCCAAGGTACTCGAGTTTTGTTAAGATCTTTGCAATAGGGCTGCTTATGAGTTGGTTTACATTTCACCTCCACTCAGTACACCCCATCAGTGCCTGATGGGCTCTTTTCTCCTCTGTGGTTTCTCTGTAAGAGAATCTTTCCTTCTTGGCCAGTCTGCCCTCTCTCTGCTGGTTTTTCCACTGAAACAACTGCTCCATTAAGCTAATTCTCCAGTGATCAGGTGCTCAGGGAGAGGGTAGATGCCAAATGCTTTTGGAGATTCCCTCAAGGTCCTGTGCCAAAGGAAAGAACATGCAAAAAATAGGCAGCCCCATCCCAGACACAGCCTTGACTAGGAGGCAATGTGTTCACAGGCTGGCCCAGTGGGGAAAGAGCACCCCCTCACACACTGGCCAACTGGAACTCATAAAATCATCTTACACCTCCTGGTCATTAGGAAAGAGAACCCTGAAAGGCCTGGAGTGTCCTTTTAGTATATGCCCAGAGTTCTGGCTCAGCAGTCAATTAAAGGAGCCCCTATGGCCAATAAGAAGGGCTTCTCTATCATTCATGCCCAAGAGGCTGCTGCACCTCAAATGGATACCCTCCTCACCCCAGGCTCATGGAGCCTAGCTTCCTGCAAGGTTCAAATTAGTTGCCACCTCCTGTGAGAATCTTTCCCTGATCCCTGTAACTATTAATATACTATCCCTCCCCAACTTATATTACCCTTCTCTACCTGGGTAAAAAAGTCCCATCCCTTTAGTAGAGTATAAGCTATTTGAGGGCAGAGTCTCTTTTTTTTCCATTTTGTCTTTTACTATTTGGACCTCCTTACATACAGTACATACTTCTACAGTAAGATACATACAGTATCTTACACGCGGTAGATACTTAATAAATGCTGATTAAACTGAACTAAATTAAACATGCCCTATCCTTAGAGATTACCATATCTTCATGGATCAAAGGGAAGACCTGTGGAATTTGTGGGAAAACCAATTGGGATGGTCAAGATGAACTGGAAAGCCCCAAACAGAAGCAGGAACAAGACGGCATTGCTCTTTTACAGGCGATTTTCAGTAAAAAGAAAACTGAGACAAAGGTTAATGCATTTTGAAATCTCAGAGTCAAGATTGTTAATGAGAAACCAACATGAAGATGAGAAGTGAGGCAGATATCTCCAGACCCTTTATACACAATAAAATATCTCCCCATACTTTGGAGTATCCCAGCTTATACCATGTAGACACAACGTAAAAGTCTTTTTTTTAGCATTCAAAAATGAGAGAATACACTTCGGAAAGAGCAATAGCTCTCACTTCCTAGCATTTTATTTGAGTGACACCCCCAATTCAAATAATTTCTCTACAGTCAGTGGGGTTTTGTAAACCCGTGCTACATTTTCTTTCTTCCTCTCCATAGTGCTTAGTTGTCATCCATTTCGATTACCGCAGCTTTCCACTCATCACCATTCTTTTTCCATCCTTTCTGCACCATTCAATATCCAATTTTTCTTTCTTCCTTTCCATATGGATCTTGAAACTGCATTGCTTTCTTCCTTATGATGGTTTTGTCCATGTATCGATCAAGCCCTCCTTAAAACTTTCTGTAAATTGAGTCCTCCCTATGTCTATATTCTTGTTTCTTTCTTTAGTTCATCCTACTAGTTTCTATACTTTCTCCTAGTATCTCTTCTTTGCAAATCTCTTGTTCAAATATTCCCCATGTTATGATTTTTATTATATACTACTCCTATCATAATCATTAGCCAACATAATCCAAGCATGAAGGAATAACACTTCCATTAATTTTGGTGGAAATGTTCATTGTTATTGCTAGATAGAAGTAATTTGGCTTAGTGGATAATATGATGGGTTTGCAGTCAGGAAAACATAAGTTCAAATCTTGCCTCATACCCTGATTAGCTATGTGACTCTAGACAAATCCCTTAAACCTCCATGTGCCTACAGTAACTCCCAAGGACTCATCTGGCTATAAATTAAGTTTTAGAGGAAGTTACAAGTCATAATAATTTCTGTTATAAGAAGCAAATTCCCTTACTGATGGCATTACAGATTCTTCATGTATTGGTATTCTATGTTTAAGGTATTTTGGCATTATAATATTAAAGCAGCCTGATTCAGGATTGGAATTGGAGATTGAAAAAACAAGCCTCTGGGTACACACCCAAGTGCACCAAAATTTCAGAATTTAAAGTTATAATCATTCAGTCATTTTCCATCACATCTAACTCTTTGTGACCCCATTTGGTTTTTCTTGGTAAAGATAATGGAATGGTTTGTCATTTCCTTCTCCAGCTCATTTTAGAGATGAGGAAACTGAGGCAAACAGGGTTAAGCGACTTGCCCAGGGTCACATAGCTAGTAAGCAACTGTGGCTGGAGTTGAACTCAGGAAGATGAATGTTCCTGACTCCAGGCCTGGTGCTCTATCCACTGCACCACCTAATAAAGTAATAAATAATAAAGATGTCACCTAGTCCAACCCCTATGCAAAACATAAATAAAAAGATTAATCTCAAGTTAGTATCATCATTCACTTTCTTAGGTTTGCTTTAGAGAGTTATCATCCATTAGACACAGAATGTTTTAGTCATCTTTTCACAGAGAGAGCACTGGGCCTAGAATCATGAAGACCTGAATTCAAATCTAGCCTCAGACATTTACCTAGCTGTGTGACCCTAGGGAAATCACTTAACCTCTGTTTGCTTCAGATCCTCGACTATAAAATGGAGATGGGTAATGACAGCACCTAACTTTCAGGGTTGGCCTGAGGACTAAGTGAGATAATATTTATAAAAGCACTTAGCACAATGCCTGGCACACAGTAGGCACTATATAAATCCTTATCCTTTTCCCTCCCTTCCCCTTCCCCTCTATATTCTGCAAATACCCTCAGACCCAAAAAAGCAAGAACTCAGTGACCACTCCAAAAGTTAGTCCAGTCTAAAGGGAAGAGACAAGGGGTCAGCTTCTAGTCACTGAAAAGAGCTGATATGATACAAACAAGTTCCAAAATAGTTCCTGACATCAAGGCCACATGATCTCTAAGGAGATTATACCCAGATGGTGACTTAAAGCAATAAGTAAAAACGCCTTGACATTTGGCTAAGTAATGCTTCTGATAAATAGTACATAACAGAGAAAAAAAGAAAAGGCAGAGTGAGGACCAGAATACTTGGAGCTTGTTACTACAGAGATTTCTAGGTGGCATGAAAGAGGTAGCTGTAAGATGAATGCAAAACAAACTAAAATATAGAAAAGGAATCTTTCAAGCCAGATAAGAAAGTGAGTTCTATAGCCTTAGAGCCAAAAGGCCCATCAGGTCCCATACCCAGAGCTAAGATTAAAAGAGGTAGGATATAGTGGGATAAGACCTCATCATTAGCATAATTAAAATTCTAGAAAAAAAAAAATCTCCTGGTATGAAATTACTCTTCAATTTGTAGTTATGTCATCATTTTTTTTACCATTCCAAAAGTTTTGGCATTTCTCCTAAGTCAATTAGGTAAGATACACACTAGGTTGTCTGGAGTAAACTTTATTGTTCAAAGTGTCTAATTTTTTAAAAATAGAAATTAAAATTTAATTTGATTACCAATGAAAGAAGCATGACTTTACAACAGCCAAACTTCATTTCGTAAATGTTCCCTTCTTATATATCACGGCCCAATCCCAGCACTTTCCTCATAACAGCCCGGAGAAGTAGGTAGCACAAGTATCATTGTCCCATTTTACATATGAAGAAACTCATCCTTAGAGACCTGATCCATCAATACATGTACCTTGGGCAGATACTGTAGATGGACAATAAGTGATTTTCTCAGAGTCTGAGGGCTGGTTATTAGCAGAGTCAGAATATGAACCTAAGACCAATGCTCTCTTCAAAATACCATTCTTCTCCTTATAGTAGTACAGCTAACATCTGAACCACCTACTTCTCCAGGTCATTGAGATGTTCAAATCACTTAATAGTTGTGAAAGTCCTGTGTATCCATAAACACCAAGTTATTCTCATTATAAGGGAAAGTTTCTAACTGAACCGAAGCCTAATATTCTAATATTTAAGTTCATAGAATCACAGGGGTAGAGTAGACCTTCTTAACTTGAGGTCTGTCAACTAATTTTTTAATATATTAACAACTATATTTCAAAATGATTAGTTTCCTTTGTAATTCTAAAGACTATTTTTTATGCACTTAAAAACATTCTTTTGAAAGGGAGTCCATAGTCTTCATGAGGCTGCCAGAAAGGTCCATGATGATAAAAAGTTAAGAACCCCTCATTTAGAGCTAGAAGGTACCCATAGAGGACATCTGGCTCAACCCCCTCATAGTGGTTAAGTGACTTACCCAATGTCACTCAGGTAGTGACTGAAGTGGAATTTGAATCCAGATCCCTCATCAAACATCCTTCTCACCTTATCATAGTAACTCTTGAGAAACATTTTATTTGTGAGTTAACAATTTACTCTAAGATGTATGACTTCAGTTTGTATTTAGCTAGAAAAAAACTAGGATAATAAAAATGGACATTTATATAGGGCATTCAGGTCTGCAAAGTGATTATCTCACACCAAACCTGTAGGATAAGTATCACTAATATTATCATCCCAAGTCTACAGATAAGAGAACTGAGACATGGAGAGGCTAGGTAACAGAGCTACTGTCTGAAATGGGATTTGAGCCCCAGTCTCCCTAACTCTGAGTCTAGCCTTCTATGTTCTACACCTCAGGACTGTGCAAAGATTCTAATGACTAAGGCCATTCATTATCCCATTAGAAATAACAGTACTTTTTTCCAAAGTTAATTCACCAGGAGCTGCCTCAGCAACATGGGCACTGAATTAATTAATATCAGACATTCCACCACTCCCAAATAGGTCACTGATTTTGATCCCTCCTTGAGCCAACTCGTGTTCAACACAGGATATTCTTAAGAATTATATCTTGGAGTGGGGAGGAAATCTTAGCCATAGGTCTTCGTTGAAAATTTCTACTTACTCTGCTCTGTAATTTTCTCTTTCTGTCAAAGTTCCTGCATTCTTAATTTTTTTCCAGGGATAATTTTGTAGAGGAAGGTAATTAACTCTGATGAAAGAGGCAGGGCATTTTTAAATTTCTAGAAGAGGAAAACTAAACCATTCAGAAGAGCAGAGCAAACTACCCCCCAGGACCCTCTGAAGTATTGACTCAGTGATTTAGCACCACCTTGTGGCTTGAAAAAAAAATCATTTTGAGAACTATTGAGAAAGTATTGAAGATCCTTTATGGATTAAATCCTAAATTGTAGAATGCTCCATCTAATTTTTCAGAAACGCAGGAGTAGGCTGTGCAGAGTTACGATGACTCAAAAATCAGAACAGAAGGTAGTGCATCATACTGGCTTCAAATCCCCATCCCTCAGATCTTTACTAGTTGGGTGACCCTGGACAAGTCATTTAAACTTTCTGAATCTCACTTTCCTGATCTGTAAAATGAAAATATTGATAGAACCTACCTCAGAGGAGTATGTTGAGGATTAAATAAGATAATATATGGAAAGAACTTTGCAAACCATAAAGAACTACAGAATTATCATCTATTACCGTTAGAAGATGCTAATGGACCAGATGATGGAAGTAAAAGGCCACCGTGTTGTTTGGGTGTCTAGTAGTAGAAATGATGAAAAAACATTTTTAGAAGTGAAGATAAGATATGAACCAAGTTATTAAAGAGGTCTTTTTCCTTGCTCCCTAAGCTGCCTTTTCATCCTTCTCTTCTCTCCTGGTGGTTCCTGCAGTTCACACGAGTGGAGATTGATCTCTTATTTCAGTTACAAAGCTCACAGAATAGTGCTTGATACCTGCCTCAAAGTGTTTGAAAAACTCTCATATCCAGGATATGCTCTGCTCTTACTCTCTGTGTGACCTAGAGCAAATCATATAAACACTCTGGGCTTCAATTTCTTCATCTGCAAAATGAGGATTTTGGACTAGGGGACTTTTGAGATCCAACCCAAATCTGCATCTACGATCCCACTACCTTCTGAGGTTCAATCATTTCATTTTGCAATGGATCTAATTGTGAAGACTTTTCCCTTGTATCAAACCTTAAACTCCACAATGTCCATTCCTTGCATTGAGTTCTTCCCCTTTCCAATTGCAAGCCCAGAGTGTTTATGTGATTTGCTCTAGGTCATACAGGGAGTAAGAGCAGAGCATTGGGAATCTAGGTGCTCTCCAATGTACCATGATGTAAGCTACTTATTCATCACTAAAGGGCTTAAAGAAGGGGATGGATGACTATTTACACAATGCTTTCATCATCATTCCTGTGATTTTTCCAGGAACAAAACAAAACAACTTTCTTCCCCAGTCATCATTCCCTAACACATGTTGTCTTTTCCTATTATAACAAATTCTCCTAGAGGGCAGCGTTATCTCACTTTTGTGTTTGCCACATGGTAGACAATATTTTTATTCATTCATTCATTCATTCAGGGTTGTGATCAAGGAAATTCCTATTCAGAAAGAGACTGAACTATAAGGCTTCTATATCCCTTCTAATTCTGACATTCTAAAATAAACCTTCTGGACACTGCCAACCAAAACATGCAAAAGTAGCACCTGATTATGCCCTAAATCAAATAAACAAGCATTTATTAAGTGCCTACTGTGTGTCAGGCACTTTGCTAAGCACTAGTTTAAGGGATAATAATTTCAGGAGATTGACAAGCTTTCAACATTCGACAAGGAGAGGGATGAACACCTGATAGTAAAATTGTAGCTATCATGAAGGCAAATGGGAGAGAGAATTTTGTGACAGCTCAAGTCATATCACATAAGAAATGTCCTCTCTATCTTTTTGTAAGACCAGGCCTGGTTTTACAACCTAGATGTAAAAGGAGATGCCCATATTGAAGAGAATTTAGCATTTTATCATCAAAAGACTGTCTTTTATCCAGACTCTGAAGCTGGCTGGACAACTCAAAAAGCTTGTCCATCAGTACATTTACTTTGGATAGATACTGTAAATAGACAATAAACTGGTCCTCAAACTGAAGAGGAAGAAGAGAGTGAGTTAGATGGCATTTGAAAAATCATGATGGACTTTCATAGGTTTATTTGGATGAATGAATGAGTGAATGAATGAATGAATGAATGAATGAATAAAAATATTGTCTGTCATGTGGCAGACACAAAAGTTAGATAACGCTGCCCTCTAGGAGAATTTGTTAGAGTAGGAAAAGACAACATGTATTAGGGAATGATGACTGGGGAAGAAAGTTGTTTTGTTTTGTTTCTGGAAAAATAACAGGAATGACGATGAAGGCATTGTGACACCAGATCCAATAGTAAAGGTGGTATTGATTATATTACTGCTCCCAGAGGAAGAGGTGGAAAGCAGAGTACAGAAGTGTTCATAGGTGTAGATGGCAAGATGCCCAAGGTGGATGAGTGTCACGCATGTTCTGGGACTAGTAGATAGAGCAGTTTAGGTGAGCTCAAGCCACTCACTCACCAGTCAAGATAGCTTGGCTCCAAGGTGAAAATCCAAAGCTGAGTGGATTCATTCACCCAGGGAGAAGGGCATGGTCTGGGGAGTTCTGCCCCAAATGACACTGTTTCAGGTGGAAAGGAGAGGCAATAATAAGATCATGATCTTCATCAATGAAATGAGTCCCCAATTCATGAGATTACAGATTCATTGAAGTATTTAAGTAATGTAAATATTAAATGGGGAAACAGTTGTCAGGATGAGGTGTAAATGAGTAGCCTTAGTAGGGGGCATCCAGAGCCTTGGATCTGTTTTTTCATTAGAGAACCAGCAAATATTTTTATTGAGGAGAAAAACACTGCAAATGGTTGTGAGGCACATCCAAAGGTAAGAGTCAAAGATTCTTTATATGACTGTCACTGGCTGGCTGAGCTGCCAATCAGTATTGGGACAGCCAATGGTTTTAATTAGTTGTCATACTTTTGTTGCTGGCATGATGATAAATGACAGCTCAACTAACTAGTGACCAAAATGCCTCTTGATGGGAATTTCCTTTTCTTTTCCCCCTTTACTAATTCAGCACATGGAGATGGCTCCCAGCAGCAGACCAAGGATGAAAAGTATATACTGCTCCTAAAATATCAGAGCCACAGAGGGCATGGGCATCTTAAATCATCCTAGCATTTTCCTTCTTTAGCATTTCCCTCACTATCTCCTACATTCTGGTGACTCCCTGTTGTCCGTAAGATAAAACACAAATTTCTCAGTCTGTTTTCTTAGCCCTCCACAGTGTGGCTCTCTTTCACATAAGTAACTCGCTTTGATTTACTCTGAATGCTGAGGTGGACCAAAAGCTGTTGGCCTGTAAGCTCCAATGCCATGCATTCATGCAGGATAATCACCATGTTTAAAATGTACTTTCTTCTCCTCTCTTCCTGGCAAATGCCTTCTCTTCCTGCCAGTCCCAGCTCAAATAGCAGCTCCTCAATGCGGTGTTCTCCAACCCGCAACACTTTCCTAGAAAGTGTTCTATCTCTTCAAATTTTCCAGGAGCTTTTTATCGAATATTCCCCTTTACCGCTATTATTATACTTTACTTTAGCTTAAAAAGGCCCAGGTCTCCCACTGCATCTAGGGCCATCTCTAATTGTCCTGATCTATGTCTTGCCACTGAACCCAGATGGCTCCTAAGGAAGAGAGTGAGGCTGGTGACTTGGCACAGCCTTGCCTCACTTACATCCAATTCACTTGCAAGTCAGGACATCACCCTCCTCTTGTCATTGGTCCCCTTTGAGAATGAAGGACAAACAACAACAATGCTTTACTTTATACTATCCTTCCTTATTCCCATTCTACTTCCCCCTTACAATAATGTAAGCTCTTTTTGTACTGGGATGGCGTCATCTTTTTTTCCACTTTTCTATCTCCAATGTCTCAAAACAGACACTGTTTCTTATTACTTCTGTTGTGGGATGAGGACTTTGATATCCTCAAATGGAGTACCTTCTCTGGGTACAGCCCTCAATATATCCCTAAGAAATTCACTGATAAATTAAGAGGCAATTGTCTTTTTTTCTGATGACCTAAGGGTCTTTCTTGTGGAATAAAATGCATGGGCATTGTGACAGTTATTTGAGGTTCTCTAAACCCTGTCTTAATTGCTTCTGGGATTATGACTGTGTGTGGGATTTTTACAAACCTAATGACCAGATAAGCAGGGATGATTCTTGTTCGTAGCATCTCACCCAGAGGGTGTACATAGTTTCATGTGTTAATGAGACTAATCTGCATTGATTGCCCCCAAATTTGCCCCTTAAGAGTACAGAGTACTGGAGGCATCAACAATGCTTAATAAACTCAGAGAAATGATAGTATAGCATGGCATAAAGCTACCAAACAAGAGGAAGAATTAATAGTTAGGACCTCAGTACAATTAATCTGGGTAGAAGTAGGCACTGAATCCATTGGAATCGATGAGATCAGCCAAGGAGAGAGTATAGACAGAGAAAAGCAGAGGGTCAAAGATAGAGGTTTGAAAGAAAAGGGGGAAGTGTAGTCATCAATGGAGACAAAACTATAGTCATAGATTTAAGACCATCAGAAGAATGTGATGTCCTGTAGGTGTAAGCCAGGTGGAAGGGCAGGATCATGAAGTGAGAGGTGGGTCCCTGGAGAGGGATGAAATCATCATGGTTCAGTTGCACTAGGCAACTCCTAGGAAAATGCAAAGGCGAGGGTGTCTCAACTCCTTAGAAGGAAATTGCAGAAAGGTCAGAGGTCCAGTGTAGAGTAGGACTCTCCCGGAGAAAGAAGGAGAGGAAGACACTTATGGTGCCTCAAAGAATATGTCCAAGGACCAGGAAATTACAGAATGAGGTAGAAAAGAAGGGTATCCCCATATCCTCAAGATGTTGGCACTCTGAGACAAAGTTTTGGTGATTCCACCATAGTTATATTTCTGTCTTCCCTTCTCCAGGGTATATAGCTATAAATGGAGATATAGATATGGACATAGATATGGACATGGATATGGATATAGATATTTTAGGCAGCTAGGTGGCACAGTGGATAAAGTGCCAGGCCTGGAGTCAGGAAGACTCATCTTCTTGAGTTCAAATCTGGCCTCAGATGTTGACTAGCTGTGTGAGCCTGTTTTAACCTGTTTAACCCTGTTTGCCTCAGTTCTTCATCTGTAAAATGAGCTGGAGAAGGAAATAGCAAACCAGTCCAGTATCTTTGCCAAGAAAATCCCAAATGAGGTCACAAAGAGTCTGATATGACTGAAAAACAACTGAACAACAACTGAATATGTGTGTATAAGTATGTATATGTATGTGTGTATAACGTTCCCTGCCAGAGATACTCAAGTATAACTGACCCTGTAATGACTACCAGCAAACAAAGATCTCCCCTTTGTACTCTAAGTATTAGATCATGGTGTAACATATGAGAGCTATATCAGATATATCGATTTAGCCAACTGACTTTGGGGAAACTGCCAAGACCAAGGCTTATGGCAGGCAAGGAGCCTTAAGAACCCTGATGTATCTTCGCAATAAGTTTCAGAAAATTGGGATGGGAAAGGTCTCTTCTTACTGAAAAGATGCTGGCACAATCTGATGACTTGCATCATTGTAGGTTTTACCCCACTGCCGATGCCTTTGAGAACTGGCAGGGACCATGCTCCAGCTAGAACACAAACTGGAAAAGAGAGGGTAAGGAGTGCTGGTAGAATCCATGCTTGTGGTCTTTCAGATTGCTCATACTTGCTTTTTCTATTAAATCTTTAATAACAAAGAGTGCAAGCACCATACTGGGATAATAGGATGTTTTACCGTTTTTTCAGATCTTTGTATGGAGTTGGTCAGGAAAGTCTAAATCTCTACACAAGTGCAGTTGGACTCAGATTTAGTGAATACGTGACTTTGGGAACCCCAAGCAGAACTGTCTGGTTTTGAATACTTTGAATATTTTTTAAAGTTCTTTGGATGTCATAAATATACTTCTCATAAATGGAAAGACAGAGATAAAATTAGGGAAGCTTGGCACATTCGTTATGCAAACTTAATCTAAATGGAGGCTCTAATGCTGTTCCTCATTCCATGATAAACCTCTGACCAGCTGAGAATATTTATTGGGAGGATGAATCATATTATTCCATTTAGATTATTTCGGCATTAAAGGATATGGTTTATTCATGCTGATGATGATAAAACCATGTGGTCAGGTTAACGCTAATACTGACAGCGCAGGGCTAGATTGGAGCATATAGATGGGAAATTTTAATTAGAAGTTTACAAATGCTAGAAAATCCTCCAAAAGGCTTATCCTTCGGTATGAACTTAAAACAAATATAGAGCTCATATATTAGCTAATATGCAAGCAGTGATTAAAGGGGGGGAAAAACTGAAGAGGTAGCTGGTGCATATTTCTACAAAATGGTCTCGTTCTTAAAACCAGAAACAGCAATGTTTCCTCAAGTTCTAGTTGGAGGTTGTCAAATATCTTAAATGACTTCAGAAGTTGCTGTGTACAGCCCACACCTGAATGAGAATGCCTCTTAGTACAACACCCACAACAAAGCACCTTCCAGTCTCATCTTAAAGACCTACTGTGATGGGGAACCCATTACCTCCCACTGCAGCCCAGCCCACTTTGGGATAACTCTAATTAGCTTGTGTAAAGCTAAAATTTTCCTCTTTGTAACCTTCACCTCAATGTTCCCAGTTTTGCCCACTGACGCCATGCAGAGCATTCTTGCCATTCCATTCCTCCAACCCCCACCTATCCCTACTTTCTACCTCTTGTTCCAAGAAAAGTAATTAAATCAACATTACCACCGTTAATGCAAAGAGTATGACAATCTCCTACCCTGTGGGTCAATGCTATAACTCCTTCCTCTGGTCAGAAGTCTGCTCAATGTACTGCGCTCCCCCATTACAGGGGTTCATTGTTTTTGTTTCTGCTTTTGATAACTATGTTTCATTATAATTGGTTACCTTTGTAGTCCTACACATTTTATTTTGTGAATTTAAAAACATTGTTCTGAGAAGGACGTCTATAGGCTTCATGAGACTGCTAAAAGAGTCTATGACAATAAAAAAAAATCTAAAGACTCCTCTATTAGAATGTAATTCTTGAAGGCAGGCAATTGTCTCCCTTTTGGACTTGTGTACAGTTTCTGGTGCGTAGTAGGTCTTGAATTAATGGTTATTGATTGATTGATTGATTGATTGATTGATTGATTACGTAAAGCAGAGTTTTAAATGCTTGAAGATAGCTATCACGTCCTCCTCTAAATCTTCTCTTACCCAGGTTAAACATGCCCAGCTTCTTCAATCAACTTCATATGGTGATCAAAATGCTCGGTCATTTTGTTTCCCTCTTTCAGACATTCTCCAAAGTGTCAAAGTCCTTCTTAAAATATGACACCCAAAAATGAACACCATACTCCAGATTCGATCTGCCCCGAGCAGAGTGTAGGAGGACAATGTCCCTCCCTTCCTCCTTCCCCTTTATCTGCCTGTGCTTAACAAACAGCCATCTGAAATGGGCTTTGCATTGTGGGAGAATCTGAAATATCAATATCCTTTATGCTATTTTGTTTGGTAGAGAAGTTGGCCATCATTCCTTGTAAATAAGATTTTGAGATATGTTAAATTTCCTGAATGCTAACTCATGGCTGGCACAGTGGAGAGCATGCCAGGCCTGGAGTCAGGAAGGCTCATCTTCCTGAGTTCAAATCTGGCCTCAGATACTTACTAGCTGGGTGACCCTGGCTAAGCCATTTAACCCTATTTACCTCAGTTTCCTCATCTGTAAAATGAGCTGGAGAAGGAAATGGCAAAACCACTTCAGTATCTGCCAAGAAAACCCGAATGGACTCATGAAGAGTCTGAAATAACTGAACTCATGGTACCTCATTTTTTTTTTACAGATTTGGCAATAAGCCCAACCCACTGGAAATATAAAAGGCATGAATAATCAGCAGCAGAGAATAAAGTAGAAGCAGTAGATGTTGAAGTCAATTGCACATATATGAGTGACCAGTGTGACATTTTATGATTTTTCCCAAAGACGCTAAACCAGCAAATACAACTAGTGCCCAGGCTATGAAGGGAATAGAAGAGGCTCGGGAAGACTTTTTTTTTTTTAGCATACTTGAAAAGACACATAAGCTAATGCATTTCCATAAAACCTAATGCATTATGTACAGTTTGTTTCTAATAAATGTGTTGCTCATTAAATACGCATTCACAAGTCCTTTTTTCCTTATCAATAACGCAATCAGCCTGAGCATGAGATTATCCAGCAGTTCTGCTCCTTGCTCTTCAAATGCGTAATCATACCCTCCTCTCTGAAAATGATGCTTGTTGAGAGATAAAAGGAAAGAGAATCTTGGTTACCTTTAATAATGCATTGTACAAAGTGGTTCCTATTTAAGCACACTAAAAAAATGCCATAATCATGTGTTGTCTTTCATGTTTCCCAGGAAAAAAAAAAAAAGAAAGGATGGTCATTGAATTGTTGGGAGTGGGGAGAGGATAGTGCATTTTCTACCACTAACTCTGGAACAAATCTTAAAGCACAAGATAGAAATAATGGTTGAATCTGTTTAGTTATGGGGAGAGATGTATTGTGGTAAAGGAGGGGCTAAAAGACATGACTTGGAGGCAGGAAGACCTGGGTTTAAACCTCACCTCTGACATATAACCCCTTGCTGACACAGATAGAGGGGCAGCTGGGTGGCATGATAGAGTGTTGGGCCTGGAATGAAGAAGACCTGAGTTCAAATCCTGCTTCAGACACCTACTAGATGTATGACCCTGGGCAAATCACTTAACTTCTGTCTGCCTCAGTTTCCTCAATTGTAAGCTGAGGATAACAATAGCACCTACTTTCCAGGGTTGTTGTGAGGATCAAATAAGATAATATTTGTAAAGCTCTTAGCACAGTGCCTGGCACATAGTAAGTGCTATATAAATGTTAGCTACTATTATTATTATTATTATGATTGTCTTATTCTTCTCCATTAGAAAGGTTATTGAAAAGACCATGCTCCCTTATAGTATGAGAACTTGGCATACCATTCATTTTGTTCCCAGGGAGTCTAGTCAGAGTCTTCCTGGAACCCAGCCCCAGCATTTTGACCTCTGACTGGGAAGTATGATTTAGTGTTTTCACTCAGACATTTTGATCTATCAGCTCCTATCTGACCACTTGCTCCTTTAACTGCTGGCTCTTCCCCTACCCAATCATAGTTCTACCTCTATTAGTCTAGTTAAAGCAATTGGTTTTCGTTATGGGTCATCTCTGGCTCAATTCTCAGCACAACAGGCAGATGCTATAAAGTATCTGGGACATTAGGTCAAATCTGAGTGACTCTCCACCTACTTTGAAGTCAGGAAGACCTGAGTTCATGCCTTATATATGTGGCCCTGAAGCCCAAGAAACTCTGAACCTAAACTACAGATGAGTTGTTGATCTGCGTTAATGACAGACATTTCCATGGTGGGAGTGCTCAACCAAGGCAGGTCAGCACCTTCTCTGAAACACATGGTCTTAGAGAGCTCAATGGGGCGGTCAGAGGCTAAATGACTTCCCCACAGTCTCATAGCTAGTTTGTTTGCCATGAAACTAGGTCTTACTGACTCCAAAACCATTCCCACACACTATCTCACTGCAGTTATTACTACTGTCAACTTAAAGATGAAGAGTCTGAGGGTCAGGGAGGCAGATGATTTTCCCATGATGATGTGTCAGAAGCAAGATTTGAAACAAGGTTTTCCTGGTTTTAAGACTGGTTCTCTATCCACTATAGCATGATTCCTCTTATTATTATCAGTAGTAGTAGTAGTAGGTGTAGTCATAGTCATCATAGTAATAGTAGTTGTAGTCATAGTACTAGTAGTAGTCATAGTAGTGGTAGTAGTAGTAGTTGTCATCATACTTGCGTTCATGATCGTGGAAGTAGTAGTAATAATAGTGGTGATGGTGGTAGTTGTCATGGTCATGGTAGCAGTGGTAATGGTGGTGGTAGTAGTAGTTGTGGTCATCATAATTGTGGTTATGGTCATGGTAAAAGTAGTACTGGTAGTAGAGGTGGTAGTGGTAGTAGTAGTAATAGTCATAGCAATAATAATAGTAGTAGTAGTGGTGGTGGTCACAATAATGGTCATGGTTATGGTACTGGTAGTAATAATAGAGGTTATAGTCATGGTGATGGTGGTACAGTGGTGGTAGTGGTGGTGGTGGTAGTGCTGGTAATACTAGTAAAAGTAGTAGTGGGAGTGATAGTAGAAATAATAGTATCAGTAATAATAGCAGTAGCAATGGTGGTCACAATCATGGTCATGGTGATGGTAGTGATAATAAGAATAGTGGACATGGTCATGGTGATGGTGGTGGTAGTGGTAATAATAGTAATCATGGTGGTGGAGTGGTGGTAGTAGTAGGTAGTAGTCAAGGTGGCAGTAGTGGTAGTGATGGTGGAGTGGGGGTAGTAGTAGGTAGTAGTCAAGGTGGTAGTAGTGGTGGGAGGAGGAAGAGGAGGAGGAAGAGTCATTAATTATAATAAAAGCAGCAGTAATATTGAGAAGAGAAGAAGCGTGGTGGAGGAGATAGAAAGCCAGACCCTGAGACAGAACAACCTGTGTTCCAGTCTTGCCACTAACTCATAGTGTGACAGGCCCTAAACAAGCCCTTTCACCTCTCAGTGTCCCAAACCACTCTCTAAAACCTTGACCTGCGGATCCACATTGGTGAGAAGTTCCCTCACCCCAAAGGTCTCTATACCAATGAATCATGGGTCTGGTCCCTATCCCAATCTTCTAATGATGACTATTACTACTATTACAACAACGTTGTAGTTGTATAACAGATTGAAAAGGAGCTTTGCTGAGAGATAGAGCACCAGGTATCACAGAAACTGAGGCAACAGGAGCAGACCACAAAGATGTTGCAGAAAATAGCAATAATATTCATTTATTAAATTCCTGTTGCATTAAGTATGAGAGGAGATACCAGGTTTAGCTCAGCTCCTGCCCCCGTTGTCTCAGGGCTTAACTCTCCCCGTCTGCATGACCATCTGACCATTAACAAACTTTCCAGGAAGTATGGACCAGGACTGTGCTGGAGCCAGCTCAAATAGGCTCCAGACAGCTGATAGTTAAATTTTCAGTAGAAACATTTGCACCTTGAAAATCAGCAAATGCTACAAATCTGGGCTTGGTCCACTAATTGTCTAAACTTAAGAAAGTGATAAAGAAAGTGTTAATAATCCAGATTAATCTGAAAAGTATGTCATTCATACATTTTTCTGTGGAGAGCCAACTGTTAAACAAATACCACCACCCCATGTGATGGTCTTCCATCATTCTTCTCTTTTTGGATGAAATATGAAGAATTGCACAAGTCCCCAAGGCTATGGTCAAAAAGAATGGAAGTTTACACGTTTTAGAAACATTGGGAATAGCAACAAAAGTCCTTATTTTTGGCCTTTGTTCTGTGTAAGGAACTCCTATTGAAGTCAATGGGGTTTTACATAAAAATCAATGGCAAATTATGCCCCTTAATGAAAGAGGAAATTGTAATTATAGCTCGGCTGGTAGCATCACTCTAGTTAAGGCTGAGCAGGCTTTTCCATTATCACTTATCAGGATTTAATAGCTCAGCTGTTTGGAATCCTACTTGGCTGAGACGCGGTATACAATCCGTCAGGCTGGCTGTAATTAGTTATTATTATTATTATTGTTATTACATAAACAAAGGTTTTAATCAGGAAGGCATTTTTTAATTATGGGGCTTAAAGAGAATATTTCTTCTTGGTGACAGGTGCTTTGGGGGACGCTGAAAAGGAGAATGCAATTCTTTTGCCAGAACGAAATGTGGCAGGCCTCTAAATGGGAGCAGTTCATTTTCATTTGACTGTGAGCACTGATGTGGCCTCCTGGTGAACAGAATTGCCCGGGGAGGCAATGCTCTCGGCAAGCTCGCAGACCATCACTGACTCGATCTGCTCAACTCTTGCTTCATTCCAGGTTAGGTGGGTGGGCCTGTGATCCGATGAAAAAGTAGCAAACCACAGGTCTCTCTTCAGCCCCTGCTCAATGGGGTCAGTCCCGGTTCTGCTTCTCCTAGATCAAAATGCCGATCCCCAGATTTGGCTTCCTATCTCCTGCTCTGGGCCTTTGCATAGGCAGTTCCACATGCTTATATAAAATCCACTGCGCTGGTCTCCACTCCCTGAAAGCCAGGTGCGGTCCATTTCATCCCTCCCCCACTGTTCTCTTGCACCCTTAAGGGGATTATGGCGCGTTTAGTCCCTGCCATTGGCTCAAATCCCCACCAATTGTGTTCTCCCAGTTTGAGAGTTCCGAGCACCCCAATTTCAGTTGACTAACAATAGGGTTAGTTTTTACAAAGGAATATTTACCTTAAAGGCATAGCAAGGGCAAACATTCCAATATTCCCCCTTTCCCCAACAGTTGGTCAGGGAACGATGTCCCCTAGACCCCCTCAGTCCCCAGGACGGGAAGGTAGATTAGGTTTACAGCTTAACTCCGTTCCTATAGAGCACAGTGCCACCAAGATTGAAATCCAGTGTCCCGCTGGACTTGAGTCCCAGCATTCCGGCTTCTCAGAGCATCCCTACTGGGCTGGCAGCAACATCTACCCTCACATCCTGGCTACAACGTCATGATGGTTTCAGATCATAGTCTGGGACTCTATTTCCTGCTCTTTGTTGTTATTGTTCATTCATTCAGTCACGTCCAACTCTTCCACAGCACGTCACTGTCTTCCACTATCTCCCGAAGTCTATCCAAACTCATGTTCATTGCTTCCATGACACAATCTGTCTCACCCTTTGCTCTCCCCATCTCCTTTTAACTTCAATCTTTCCCGGCATCAGTCTTTTCCAATGAGTCCTGTTTTCTCATCATGTGGCCAAAGTATTTAAGCTTCAGATTTAGTATTTGCTCCCCTCCCTGCCATGAACTGTGATTCGGTCATTTTTTCATTCATGTCCAACTCTTCGTGACCTCATTTGGGGTTTTCTTTGCAAAGGTACTGCAGTGGTTTGCCATTTCCTTCTCCAGATCATTTTATAAATGAGGGAACTGAGGCAAACAGGGTTAAGTGATTTGCCCAGAGTCACACAGCTAGTAAGTGTCCATGGCCAGATTTGAACTCAAGAAGATGAGTCTTCCTGATTCCAAGCCCAGAGCTCTATCCACTGTACCACCTAGCTGCCCGTGGGGGTTATGAAGAGGAGGAAAATTCACCTATTCCTGTGTCATTTAAACCTAGACTTTAACTACTCTATGGGGTCAATGGAAAGAACAATAGATCTGAAGACAAAGAACCTGGGTTCAAATCCCACCTTAACTGCTTATTACCTCTATAACACTAGACAAGTCACTTAATGTCTTTGGCCTCAGTTGTTGCATCTATAAAATGGGGGGGTTGGACTAGAAGATATCTTAGCTCCACTCTGGCTCTGTCTATGGCTCTATGATTCTATGACCCTGGGTAGGTCACTGCACCATTTCTTATCTCATCTGTGAAATGAGAAGTTTGAACTAAATGACCTTTGAGGTCCCTTTCAGCTCCAAATCTACAAGAAAAACTCGTCCCATTTTAAAAGCATTCTGCTATATTCAAAATTATAGGGTTATGATGTACAAATCTATATGAAGGAGCTTTGAAAACACATCTTCAAAACAAATAGAAAGGATTTTTGGATTATCTCTCATTTTAGTTAATGAAAGCTAGTAGGACAGAACAATCTGGCTGTAGTTTTTGTTTTTCAGTAATCAGAATTATTATTATTGCCGTCACTACCCTCCATTAGCATGGATAATAGGATTGAGAATTTAAAGCCAGAAGGGGACTTAGTAAGTATCCAGTCTACATGCCTGCTTCATTATAGATTAGGAAACTGAGACGCCAACAGGGGAAGCAATTTACCCAGTCCCACAAGTCCTAGAATCATAGGATGGTGAATTTGCAGCCAGAATAAATCTTACACATTTTCTGTTCCAACCCTCTCCTTTTATGGATAAGGAAACTGAGGTCAAAGAAATAAAGCACCTTGGCCAAGGTCATATGGAAAGGAAGCTGTATTGCTAGTATTTAAACCCAAGTCCTCTGCCTCCAAATCTAGTCAAGCCAAGTCAAGAAGCATTTAAGCATTTACTAGGTACCAGCACTAGGAATACAAATACAAACAGAAAGATAATCCCTGTCCTCAAGGAGCTTACAGTTTAATGAGGGGGAAACAACACAAAAAAAGAATCTGAAAGGATAGGGCAGAAAAAGGTACTGACCCAGGGGCTTGGTCAGGAATGGAAATCAGAGAGGAATCTAGCCAAAGGATATCCTAGAACCAGGTTGAACCAGTCTGAGGAAGCCAATGGTTAAATTTTCATCACAATAATCCTCAGAGTCAGGTATTAGAAGTATTATTATCCCCATTCTACATATGAGAAAAGAAGCCAACAGGTTGAGTGACTCACCCAGAGTCAAACCACCCTCTTTTCATCGTCCTCTATATAATCTCACTTGATGATTTTATAAGCTCCCATGGGTCCAAATATTATTCCAATGAAGATGATTTCTAGATCTATATAGCCAGTCCTAATCTCAATTCTGAGCTCCAGCATCAAATCACCAACTGCTTATTGGACATCTCAGATTTGATTTCCCAAAGGTATCACATTATCTTTCTCCAAAAATCCTCCCAACTTCTTATTACTGTCAAGAGCACCACCATCCTTCTAGAATCCCTCAGGGTCATTCTTGACTCCTCACTCATACTCACCTGACAAATACAATTCATTCTTATTGGTTCTACCTTTACAACATCCTTCATTCCCTTCTCCCTACTCAGAGCCACCATCCTAGAGAAAGCCCTTATCACCTCTTATCTGTACTGTTCAATAGCCTTCGAAATGATCTCCTAGCCTCCATCTTCCATTCGGCTACCAAAGTGATTTTCCTAAAAAGGGTGACTATGTCACCATCTACTCCAATGGCCTCTTATCACTTTGAGGATCAAATATAAAGATCCATATTGGGCCTTTAAACTTTTGTTTAGTCACTTAGTTACGTCTGACTCTCCCTGACCCCATTTTGGGGGTTTTCTTGGCAGACACTGAAGTGGTTTTGCTATTTCCTTCTCCACCTCATTTTACACATGAAGAAACTGAGGCAAAGAGGGTTAAGTGACTTGCCCAGGGTCACACAGCTAGTAAGTGTCTAAGACTGGATTTGAACTCACTTCCTCCTGACTCCAAGTCTGGGACTCCATCCACTTCGTCACCCAGCTGCCCTTAAACATCTTAACAATGTGAAATTTTTCTGTCTTCAGTCTTTTTACACTTCACTCCTCACCACAAATTGCATAATCCAGGTATACTGGCCTATTTACCACTCTTCTCACATTCCATTTACTCTCCAGACTGTGCCTTTGCACCGGCTGACACCCCACACACATACCTCGAATGTTTTGCCCCCTCATCTATGCCTCTTAATTTCCCTGACCTCTTTCAAGATTCAATTCAGATCTGTGCCTTCCTTAGGTCTTTCCCTGCCCCTGAGCTGCTATCACCTTTCCTTCTCAGATTACCATCCATTTGCTCTTTATTTGTCTTATATGACCCTAGTTAACTGCATGTTGTCTACCCCATTGGAACAGAAGCTCCTTGAAAACAGGCACTTTTTTAAAACTTTTCTTTGTATCCCATTGCCTGACACATAGCAAGCCTTTAATAAATACTTATTTACTATCAGAGTTGGGATTCAAACCTAAGTCTCAGGTTTTGAAATATATCATTCAGGCAAATTGCTGGTTGACTTAAGAGATTATTGGCTGTGTTACAGAATCAGAGATGGTACAGGCTTAAAAAAATGCCAGCTTTGTAACATATCACAGATTCAGAAATGGAAGGGATGCTAGCTTACATCTACTCTAACTCCCTCGGTTTTCAGATGAGGAAATGGAAACCCAAAGAACTTAAGTTGTTGGAGTTGTTGGCCCAAGGCCAAATGGACAAGAAGTGAGGGTTTGAACCCAGATTCTCTGACTCCAAATCCACAGCATCTGTCACTGTACAACATTCCCCCTATAAAGAGGCAATAGAAAAGTAGATACACTCGCAAATCATATAGTTATAATGAGTGATTGAGGGAAACTAGGATGTTTGGAAGGAGAAATGGTTTGGAAATCTCTGGGAATTGATGACATACTAGACAACCATCCATTTGTCTAACTAACAAAGTGCAATGGAGTAGGACCACACGTTCTAGTTCAGAAATAATCTGTTCAGTATTGTTTCATCAGAATTCTAGTGGCCGCTTTCAGTAGAAACGACTAGCCTCAGCCCTTGGTGCATCAGCCCTTCTGGAAAGGCTTACATTGGCCATCTGCAAGGGGGCCTACCTCACTAAAAACTTAGGGGTTTATATTCCTTCACAGGATAGAAAAAGAAGAAACTAATTGGGAACCTGGAACCAAAGGGGAGATTTTTCCCAGACAGTAGGAATTTTGAGGATCTCTGGAGGAAGAAAGAGAGGGGCAGGGCTTTCCTGATATGTGGAGTAGTTACTGACCACTGACAACCTTAGCAGTAACATCTACTATTCACTCCTTGAAGAAGAAAAAAAGAAAGAAATTTACATGATAACTTTATTATATATTTAAAAGAGATAGCAAGTTATATATAACAGATTCGCAGTTTCATTGCAATCATTTTTTATTATACTATGTTATGGAAATGCTTGTTTTATTCCATAAATCAAAAATAAAATAAAATAAAAAACCCAAGCATCCAGAGGAGACCATGAAAGGAGAAAGTTAAAGGGACAAGTAGTGCAGTATATAAAAGTGGGTTTTTTAATCACCCTATCCATTTAACTGAGCCCCAATGATTTATTTTTAAAAGGCATTCTATTTTCTCATCTTTAATTTTTATTTTGGACAGGACGTATGATTTCATGGGTAGAAAGATCTCACCTCCACCCCCAAGAGAGGTCTTCCTCCAATAATTGCAAACTGATATTGGCTCTTCAACAAAGCATCTTACTTGCCTGGGACAATGAGAGGGTAAGTGATTTGCTCAGAGTCACATCGATGGTATAGGTAAAAGGTAAGATTTGAATCCAAGCCTTCCCAAACCAGAGGCTAGCTCTTTCTCCACCACACTGTACTACACTGCCTCTCGATTTTAATTAACAAAAAAAATCAACAAATTAAAAGAGTTAAGAGTCCTATAAAGAAAGGAGCAGGTGACACCTGTCTGTGTGTGTGTGTGTGTGTGTGTGTGTGTGTGTGTGTGTGCCTTCACACATTCCTCAGGGAACTGGAGCTCAGCTGTACTGATCTTGTTACTATAACTCTACTCATCTCCTGTCTCCTGATGAAAGGAAATAAAGGAAAAAGAAAAGGTGATCTTAGGGTGAGAGGGGAGAAAAATTATAACAGTAATAATCACAATCCTATGGAGACTTCACTGCATCTGGGTCCTTAAAGTTCTTCAGGGAATCCTGCTCAGGTCCTGACAGAAGCACGGGCAGGAAGGGGAGGGAACCAAGATCAGATAACCAAGCCAGTGCACTCTCAGGAGAAGTAAGAAACTGGTTTGTCTTTACTTTTAAATCATTTTTCCATGTCTATCCTGACTTATTTATGCCATCTACTGGCCCTTTTAATCATTTTCCTTTGGAAAAAATGCCATAATTCCTTTTTTCCTAGGAAGTTTTCTTAGGTCTTTGGGAGCCAATAAGTACTTTTTTTTTTCACCTAAAGTCTCAATTTATCGCTAACTATCACCTCTTGATAAATTAAGCATTTGCCCAAGAAGTTGGTCAGCTTAGAGGAGGCTTTGTTTGGGAAACAGCAACAAAAAAGTTCAGGGAATAATTTCCTTTTTCGGCAGGGCCTTCTAGTCAGAACAAAGGTCCTATTTCCAGCCCAGTGGAGGGAGAACCCTTTCTCAACTTTGATGCAAAACATCACTTTGCATTTTCCTGCTCCCAAACAAGAAATTAATTCCATGGAGGGGAAAAAGGGGAGGGAGAAGAGAAGGAAGGTTTCTTTTAAAGCCCAGCCAGGTTACAAACACAGCATTTTCCCATTTCATATCAACAATTCAGTAAATATTTGTTAAGTGGTACCAGCCAAGAGATACAAAGAAAAAAATGAAGCAATCCCTGCCCTTAAGGAGTTTGGAATCTATTGGGGAGGTGGGGGATGGTAGAGCACATGTACAGAGATAGAGAAATATTTCCTATTTGGGAGTTACAAATCTAAGACAACTTGGTGGAGTAGATATAAAGCTGACCTCAGAGCCAGGAAGACTTACCTCTGACACAGACTGACACTTAACCTCTCCAGGCTCTAGGAAATTTGCTAAGTTGGTAAGTGGTAGAGAAGGTGTCATCCTACTTTGGTAGAAGTTAACAACGAGCAATGAAATCACGGATCTGGTCACTCTCCTTCCATAGCTATATATGTGCAAACTTATATAATATTTACCTATGTGTGTCCCTGTCAATCCAAGGTTAGTCAATAATCATTTATTAAGCACCTACTATGTGCCAGGCACTGTGCTAATTTCTGAGAATACAAATAAGAAAAAGAAAGGCCTTCCCTGATGTCAAGGAGCTTACACTCTACGGGGGGAAAACAAGGTGAATCTGAGAGTGAGGGTAGGGGAGAAAAGAAGGTACCTGGGGATAAGGGGTGGGAGGCATGGTGGAATCCAACCCAAGGGGTGTTGCTGGTAGGACATGAAGAGTTGACTAGTCTGAGAACCCTCTTTAAATGTAGGCCTGAATTCTTTAGGTGGCTCAGTGGATAGAGTGCTGGGCCTGGAGTCAGGAAGACCTAAGTTCAAATCCAGCCTCAGACACTTACAAGCTGTGTGACCCTGGGGAGTCATTTAACCTCTCTTTGCCTTAATCTGCTGGAGGAAGGAAATGGCAAACCACTCCAGTATCTTTGTCAAGAAAACCCCCATGGACAGTATGATTCATAGGGGTCACAAAGAGTCTCACAAAGAGCTGGACACAACTCAGCAACAATCTGAATTCCTTGTCCCACCCTCCAGCTTTTCAGTCAGAGGAGCAGAGGGAAATGATAAAGTGAGAGTACCAAAACTGATGCAATCTCACAGCATATTGACTTTCCTGGTGGTGTCTGGGGGCATGATCTTGGAGAAGTCCTGTTCATGGAGTTCAACTAATGGGAAATGAAGAGTTGGCTGGTTTGGGGGCCCTCTTTACTCTTAAAATGGAGGTTTGAGGAAGAGGAAGAGGAATTCTTTGTGCCAACTATGTGCCAGGCATGAGGAACTAGCAACTCTATGTGAAAGATCTCCTTGGTAGAGAGATCTTGTATTTTTCAAGCAATCCCACTTTGATTTAGTGTAAAAATAGTAGGGAGTCTCCAGAGGCATGTCAAGGTTAAATGACTCACCCAGGGTCACAGGTCTGGTAAGTGTCAGAGGTTGGGATTTAAATTCAGGTCTTCCTGAGCCCCTAGCCAGCAGTGCATCACCTAATCCAGGCAAAGGGGCCAAGACAAAAATAAAACATTTGGAACCCGAGCAATTTGCACAGTCATACTCTTTGGCTTAGTCTTCTAGAACTGTTTTCCCTTGGAGATGAATCTCTGAGAAACCGTGGTCTTATTCACAGTTGGATGGATATTATCACTTGCCATTATTACCTCGGTGCCATTTTCCCCCCTGTCTTTCTCTCTTAATTTCCTCGTTTATCAGTGTATCTTCCTTGGCTTAACTCATCAGGGGATGATGAATATCAGTATTTCTTAATGCTGCTTCAGCCAGACAGCCAGACACTTCATTACTGATGATCCTTCCTGTACGTGTGCAGGAATCTATTTCAATCTTACCCTGCTTTCTAAATAGAAGTCATTCATTAGCAAATGGAAAACTTCAAAAACTAAAGTCTACTGCATGCCATGTTCTCTTCCTTGCTGGAACAGACGATGAGTCATGCATAATCATTGGTCATTCCTGCTTGGTGTCTATAGCCTTGAAGAAAGCAAAGAATCAAGCCAGGGAAGAAACAGGACCCAACAACTAGACTGCCAAAGTGCAGATCCACAGAATCTCTGAGAAAGAAGGGATCTCAGGGCCTAGCTAGCCCACCATGTATCCAAAGAAGGGTACGCTCTATAATATACCAGACAAATAATTATGCAATCTTTATTTGAAGATATTTAATAAAGGGAAACCTACTACCTCCCAAATTGGTCTGTTCTACTTTGCTGTAATCATATATATGTGTATTGTGTGCATACACATATATGTACACATAGAGTGGAATAGTGAATACAGACCTGATTGTGGAATCAGGAAGATCTGGGGTCAAGTCTGCCTCTGACTCATCCTGGGTATGTGACACTGGGCAAGTCATCTTTTATTCTCAGTACACCAGGCAATTCTCTAAGATTGTGAGTTACAAAGCAGGTCATAAACTATATTGGTAGAATGTTTACCCAGGAGCAGTTTCCTATAGCAAGGAAATCATAGGCACACACACACACACATACACATACATTCACTAACATTTATACACATTTATACACTAATGTTTATATGCATTTATCCACTAACATTTACACACTAACATTTACACATATACAATGCAAATCACTTTAAATATGTTATCTCATTTGATCCCCACTATAACTCTGTGAGGTAGGAAGTTTATAAGCATTCATTAAGTACCTACTATATACTGGGACTGTGCTAAGCACTCTACAAATATTATCTCATTTGATCCTCAAAGCAACCCAGAGAGGTAAGTGCTATTATCATTCCCATTTTTATTTGAAGAAACTGAGGCAAACATTGCTTCAATGACTTGCCCAGGATCATACAGCTAGTTAAGCATCTAAGACCAAATTTGAGTTCAGGTCTTCCTGACTCCAGGCTTACTCTATCTGCTGTGCCACCCAGCTGCCTCTAATAATAGGTGCTATTATTATCCACATTTTATATATGAGGAAACTGAGGCTGAGAGAAATTAAAGTGACTTACCTAGTCATGCAGCTAGTATGTTCCTGAAGCAGGATTCAAACTGAGGTCTTACTGACCTCCTGTCCAACACTCTATCCACTGCACCACCTAGTTGCCCTTAACACACATACACACACATACACACACACGCACGCGTGCGTGCGCGCGTGCGCACGTATGTGACTTACCCTGGATAACACAGCTACTCTGACAGTGTCTCTGAGTCAGTATTTGAAAACAGGTCTTTCTAACTCTACTCTGCCACACTATAGGTATATGTTATATTGCTTTCTCGTTTATTAAATGTTTCCCTAACAACAAATATGTATAGTAGTATAATTTATTATTATCCCCATTTCATGGATAAACAAACTGACTGGAACATTAATCAATCAATCAAAAACATTTATTATTTTATTAAGTGCCTACTATGTGCCAGGCACGATGCTAAGCAAAAAAAAAAAGGCAAAAGATAGTCCCTGCCCTCAAGGAGCTTACAATCTAATGAGAGAGACAACATTCAAACAAATATATATACAAAGCAAACTGTATACAGGATAAATAGGAAATAATTAACAGAAGAAAGGTACTGGAATTAAGAAAGGTTGAGGACGGCTTTCTGTAGAAGATAGGATTTTAGCTGGGACTTGAAGGAAACCAGGAAGGTCAGTGGTCAATAGAGAAGGAAGAGCATTCCAGGCATGGGAGACAGCCAAAGAAAATCCCAGGACCTGGAGTGGCTTGTTCATGGAACAATCAGGAGGCCAATGCCACTGGATCAAAGAGTACATGTTGGGGATTAAAGTGTAAGAAAACTGGAAAGGTAGGAGAGGGCTACATTAAATAATTTAATTGTGGTCATTCAGACCTAGTAAGTAAGGTTTACTAGTAAGTAAACATAGGTCCCATGTTTACAGGTGCAATGATCTTTCCCCTTAATTATGCTATGACCTAGCCAAACTGGTGGTGAAGGCTGAGTCTGATGGATTGATTGAGCTTAGGAGTTCTAAGATACATGAAGGCTAAAGCCAATTGAGTATCCATGGTAAGTCCAGCCCCAATATGGTGAACCCCTGGCAGCTACTAGGTTGCCTCTGAACCAACCCAGGTCAGGAACAGAGCAGATCAAAGAACTCTTCTAATCAGTAATGAGTGGTGGCTGTACTTCTACCCTAGACAATTCAGAGACCCAACCTCAAACTGACAAACTGGGTGATCTTGGGTGGTTATTTAATCTCCCTGGGTCTCATTTTCTTCATCTATAAAATGATAAGCTTGGATTTGATCATTTTCAGCCCTTCCTTGTTCCGAATCCTCTTTAGATTATGTCTCTCACTGATCTCAAGCCCCTCTACCACCATGGTTTGTCCACTACCCAATGGGAAACATTAACCCAAGTGTTCCTGAGCTTGTCTCTCCTTTCCAAGAATGATGAGCTACTGGCAGCCTACAGAAACCTATGAGACACCCAAGAATGTCATGACCAGAAGAGCATTCATGGAAATTGGGTGTGTGAATAGACCAGGGAATGATGTTGCAGAAAGTACAAAGGAGGAAATATGCTAGGCTGGCTGAGGATGACTGGGAAGGGGCAAGTCTGAACAGCAAGGAAAATGGTGTTCTCCAGTCAAGGTTCCAAGCATTTGTCATGCCTTCAAATGCTCCTGCTATGAACTCTTCGCCACCCTCTATGAGCATATTAATCTTGTAATGATATTCGGAGAGGTTTTGTGAGAAGATTCCCATTTCACAGAATGCCACCAAAATCCAGCCAAGTTATCCTTTTCATTTCACCAAGAATTTTTGGCTCTTCAGTTCTATCATCCTTGTAGTACAATGAGTCTGCATGTTTTTGTAATCTTTATTTTGAAGATTTACAAAGTATGGTTCTTTTCCCCTACTGGAACATCATCATCTCTAGTCAGTTCAGAAAAATACAATTTGATGAATAACCAGGACCTTAGCATTTAAACAAAATGGCCAATTAAAGATCTTCACAGTTGGGTAATTTTATTGATATGCTTTGTACCATTTAATAAAGTATTTGAGGCCTCCAAACCTGTAATTACATTGGTATATGAAATTCCCAGTGTGGAAATTTCAATGTAGATTGGAAACTAATCTATAACTTACAGTGTTAGAAAATTGCCTGAAGCAATGAAAGGACAACAGACTTGTCCAGGGTCACACAATAAATATGGGTCAGAGAGAGAGTTTGATTATAAGTCTTCCTAATTTTAAGGCCTGTCCATTCTACACTACTTGATGTTGTCTCTCATATTGAACTTAAATATTGGCAGATATTTACCCCTGAGTTCACATCCGATCTTGACCCATGACTCACTTATTTTATACCACCTACCTTAGAGGAATCATGATCATATATATAGGTTTGTATTCATCAATAAGCCCTATAGAAAGATTTAATGAGCATGGAGTTACTTCTGTTTCTTATGATCCAGACTAGATTACTGTACATTGACTTCTTCTTCAATCAACTAATAAACACATACTTTTTCATAACTTATTATGTGCCAATCACTGTGCTAGGAGGTCCAGATGCAAAGAGAAAAATGTAACCCCTTTGCCCTCAAAGAAATGACATTCTGTTAGGGGAGAGAAAGCACACACATGTAAATAGATACAGAATAAACATATGCAAAACCCAAAATCAATACGAAATAACTTTTTATAGGAGGCAGTAGCAGAAAGATCTCTCATAGAAAGTGAAGTCTAACCTAAGTTTTAAAGGAAATGAGTTTCTAAGAAGAGAAAGAGGTTGCCCTTGAGAACATCTCCAGGGAACACTTTTGTTTTCCAAATTACAATCCTTTATTACTAAAACAAGGCAGCTAAGTAGTACAGTGGATAGAGCACCAGGCCTGGAGTCAGAAATACCTGAGTTCAAATCCAGCCTCAGATACTTATTAGCTTTGTGACCCTGAACAAGTCTTAATTTAATCCTCTTTGCCTCAATTTCCTCATCTGTCAAATAAGCTGGAGAAGGAAAGGGCAAACCACCTCAGTTTGCCAAGATACTCCAGTATCTTGGGGTTTTTGTAACCTAATATGTGACCTAAATGGGGTCACAAAGAGTCAGACATGACTGAAACAACTAAACTACAACATTACAAAAGATATTCTTAGAAATGGAATTAAGCTTTGCAGTTCTAGCCTTGTGGCTCCTATTTTCCAAACAAATATTGGAATCCACCATCTGACAAAGGACTGCTTTCTCTGATTCTCTGCTAGAACTCTTTCATCAAAATGGCAAACACCTTTGGTGAGCATAAGTCTTCATTTTATGCCTTACCTGATTGATGCCTAGGATCAGATGGTCACTTAACAGCATTATTTCTACTGTTATATCTTTCAAGGAATCTTGAATGATTTTGACATATGACTGGAAAATAGCTTGATTGAAGAGGTCTTTAAGGTGGTGTTTTGCTTTACTGAATCAAATGCTTTTTCATAATCAGCAAACAACAAATGCAGCAGTATATTGTATTCACCACATCTTTCAATCAATTGCCAGCTGGAAAAAAAATGTAACTGAATATCACTTATGAAAGTCCATCTGCTCCCTATTAATGTTGTGGATCAATATATAGATGATTCTCATAAAGATTTTGAATAGATGGGAAAAATAGATAGGTAGGTTGACATGTGGGTAATTGAGAAAATGGACATGTAGGTTACTGAGAATCTCAGTCATCTTTTTTCTATGTTAGTAAGAGCTGAGATTTTTTGCATGCTTTTGTTATCTTTCTGTCCTTTAGATAGATTGTTTTCTCTTTCAAGTTGAATGACTTTTGGACTGGGAAGAATAGAACAAAAATATCTAATGAGCAGTAGAATCCTAAGAAACAGGGAGGTAAACTTTGCAGTAGTTCAGGTCAGTAGGCATTGGTGCCAAAAGAACTGGCAGATGTGACTATTGAGGCACCATCAACGACCCTTGAAAGATCATAGAGAATGAAAGAGGTACTGCACAATGAAAGAAGGATGAATTTTGTCCCAGTTTTCCAAGGAAGGAGAAAGACACATGCAGATTATAGTCCAGTAAATGTAAGTTCAATTCCTAACAAACTTCTGAGAAGTATTATTAAAGTGATGGTTAGTGAATACCCAGAAAAGGAAGCAGTGATTACAAATAGCAAACATTGCTTCATTAAGAACAGATGGTATATACCAGAATAACCTCATTTTCCTTTTCTAAAAAGGTTGCAGGACTAGTAGATGAGAGGAATGCTGTTGATATAGTTACCTAGATTTTGGCACATCATTTGATAATGTTGATTATGTTATTTTGTGAATGAAAAAATATAGACTACATAATAATACAATTAAATGACTTTGAGGCAGCTAGGTGGTACAGTAGATACAACACTGAGCCTGGAAGAACTAAGTTCAAATCTGGCTCAGATTCTTACTAGCTATAGGACCCTAGGCAACTCACTTAATCTCTGTCTCAGTTTCCTCAACCGTAAAATGGGAACAATAATAACACCTACCTCTCAGGGTTTTTGTGAGGGTCAAATTAGATAATATTTGCAAAGTGCTTAGCACTGTGCAATAAATGCTTGTTTCCTTCTCTTGAACCTGATGGAGGGGCAGATAGATGATGCAGTGGATAGAGCACCAGCCCCAGAGTCAGGAGGACCTGAGTTCAAATCTGGCCTCAGACACATACTAGCTCTGTGTCCCTGAGCAAGTCACTTAACTCCAATTGGAAGGGAGAGAGAGAGAGAGACAGAGAGAGAAAATGAGAGAGAGAGAGAGAGTTGGAATGCCAAACCAAAAGAGTAAGTACTGCTGATATATTCACAAAAATTAAATATTCCTTGCCTTCAAGAATCTTACATTCTATGGAGGGAACTTGACATACAGACAGAGAAGTAAATACAAAGTATGTAAAAATATTATAAATTAATTTAGAGAGAAGGGATAACAATTAGAGAAATCAAGAAAAGTCTTGCATAAAAGGTGGCCCATGAGCTGTGCCGAAAGGAAGATATTGATTTTAACGGTGAGAAGGGAGTAAACTCTAGATGTAAGGAAAGTCTCTCCAAAGATATGGAGGCAGGAGATGGACTATTGCATGTAAGGAATGAAAGTTAGTGTAACAGTAATACAGAGGGCATCAAGAGGAGAAAAATGAAAAAATGCTGGAAAGATAGATGGGAGACAGATTGGGCAAGGCCTTAAAAGTCAGTTGAAGATGATCTCAGTGGATTGGCCCATGGATCTTTTCTGGGCCTTATAACACTTAGCAGTTTTATCAATGACTTGGCTAAAGGCATAGATGACATGCTTAATACATCTGCAGATGATACAGTGAGGTAGCAGACACCAAATGATAGAGTTAGCATTGAATATGTAACATGAAATTTAGTAAGGTTACATGCAAAGTTTTATACTTGGGCTGAAAAAAAAATCGACATATATAGCGCATGAAAAAAAAACAAGAAAAGATATTAGGGATGTAATGGATTGAAGGCTCAATGTTGGTCAGCTAACAGCCAAGAAAGCTAATGCAAACAACCTATATTAATTGAAGTACTATATAAAGTGGAAGAGGGAATGAGCATTTTATAAAGGGCCTACTATGTGTCAGGCATTGTGCTAAGTGCTTTTTACAAACTTCTCATTTGATCTTCAGAATTAAGTGAGAAGTCACTTAACCTCTGATTGCCTGACAAAATGGATCCACTGGAGAAGGAAATGGCAAACCACTACAGCATCTTTGCCAAGAAAATGCCAAATGGGGTCACAAAGGGCTGACATGACTAAACAACAAAACATTTGATCTTCACAACAACCGTATGAGATGGGTACCATTATTATCTCCATTTTTATAGTTGGGGGAAACAAAGGCAGAGAGAGATGAAGTGGTTTACCCAAGGTTATATAGCTAGTAAGTATCTGAAGCCAGGTTTGAACTCAGGTCTTCCTGACTCCAGGCCCAGCATTCTACCCACTGCCCTACCAGTTGCTTCTATGGTAGTAAAGATTAGGGAAGTATGAATCTCATTCTACTCTGTCTTGGGAAGACTATATCTATAGTAGCATCTAAATTCTAATTGTCACATCTTAAGAATAATATTGGTAAAACAAAGAATGTCTGGAAGAAGGGAATCAGAAAACTAAAAGACCTTGAATTCATACCAGATAAGAACTGTTTGAAGAAAATGGGGATCTTTGGTATAGAGAACACCTAGCGGGCTATAGTGTCTAGTTAGATTAGATTAGTGATTAGACTAATTCTTTTGACCTCTAGAACAAAAGGGGGATCAATAACGGAGAAAATTAGGGCAGGAATCTCCTAAAAATTGGTGTTAAACCAAAGTGGAATGGGCTTCCTGGGAAGGAATGAATTCCCTATCACTGTGTGCAGAGGCTTGAGTATGTTGTGATGATTTTTAAGTAGATTAGGTGGCTTAGGGTCATTCCCTACTCTAAAATTACATGACATAAATATGTTTATTCTCTATATATTTGTGTGAATAAGGAAAGCTCTATGTAATAGACTTGGAGTCAAAGGACCTGGGTTCATTCTGTGATTCTGTACTTGCTATGAAAATTTGTGCTACTCACTTAAATTCCATGGTTCTTAATGACTGCATCAATAAAATACAGAAACTGAATTAGATGACCTAGGACTACATCTAGTTCTAAATCTATGATGCTTTCTATTCTTATGTGTATTTATGTGTTGTAAAAGAGCAATTCTCCTAATCTCCTTCCCTACTCTTGAGTCAAGACTCTTAAGTAAGACTTATTGGATGTCCAGGTCCTCTACTACTTGACCTCTGATCTTCATAATAGTTTATGTTTTAGAACTTTGAACAGGTTATTTACGCAACGACTAGTGCCACCATTGACCATATAAGACCACTGAATAAGTGGTATGAATTAATAGACAAGTATTTATCAGGCAATATCCTAGGCACTGGGTATAGAACAACAGAAGTGAGACAGTCCCTACCCTCCAGGAGTATGTATTATAATAGTATGATAGACCTTTAACTTGTTAGGAAGATAGAGTATAAGATTCTCAAAAGCAGGGATTATTTCATCATGTACTTGAGTTCTCTCAAATCAAGTGCAGTGTCTGATACATAATTGGCAAATTGTAAGTGTTTATTGATGGAAGGATAAATTGAATCAAATATTTCCTGAATCCTCTCATATCTGTGTACATACTGTAACTCACAAATACCTCTCCCAAGAATATCTCACAATTAGATCTTAAGGACTTTTTCATCATTAGACTGTAAACTCCTTGAAAATAGGGATTGTTTTGCTCATTGTACAAGGTATCCCAGGGACCATCTTCAGTCATCCTGCTCTATATCTTGCCACTGGATCCAGATGGCTCTAGAGGAGAAAGTGAGGCTGGTGACTTTGCACAGCCCTCCCTCACTTAAATCCAATTCACTTGCAAGTTGTGGCATCACCTTCCTGATGTCATGGTCCTCTTTGAGAACAAAGGACAAACAATAACAACAGCATGTCCCAAAAATCTTATTGCCGTTATAAATTTTAGCAAGACCAAAGTAACTTAATTAAGACTTTCAAATTTTAGCATCTTAAGCTTAAGACTACACTAAGACTTTTGTGATACCGTACTTATATCTCCAGTGCCTAACACGGTGTCTGGCACATACCAGATGCTTAATAAATACTTGTCCATTGATTAATTGATTTTCTTTTGTCTCTGTATCCCTAGGGTCAAGCAGCAATTTTTAGGAGATTTCCCCCCAATTTTCCCCTTTGTTCCAGTTATTTCTCCTCCTTTTTCCCACTAAGGTCAAAAGAATTCATCTAATCATCTTCCCACTTCTCAGTGCTTCAGATATGTGCACACGATAGGTATTTCATAAATATTTGGTCCATTGAATTATATAGATAAGCAGGCTGAGTCTGGGAGAGGCCATGATCACACAAGGCATTAATGTCAGTGTTGGGACTAGAGTCTCCAATGGAGCCCTCTGACTAACCAGCCTGTGCTGGGCCCTTCATGACCAGAACTCCAGCTCTGCCCTCCTACTTTAGAAGCACATAAGACTATGCCTGCAGACCTTTCCAGACATTTAGGGGTCCTAACATCAGTACAAATTGCACCCCATTTAATCCCAGGGTATTAAGAAGGAATCCCTAAATTGGAAGGTTTACTGTTCTTCCACTGGTGCCAGCACAGACCGAGCTTCTCTCTCCAAAGTGGTGTAGTGGTACCATAGCACCTAAATTTGTAATCCTACTCTGCCCCTCCCAACTTGTGTGACCTCAGGCAAGACCCTTCACTTCTCTAGTCCTCATTTCCTTAGCCATAAATTGAGGCAGTTGGACAAGACGATACCTCTGATGCTCTAGATCTAAGCTCCTATGATCCATCTGTGTGTTTATCCAGGTATTTTCTCACAGGCACCAGGGAAGAATACAGAAAATTATCCTTTGATTTTTGTAGATATTCAGAGGATTGTTTTATTGTGCACCAGTGAGTTTTCTTATCTTTGATTTTTTTGTGAGGGGCTTTGATTGCCCTCCCGTGCCATATAAGTTAATAAATGATGATTAAAAATAGTGCGTGGGTTAGAATTTGCCCTGGTGAGTCTTTGTCTTGCCAGCCTGTATATTTATGTGAAATTTGTGCAATATATCCCCAGTAACTATTGTGGAGGGAAATCAACATAGTTAATGGATTTTGGTTTTATGACTTATGTTTGCTCTTAATGCAAGCAATTCATTTTGTGACTAATAACAAAGGAAGAAAATAAAGCAAACCTCAACATAAAAGTGACAGTTGCAGCAAGTGTCCCAGAACCCCCTCCCCATAATCCTCATTTCACTCTCAAGACTTGCTTCCCTTTAGTAATTTTTCCATTTAACATTTGGAGCATCATAGGTACTAAACACCCCCAGTTCTTTTACCAATCCTAATACAGCATGAGCCTAAAAACTAGGAGGCAAGCAGTAGAGGTATGATCTCCCTTTCACAGAGTAAGCAGAGTCCTGAAAAGATTCAGTGACATTGAACTCACATCATTGAAAGATAGAATTTTATAGTTGGAAAGTATCTTGGAGGAAATCATGGAAAACTTGTACCCAAGAAAGGATCCCTTCTAAGACATATCTGATAAGTGGTTGCCCAGCTTCTGCTTAAAGACCTTCAGTGAGAGGGAGCTTGTGAACTCCTAAGGCATCCCATTCTACTTATGGATGGCTCTGATGATTAGGACATTTTCTACCTCTTCCTTCTTATACTGCCTCATGGACCCAAACAGAAAATGTCTAATCTCTCTTTCATGTGACAGCCAAATACTTGAAGAAATCTACTGTGCCCCCCTGAGTTTTCTCTGTCTCCAGACTAAATAGTCCTAGGTTCTTCTAACGTGATGTGATCTCAAGGCCTTTCACCATCCTGGTGACTCTTCTCTGAGTATTCTCTGGCTAGTCAATGTCTTTCCTAAACGTAGATGCCCAAAAGTGAATATATCACCCTGTTCTTTGACTCTAAAATCTAGGGCCCTTTCCCAGATTACCACTGTGACTCTTAAAGGCATCCAAATGAGAATAAAAAGAAGACTGAATAAAGAGGGGGAAAAAACACAGCCACCTTCCAGTTATACACGTTGTTAACCCTACCCTTCTGACCACCCTGTCTGAAAGCACTATGTTCTTCAAATATAGACATTTCCACACTTAAAGATTACCTCTACCTTCTCAATGCTATTGAACCTCTAGGAATCTCCTCCATCTGAGTTGTCTAGGCATTGCCACCCATAGTTAGGAATATAGGGAAAAAGAATTAGAGCAAAAAAAAGAACCTTAGAGATAATATAATGCAATCTGCTTCATTTTGCAGATGAGGCAACCATAGCCCTGAAAAGTTAATTAGCTTGTCCAAAGTCACGCACATAAGCGGTAGGCCTCATATTCAAACTGAGCTCCACTAACTCCAAATCCAATATTTGTCATTGGACCTAGGCTCAAATCCTGGCTCTATCATGTAATGCCTATTGACCTTAGGTGAGTCATTTAACTTCTCTAGGACTCAGTTTCCTTGCCTGTAAATGGAAGGGGCAGAATTAAATGACCTTGAGTTCATCAAGGCCTTTCATTCAGCAATCATCAACCAACAAGATTTTACTATGTGCCTGTCCTGGTGCTAAGCATTGGGGGTAAAAATAAAGAAAACCAGTCCCTCCATCTGGGAGCTTTCATCTGAATGGGAGAGAAAAAGCATAAAGTGTGTACGTACAAGTTGTTGTTGTTGTTGTTGTTGTTGTTTGGCCTTTATTTTCAAAGAGGACCAATGACATGGGGTCATATCTTGACTTGCACATGAATTGGATTTAAGTGAGGCAGAGTTGCACAAAGTCATCAACCTCACTGTCTCTTCCAGAGTCATCAATGTCCAGTGGCAAGCTGCTACTAGCTTGCCATCTGCTACTAGCGATGGCCTGGGATTCAATGTATGGCCTTGTCATCTTTGACATCTGACCGAGCTCTAAGCTCCCCCAGCACCTTCTTCAGCCACCTTCATGGCCATCAGAACAAATTGTTCTCACCTGCCCATTTCAATTGGAGAAAGTCTTCAGATGCTTGGGGTAAGCACCCCCTAACTCACAGACAAATCGAGGGCTGCCAATTACCTTCAAACTGATTTACCCTGTCTGCCAAGAGAGTTTACCAGGGCATGGCTACTACCCATGCTACAGCTTCTTGAAGCCACAAATGAAGGTTGGGTGAATCAGATGAATACCAAAGGTGGATGAGCAGCCCTGAAAAGGACTCAGCAAGCCCTCACACCAGACATACTAGTCCTACCTGAACACCCCATACACCATACATACAAGTTACATATACAATAGAGGAAAAGTCACCTTAAAGGGAAAAGCTCAAGTGGGTGGAGAGATCAGGCCTCTGGCAGAGACTGGCATTCAAGCAGAGTCTTGAAGGAAGTCGGGGTAGCAAGAGGTGGAGGAGAGGGAGAACATTCTAGACGTGGGGGATAGCCAAGGCAAAGGCTGAGAGATAGGAAGTGGAGTCTTGCATATGCAACAAACAACAAGAAGGCCAGGACCATTGTACTTTAGATAGTTTAGAGGGGAATAAAGTGTGAAAACATTAGTAAGCTATCACAGAATCAAAAAAGTGGTGAGTTGAAGGAGACCTGAGCATTCATCTAGTAGTCCAACTGATACACAAATGGCGGGTTGTGAATAGCCTTAAATGCCAAATAGAGGATTTATATAGGATACTGGAGGTAATAGGGAGCCACTGAAATTCACTGATTAGAGCCACTCAAAATAATGACACTTTTATATCTCAAACATAATCATCTATTTAAGAAGGGAAAAACATTATAAATACTAATATATTAATGCAAATATGTAAGTAATAAGACATATCACAGTACCCATATAAACCCAGATCACAGTCTTCCACCAATGCACTCAATAGCTATGGTGAAGAATGGGCACACCCTATAGAAGCTTGATAGACGAACATATGATAAAAAGAAATGCATGTGCTTAAGGGCAACTCAGCCCTAGCCTACAGGTTTCAGTGTCATTGGTCCATTCAGTAACCCCTGCACCATATGAAAATCCTGCTCTTCTCACTGTTTGACTATTCATCCTCACCACTTTTCAGCTGGGGAAATCCTTTTCTCCTAGTCTTTAAAGCTCATTCAATTAATCACCCCCCTTAAAAGGGTATTGGGAAAGTGTTAGCTCTTAATGTGAATAACAGTTCTCTTGAAGCCAGATAAATGCCAAACTAACAGACCACTCCAGTAAATTATCTCCCCTCTAAGATGCTACACTCTCAAATGAGAACAGAGCTCACAGGCAAACACCCTTCGGGTTCACCAAGCAGGAAACCTTTATAAAAAGCTTCACTTTTCTGTTCAGTGAATAGAGGAATAGACCTGGGATCAGGAAGACCTGAGTTCAAGTCTAACCCTTGACAGTAACAGTACCCACTTCAAAGGCACAAAGATCAAATGAGATAATATTTGTGAAAAGTGCTTGGCATCATTCCTGGCACAGGTTGTTTAACATTTTTATTTAAATTTTTGAGTTCCAAATTCTACCTTTCCCTCCTTTCCTCCCCAAATTTGTACCTAATCTATTCCACTGATCCAACACTCTATTTCTTAGCCTGTACCAGATTGTTTTGATAATTATCACTTTATAATACAGTTTGAGACCTGGTATGGCTAGACTACCTTCTTTCACATTTTTTTCCATTGATTCACTTGATGCCCTTGAGCTTTTGTTCTTCCAGATGAATTTTGTTATTATTTTTTCTAACTCTACAAAATAATTTTTGATAGTTTGATTGGCATGGCATTGAATAAATAGATTAATTTAGGTAGAATTGTCATTTCAGTTACATTGGCTCAGCCTTCCCATGAGCAATTAATATTTTTCCAATTGTTTAGATCTGACTTTACTTGTGTGAAAAGTGTTTTATAGTTGTATTCATATAGTTCCTGGGTTTGTCTTGGCATGTAGACTCCCAGGTATTTTATATTGTCTACAGTTATTTTAAATGGAATTTTTCTTTCTGTCTCTTGCTGCTGGACTTTGTTGGTAATATATAAAAATGCTGATGATTTATGTGGGTTTATTTTGTATCCTGCAGATTCTGCTCCAGCCTCTTACCTTTACCCTGTGTGTATCTCACTGCTTCAGATGTGTTTCTTGTAAACAACATATTGTAGGATTCTGGTTTTTTAATCCATTCTGCTATCCGCTTCCATCTTATGGGTCCCATTCACATCTATAGTTATGATAACTGTGTATTTCCCTCTATGCTATTTTTCACTAGTTTACCCCCTCTCTCTCTCTTATACCCCACCCTTTTCCTCCTCACAAGTGTTTTACTTCTGATCACCACCCTCACCGATATACCCTCCTTTTTATCAGTCTCCCTTCTCCCTTCTATCATCCCGATCCCTTTTTGCTTCTTTATTGAGTGAGATAGATTTCTATATCCAACTAAGTGTGTATGTTATTCCCTCTTTGAGCTGATTTTGATGAGAGTAAGGTTTAAGCTTTGCCCGCCACCTGCTCCTCCTAATCTTCCCCTCCATTATAATAGCTCTTTTACGTGGGACAATTTACCCCATTCAATCTCCCCCCCCCCACATTCTTCTTCCAATGCAATTTTCTTTCTCACCCCTTTATTTTGTTTTTTGGGGTATCATCCTATCAAACTCACCTTAAATCCACACCCTCTGTCTACATATACTGCTTCTAATTGCTCTTATAGTAATAAAGTTCTTAAGAGTTACAAATATTATCTTGCCATTTAGAAATATAAACAGTTTAACCTTACTGAATTTCGTGTGTTGTCTCATTTCTTTTTTACTTATTTTTATGTTTCCCTTGAGTCTTGTATTTGGAGGTCAAATTTTTTTACTCAGCTCTGGTCTTTTAATTAGAAATGCTTGAAAGTCTTCTATTTCATTAAAGATTATATTCAGTTTTGCTGGATAGGTGATTCTTGGTTGTAATCTTAACTCCTTTGCCTTCCGGTATATCATATTCCAAGCCCTCCAGTTCTTTAATGTGGAGCTGCCAAGTCTGTGTAATCTTGATTATGGCTCCATGATATTTGAATTGTTTCTTTTTTGCAACTTGCAATATTTTCTCCATGATCTGAGAGCTCTGGAATTGGGCTATGATGTTCCTAGGAGTTTTCATTTTGGGATCTCTTTCAGGTGGTTACAGCTGGATTCTTTACATTTCTATTTTGCCCTCTGGTTCTAATACATCAGGGCATTTTTCTTTGATAATTTCTTGAAAGATGTTGTCCGGTGGTTTTTTGGGGGTTTTTTTTTTTAATCATGGCTCTCAGGTAGTCCAATAGTTCTATTATCTTTCCTGGATCTATTTTCTAAGTCAATTGTTTTTCCACTGAGAAATTTTACATTTTCTTCTATTTTTTTCTTACTTTTTAATTTTGTTTTATTGTATTTTGATGTCTCATAGAGTCATTAGATTTCACTTGTTCAATTCTAATTTTTAAGGAATTATTTTCTTCAGTGAGCTTTTGTATTTCTTTTCCCATTTGGCCAATTCTGTTTTTCAGGGAGTTACTTTCCTCAGTAAATTTTTGTGTATCTTTTCCCAGGCTATTGACTCTTCTTTTGTGATTCTCTTGCATTATTCTCATTTATTTTCCCAATTTTTCTTCTACTTCTCAAATTTGCTTTTTAAAATCCTCTTTAAGTTTTTCCAGAAATTATTTTTGGGCCTGAGACCAAATTACATTTTCTTTGAGGCTTCACTTAAAGCTATTTTGACACTATTGTCCTCTTCTAAGTTTATGTTCTGATCCTTCCTATCACCACAGTAACTTTCTATAGTCAAGCTCTTTTTTTTTTTTTTGCTCATTTTTTTCTGCCTTTCTTTCATGGCTTGGTGTTTTTATGTGAGATTTGGGCTCTGGTGCTGCACTGTCCCAAGCTTTTTATGCTGGGGCTCTAGGTCTTACTGCTGACTTTCCCTGAAGCCCAGGGAAAGTCTTTCTCTGGAGAGTAGACTTCCCTTTCGATTTGTACTGGGAGGTGGAGACTCCCTGTTGACCTCCCCTGGGTGTGGGGTTTAAGAGCTGACCTGCTCCACTGAGTGAGGCCTTGCTGCTAGGTTGCTATGGAAATAGGGCTTCTCTGCTGGTAGTCCCCAGGGACAGGGCCTTGCCATTGGCCAGCCCTGAGGTGGGGCTTCACTACTGGTCAGCCATGGGGTCAAGGGCCCGATGGTGGCTTGTGCTGGATCAGGGAGCGGGGGCAGGCTTGTCTCTGGGGTGGGACCTTGCTTTGCTGCATAGACTGCTTACTTGCCTATGGGGCTGCTGGTTTGCAGGAGGACAGGACCTCACTGGTGGATCGCCCCAGGCTTGGAGACTTGCTGCAGGCCCCCAGCTGTGAGGCTGACTTCTGCTTCTCTTGGACCTCACTCTCCTCCCACTCAGTGAGACAGACCTTTCCTGCTGGGCTGGTAAGCTGCTTCCCTGCTCCTAGGTCAAATCTAAGGCAATTTTCTTGTTGTTTGGAGGGGAATTTGGGACAGCTTCAGTGGGTTCCTTCCTCACTCTGCCAACTTGGCACTGAAAGTCCCTCCTGGCACATATTAGACACTATCCCTTTCTCTGACTCTATGTGAAGAAGGGCGATTGCTGTCATTGGAGCTCACAGACAGTAATGCCTCTCATGAATCATTCAGCTTAAGCCTTCTCTCAGCTGTCTACCCCTAAGTGCTGCCTGTGGCAACCCTGCTGAGGGGTGGTCTCAAGCTCTTCTGCCCCTGCTGCTGTCACTCACAACGCCTCCTGTCACTCTCTGGCCAACAGCAAGGCCCATGGAATGGAGTGTCTGATACATGGGATCAGCCCAAACTATTAGAAAGGAGCAATAGGTCTCAGGCTCTGAATGGAGAAGGGATTCTGGATTCCTTCTCACATGAAGTAGAGATGGGGGTTCATGTTCAACTAGAAGGAAAAAAAAGGAAGTGAAATTGGTAAGAAAGTTAGAGGTGCAATCTGGGTGGGGAGAGGAAAGTAACTGGCCTAATAGGTTACAATTCCAACTGGGGGCCTCCAAGCATCTCCATGGGATCTGGAGTAGTCTGCCCTCAAAGGAAAGGGGGAAATGAAGCCATTTGGAGTTAGGGATCCAGGCCTGTCCATGGGGAAAACAACAAAATGTGACCCACTTGTGTGATCAACATACATGAAAGAGTATAACAACTATGTGGCAGAGCGAATAGAGCACTAGACTCGGAATCAGGAAGACCCGAGTTCAAATCCAGCCTCAGACATTTACTAGCTATGTGACCCTGGACAAGTTATTAAATTCTATCTGACCCAATTTCCCCATCTGTAAATGGGATAATAATAACACCTGCTTCTTAGGGTTGTGAAGTTAAAATAATAGTTGTAAAGCACTTTGCAAGCTTTGAAGTACTAGCTATTTATTAGTTGAAGGATACAATAAGGTCTTCAGTAGAGAAGGGAAGAGAAAGAGATGTCCTTGACTCAGAGTATGTTGGAGCCAGCTCACACCAACAGAGGAGTCCGCTGTTAAATTTTCAGTGTGAGTACTTAAACCTCAGAAATTATCAAATACTGCAAATCAGGGTTTGATTTATTGTTTTCCCTATTGTTTAGACTTCAGAAAAGTATAGAGAAAATGCTGATAATGATTAAACTTAAAAGTATGCCAAACTTAATTTTTTTTTCTGAAGAGCCTGTTGTTAAACATTTCTCAGCATATTCTTACATGGGATGCTTGAGGAAAAATGAGAAAGTCTGATATCCTGGGAGGTGGCATTGTGATGATCTTTAGAGGGAACCCCTGTCAAAAGGTAAGAGGTAGGAGTTCAAGGTGGGTCCAGAAGTGGAGATGAACTTGGGCAGGTCAAATGAGGATCAGCTGAAGAAACAGACTGTTTAGCCTGGAGAATAGAAGACTCAGAAAAAAATATCAGTTGTGTTTAAGTATTTAAATAGCTAGATGGCATAAATGGATAGAGCACTGGATCGGAGTCAGAAAGACCTGAGTTAGAATCATGCCTCAGACACTAGCTGTATAACCTTGGACAAGTCACCTAATCTCTCTGTTTCTTTATCTTGTAAAATGGAGATAATAATAATACCTACCTCATAGGATTGTTGTAAAGACAAGATGACATACTATCCATAAAGCATTTAGCAAACCTTAAAGCGCTATATAAATGTCAGCTATCATTATTATTAGAATTCTTATTTATTGTTATTATTATTAGCTGTTATTTAAGGGGCTGTCTAGTGGGAAAAGGATTAGACTTGCTCTGTGTAGTCTAAGAGGCAAGAACTGGAAGCAGTAGATGGAAATTACAAAGAGTATAATTTGAGCTTGATGCCAAATTTCTGATAATTAGGGCTGTCAAAAAGTGGAAAAGCTGGTCACACAAATGGGAAAAGGACCTACATGTACAAAAATATTCATAGCAGCTCTTTTTGTGGTGGCAAAGAATTGGAAATTGAGAGGGTGCCCATCAACTGGGGAATGGCTGAGCAAGTTGTGATATATGAATGTGATGGAATACTACATCATAAGAAATGATAAACAGGCTGACTTCAGAAAAACCTGGAAAGACTTGTATGGTCTGACGCTGAGTGAAGTGAGCAGAACCAAGAGAACGTTGTACACAGTAACAGCCACGTTGTGTGATGACTGATATTGAGAAACTTAACCCTTCCTGGCAATACAAGGATCTAAGACATCTCCAGAGGCCTTGTGATGGAAAATGCTATCCACACCCAAAGAAAGACCTATGGAAGCCAAATTGCTATTTTTCTTCTCTTCTGTTGAGTTTTGTTTCCTCTTTCTGATGGTTCCTCCTATTCGTTTTAATTTCTACTTACAACATCACTAATGTGAAAATATGTTTAATATGAATGTAAATGTATAGCCTATATCAGATTATGCACCGTCTTGAGGAGGGTGGTGGGGAGGAAGGGGGAGAAAAATTTTAAACTCAAAAGCATATGGAAGTGATTATTGATAAATCAAAATAAATTAATTTAAAAAATGGAAAAGCTTCCAAATTCTATCCCTCCTTCCTCTTCCCCATCCCTGAGATGGTAAGCAACAAGATGTAGGTTATGCATGTGAAATCATGTAAAATATTTCTGTATTAGTCATTTTGTACAAGAAGGCTTGAATAAAAGAAAAGCAATGAAAGTTTAAAAAAAGTTTAAAAAATTGTTTTAACATGTAATTGGAGAAAAATGAAAGATATATTATTTGTATACATATATATGCACATATATGTATATTTTTTTAAGTGAAAAAAGTTGGGGCAGAGAGCAACAGCCCTGGAGTCAGAAGGACCTGAGTTCAAATCTAGCCTCAGACCAGACACTTGACACTTACTAGCTGTGTGACCCTGGGCAAATCACTTAACCCCAATCACCTTGCCAAAAAATAAATCAATAAAAGTGGAAAAGGTTCCAAATGCTATCCTTCCCCTTCTCCCCTCCCTGAGATGTTAAGCAATCAGATGTAGGTTATACATGTGAAATCACGTAAAATATTTCCATATTACTCATTTTGTACAAGAAGACTCAAATAAAATAAAAACAATAAAAGAAAGTTTAAAAAAGTTTTTAAATTGTTTTAACATGTAATTGGGGGAATTATATTTATACATACATATATTATATATATGGGTATATTTTTTTAAGTGGAAAAGGTTATCTCTAGAGATGGTAGTTTGCCCTTCTTGAAGGTATGCAAGCAAAAGTAGGATAACTCCTTGTAGGGTATGCTGTAGTTTGGATTCCTTTGTGTAGGGGATAGACCAGATGGCTGCTGAGACTGCTTTCAAACCTCAGATTCTGTGATTCTATGTCGTATCCAGCTCTGGTCCTAAAATCCCTGAAAACTTTTTTTGCAATGCAACACATTAGCTTTTTCACTAATGAGGTCACATTAGGATAAAAAGCCACAAAATCAGAATTGAACAATATTAGCATTACAAGGACCTTTACAGACCACATGGTCCAACCCTCACCCCTACCCATCCAAAACCCTCCTTTTTCCAACAAAGGCAATTTACCCTGGTTGGCTGATTCATTCTCCCTTCATGGCCTCTGCCATCTTCCCTTTGTTCTCCTCCCTTCCCCTGTCTTCCCAGATTTCCAATGCCTCCTCTCTCACCTGCCCCCTTGAATACGTTGAGTTAACCTAGTTGAAATGATCAGGCAGCATTTGTCCTCCTTCGGACACCCTGTCTCATCACCAAAGTCCTCAATGTGACAAGTAGGCCCCGGTTGCAAAAATATTATTTGGCAATTTTAAATGATGTATGAAAGCAGAATAAACATGGATTGATTTTTATGTCCTGCTTTGATTCTGCAGGACTGTAAATAGTAATAAAACTTGTTTTGAATGGAAGGCTGAAGGAAGGTGAGTGAGAAGTCAAAGAAACTCTTGCTAGCAACTTGAAGGCTACCAGGGCCTTTTAAAAGAGATTTTTTTCTCCCATCAAGTATCCTTTTGAAATAAAGTTCTATCACCTATAACCTTCCACCTTTTTGAAATTGTATTTTGGATCTAAATGTTTTAATAATACTAATAGGACGGGGACTAGACCTGTAATTTCATTATTGTAAGGAGACTCCCTCTACCAGTAAAGGTCAGCATCTTCTCTGAAATATATAGTCTTAGAATATTACCAAAGACATCGAGAGTTTAAGTGATTGGCCCAGATTTTCCTGTCTAGAATGTATCAGAGGTAGGATATGAACCTATATATTCCTGGTTTCCAGGTTGATTTACTATCCACTAATAATAGCTAGCATTTTTATAATAACCCCTACTATGTGCCAGGCACTGTGATAAGCACTTTACAAATATTATCTCAGGGGATCCTCAAAACAACTCTGGTAGGTAGGTACTGTTATTATCCCCATTTTGCAGATGAGAAAATTGAGGCAAATGGCAGTTAAGTGGCTTGCCCCAAGGTCACACAGTTAGTAAATACCTGAGGTCAAATTCACACTCAAGATTTCCCAATTCCAGGCCCAGTACTCTACGTACTATGGTACCACCTAGCTGCCACTCTTGTCAATGTGACACATTGTCTCTGACCATTGTAATAATAATGGTATTCTGAGCATTTTGCTATAATCAGTACTGTGATTGTAATCACTCTGTCCACTAGGCAAGGCTTCCTTGTTGAATTCTTATAAATGACCTTGGAGAACAAAGGACAAACAACAGTAACAACATAAATGACCTTAATGCCATAAATACAGTCTCACTGCAGCAGTCTTGGGCGGTGGTGACAAGCTCCCTCCAAGAACCCCTTTGTGTGCTCAAAATGGATTAGAGTAAACTATAACAGATAGGCGGGACAACAGAGGGAACATTGGATTTGGAGTCGGAGACCTGAGTTTGAATCCTGCTTCCAACACTTGCTTCACTGTGTGACAAGTCACTTAACGGAGCTCTCTGTCTCAGTTTCCTTATCTGTAAAATGGGCATAATAATAGCACCTACCTTACAAGGTTGTTTTGAGGATCAAATGAGTCAAAAGATGCAAAGTGCTTTGCAAAACTTAAAGTACTGTATAAATGATGAATATAAATGAACATAAATAAAAATATATAAATATAAATGATGAAGATAAAGATGATGTAACACAGAGTGGCTTTGAATACCTGATGGTTAGTGACTGCCAAAAGTCTTAAATCTTTTTGAATGCCATTATGGCATCGGTACAGATTTCTAAGTGTCATTGGCCCTGTTGAGGCCACTTTGGATCCAGGCCTTTGACAGTGACATTGATGTCACAGAGAACAGGTATTTGACCAAGGAAGAAATGTTAGAAGCAGCTAGGTTGTTGCAGTGGATAGTGTCAGGTCTACAGTCAGGAAGACTTCATGAGTTCAAATCTAGCTTCAGATACTTACTAGCCGTGTGATCCTGGGCAAGTCACTTAACCCTCTTTGCCTCAGTTTCTTCATCTGTAAAATAAGCTGGAGAAGGAAATGGCAACCCATTCCAGTATCTTTGCCAAGAAAATCCCAAATGGGGTCATGAAGAGTCAGACACAACTGAACAACAATACAATCTGGCCCTTATGGGGCACAATTCACATCATTACATTTAATTATGGCTGCCACATTTAGAAAAGACATAGATAAATTAGAGAGCATCTAGAGAAGAGCAACCAGGGTGGTGAAGGACCTTGAGTCCGCATTGGATGAGGATCTGTTGAAGGAACTAGTGAAATTTAGCCTAGATTAGAAAAGCTGCTGGGAGGCCATGATAGCTATGTTCAAGTGTAGGAGCAGGTGATTTGATTTATTCAAACTTAAACCCACTTAAAGTGGTAAGATATCAAATCAATCATTCTCCTTCATAAGCCTCAGATAAGTGTGGGAAAGTCCTTTGAACTCTAAAGACATGGCACAAGAATTGTGTTTGGATAGGCTAAGGAAACTTTGCCATGCCACTTTATAGGTCATCTATAAATTAACCAAACTTGGCAGCATCACATTCATTCAAGAAGTTGGAGCCCTGGGGGCAGCTAGGTGACTCAGTGGATAGAGCACCAGCCCTGAAGTCAGGAGGCCCTGAGTTCAAATCCAACCTCAGACCAAACACTTGACACTAGCTGTGTGACCCTGGGCAAGTCACTTAACCCCAATTGCCAAAAAAAAAAAGTTGGAGCCCCAAGGATGATAGGAAGACAAATATGATAGAGAGGGAGACATCAAGAAGGGTCATTGGCTTTGCAGGGATTTCAAAGCAGGAGACCCAGGCTGAAGGAAGTCTTGAAAAAAGGTCTTTTCTCAAATTTACCTACAGGCAGCTGGAGGCACAATGGATGGAGCACTGGACTTGGAGTCAGGAACACCTGATTTGCAATCTCAGAGACATGCTAGCTGTATGACCCTGAGTAATTCACTTAACCTCTTTCAATTTCCTCCACTGTAAAATGAAGATAATAATAGCATCTATTTCAAAGAGTTGTTATGAGAATCAAATGAGATAATGTTTATAAAGTGCTCTACAAACCTTAAAAGTGCTACATAAATACTAGCTATTGTTGTTGTTGTTGTATAATCTGTGATTGGTTTCATTACCCAAATGTTTCCAGTAAACGGAATTTTGCTTCAACCATAAAGAGGCCAGGGGCTAGCTAGCAATGCAGACCAATGTAAAGTTATACAGAAAGCCCAGCCTCTGCCTAGATGTTAGAGATGTTCCTAACTTGGAGCACAGAGCAATTATGACTAAACTCATTGCTTTTCATCTAAAAGAAACTCCCTAAGGTCAGAGTAAGGAACCACGTAGACATTAAAGGCCATTATATTGCCCTCTCAGCATAAACTGAGCTAATTATTGTAACAGGGTGTTATGAAATGGGAACTTGTCCAGAATTTGAACTTTTTGACAGTTAAAGTTTTCCACAAATGGGATGGGCTGTCTCAAGAAGAAGTACCTCAGTTATACTGCATCAGTAGGGTATAAAGGACTGGAACAGGAGTGAGGAAAACCTGAGTGCAAATCCAGCCTCAGACACCTACTGGTTGTATGACCCTTGGTAAAACAGACTTACCCCTTAGCCTCTGTCTGCCTCAATTTCATCATCTGTAAAATGGGGTTAATAATAGCCCCTTCTTTCCAGGTTGTTGTAAGATTAATGTAAAATAATATTTATAAAGCACTTTGTACCTTGAAGCACTATATAAATGCTGGTTATTATTGTGATGATGATGATGATAATGATGATGATGTTGATGATGAAAGATAAAGAAAACAAAAGATAAAGAGAGGAGAAAGAAAAGGTGAAATAAGATGAGAAAAAGAGGGAGAAGGAGGAAAAGGAGAAGAAGAGGAGGAAGAAGAGAGGGTGGAGGAAGGAAAAGAGGAGGAAGAAGAAAGAAAGAAATGGAGGGAGGGGAAGGGAGGAAGAAAAGAATGGAGGGAGGGAGGTAGGAAGGAAGAAAAGGAGGAAGGAAGGAAGGAAGGAAGGAAGGAAGGAAGGAAGGAAGGAAGGAAGGAAGGAAGGAAGGAAGGAAGGAAGGAAGGAAGGAAGGAAAGAAGGAAGGAAGGAAGGAAGGAAGGAAAAGAGAAAAACTTCTCCCTCCTTGGATGTCTTCAGAGGCTGAATGATAACTTGTCAGAGGTGTTATATCAATAACCCCTTTCCTATATGAGTCCAACTAGAAGACTATAGCAGTCTTTCCAACTCTGACATTCTATGATCTTGTGATTTTGTAACATTGTCCCTAACTGGTTCCAAAGTTACAGGAGATCACCCAAGGCCAGTTTAGAGAACATCACCCAGAATAAGAAAAATTCAAGAGTCTTCTAGGCCTCTATACACAATAAAAGCATTCAGACCCCTGAAAGTAACAGAATCTGACAGGCACTGGGCCATAGAACTCAACCGGGGGATGGTCCTTATTGGGACATTTCCACACTATGCCAGTTTCCCCTCATATGTCTAAAAAGGCCTACATTTGGAAAAGAGTCCTCAGAAGTCCAACACTGGGTCAACAGATTAAGTTCTAGGCAAAGTTTGGAAGCATCTTGGTGGCAGTAGCTCAGGTTCTCGACTTAAGGTCTAGAACACCTAGCTTCAAATTCCACCTCTGGCATTTACTCTGTGTGTGTGACCAAGTCATTTTAACCTCTCTGAGCCTGAGTTTCCTCATCTAGAAAATAAGAGTTCAATAAGAGGGCCTTTCCAATTCTAAGTCTATGGTCCTGGGTAGAAACAAAAAAGAGGATGTGTCCCTCTTTACCCCCCTCCAGCACAGCTGTGAAAGGAAGTACTGGAGGGAGGAAGGAGGTCTCCTGAATTCTGCGTGCAAATTCATGCAAAATATGTAAGCTAGTCACATCCCCAGATTAATGGAAAACATCTGGTACTTTTAGCATCAAAACGATGAATATTATGTATTTAGTGGCTAATTTCTTTCAAGTATTCTGTCATTTCTAGCCATAAGAATGCTCCAGGTAGAACAAATTCACTTGTGTTTTCTAGAATATATTTAGGTCCTGCCCTAAGCATTTCCCCTCAGTTTGAAATGCCAGTGGTCTTTAACCAGATGCATTGTTCACCTACCTCAGCTTTTCTCCTCATAAATCAACAAAATATCATTTGTCAAAATAGCTCAGAATGTCTTCCTTCTCTTCCTAAATGTCAGGAGGCTTGTTTGCCAAATGGACTAAGGAGAAAAAATTCTTAAATGTATCTTGGAGAAGTTTAGCGATTAAATAAAGAACGCATTCTCCTTGCCCTTATTTTTGACCCCGCCCAATGGCCTGGGAACTCACTACCTTATGACATAGCCCATTCTATTCTGTTCAGCTTTAATTGCCTGACTATTGTTCCTTACCAGTGAGATGAAATCTGTTCCCTAGAACTTCCACCGAGTGTGTTAGCTCTGAAGTTCCAAAGAGACCTCTTCCTCATTCGAATTCTTCCTACATTTGAAGTCAAAAATCACTCATGTCTCCCTTAAATCTTCTCTTCACCAGCCTGAATGTGACCAGTTCTCAACCTCTTCCAGATGCATTCCGGTGTGTGTATGTCTGTGTGTCTGTGTGTCTGTGTGTATACATATACACACATGTATGTGCGTGCTTCTGGGAGTATGGAGATAGATAGATAGATAGATAGATAGATAGATAGATAGATAGATAGATCTATATATGTAGGGCAGCTAGGTGGTAAGGTGGATAGAGCACTAGGTCTGGAGCCAGGAAGACCTGAGTTCAAATCCAGCTTTAGACACTACTTGTGTGAGCCTGGCCAAGTCACTTCACCCTGTTTGCCTCAGTTTCCTCATCTGCAAAATTGGCTGGAGAAGGAAATGGCAACCCATTCCAGTACCTTTGCCAAGAAAATCCCATATGGGGTCACAAAGAGCCAGACATGATTGAGAACAACAAAACAACAACAAATATATGTATAGAGTATATGTATATAGTATAGAGAAAGAAGAGGACCCAGGACCACGCTTTAGGTTACATCCAATTGATTGGAGTACATATTGAGTACATGATTTGCCCAAGATCACTAAAAAGAATCTGAAGTGGATTTTGAACCAAGATTTTCCTGACTCCAGGTTCAGTGCCCTCTCTAAGACTCAAGGCTGCCTTTGTGAAGCTGAAAATGGTGCTTTAGATGTGGTTTGATGAGCACAGAGGACAGTACAACTGAGACCTCCCCTCTTCTGAATTGTCTTCTAGTAATGGAGGTGAAGGTCGAATTAACTTTTTTGGCATTCACATGGTATCATTGACTCCTATTCATTGTGCAGTGGATTACATGTCTTTAGAATGTTTTCACATAAATTGTGGAGAAGTGAGTTCTCTTTTCCTTCCTTATTTTAACCTAAGCAGGAGACTCTAGACTTATTGCTATCCAATTTCAACTTTTTAGATTCAATCCATTTTCCAAGTCTGTTTAGATCTTTTGGGACTTTGATTCCATTATTTATTGTATTAGGAAAGCCTCTCAATTTCATGTCATCTATAGATTTGATGAACATGTCATTATATGTTTATTCAAGTTGTTCAATGGTCTTAGAAAAACATGAAAAGACTTGCACAAAATAATGAAGAGTGAAATGAGCAGAACCAAGACAACACTGTATACAGCAATAGCAATGTTGTTTTAAGAACAACTTTCAGCAAATAAGTCATTTTGACTATTATAAATACCCAAATTAACCATAAAGGACTTATGAAGAAAGACACTATCTGTATCCAGAGACAGAACTGATAAATAGAAGTATGTATAGCATAACTTTACATATATATGTGTGTGGGTATATGTGCATACACACATATACATACACACACACGTGTGTGTGTGTGTGTGTGTGTGTGTGTGTGTGTGTGTGTGTGCCTAATGGTGGCCATCTCTAGGGCAAGGGGAGAAAAAATGAAATTTACATGATAACTTTATTACATATTTAAAAGAAATAGAAAGTAGTACTTAATAAATTTGCTGTTTCATATGCAATCATCTTTTTATCACACTGTGTTATAGAAATTTGTTTTATTCCATAAATTAAAAAAAAATAAAATTTTAAAAATAAAAAAGTTGTTGATAAATATCTTGAACAAGACAAGACCAAGGACAGAAACCCATGCCACACCATTAGGGACTTTTACCCATGCTGATGTGAATATATGATGAATCTCTGATTTCAGCAGTGTGGAGAATTCCTGCCCCTGATGTAAATTGCTGGAGGCACATGGAGGTTCAGTGACTTTCCCAGGGACACACAGCCAGTAAATGTGAGAGGCAGGATTTGAACCTGGGTTTTACTGACTCCAAGCCTAGAACTCTATTAACTACACAATGCTACCTCTCTCTTTGTTGGCACTGACCCATTAAATAACACTTTGATGGTTTAGCTCAACCAATTAGGCATAGTACCCCCTCTGGCCTTATTCTTCAACTTCCACTTGAAATGACAGGTTGGATCCCTAGAAGGTGGCTGACTGTTTCTCCCCTCAATGTTTTTTAATTTTGTCCCTCATGGACCCACAACTATTGTGCTCCCTGATATCAATTAGCTAGCAAGAACTAAGTAGCATTTAAGGAGAGCATTTTTCTGAGATAGTGTAGTAAAAACAATTGTTGTACAAAGACACTCCCTAAAATGTTAGCAACACAAGTACATACAGATTCCAGGACAGTGTGTTCCAACTTTAAGAGTACATGCATCACAAGCATCACTTATAGGGTAACTCATAGCCACTAGTAGGATGAAAGTTCATTTCTCTCTTGCTAGAGTCCTCATGAAGTTCCCCTGAGGTGTGTGCAGCTCTTGGATGGGTGGGCCTTTGTAGAGTTCTAAAATTGCACTTCCCTATGCCCCCAAATGTCATTCTAGTCAAGGATGCCTTTCCTCAGTGTATCTCATTTATCCTCTCTCCTTTCCCAGCAGGATGCATTGTTTGTTTCTGGTCTAGTCTCTCTGATGACATACATGGTCAATGAAGTTGGAGACTTTCACAATCCTTCCAAACCCATTACCCTTCCCCCACCTCCTCTGCATCCCCACTAGCTGCCCTCTGCAGAGCTCTGAGCTTGACTATCAAAACAGTTTCCAGAATGCTCCTGCCAGAATCTAGGTAGATAGATAGATAGATAGATAGATAGATAGATAGATAGATAGATAGATAGATAGATAGATAGATAAATAAATAGATGGATGGATAGATGGATGGTTGTATGGATGAATATGTGTGTATCCATGAGTATGTATATGTGTGTGTGTGTGTACCCAAAGGTGTATCTAATTATTTCAACTAGTCCCAACATATTTTGTTATCTGATTTCATCCAACAATCTGGAAATCTTCACTCCTCAACTTACTTTATACCTTGGATAGACTGATTGATTCAATAGAGGTACCTAGGAATGATTCACACCTAGTTTACACATTTGAATGATTGATTCTGTTACTCAGAGAAGCATTCATATCTGATAAAAGTATCAGGTATATTCCTTTGGATTGAGGAAGTGTAAAACACCCCTCTTCCATATGAATCTTCCTAACTCTCCTATTATCCAACCCAGAATTCTCCACCTTATTCATGAAAATAAAATAATTTTTCAGGCAATTTGCTAAAAATCCAGATCTGTCAACTTATTAACTTTATAGAAGAAGAAGAAGAAGATGATGATGATGATGATGATGATGATGATGAAGAAGAAGAAATGGGATTAACCTGGCAAACCACTTGTCCTTGCTTAGCCTATGTTGGCTAATCACAGGCTCAAGATGCTAATAGACTCCCTTTCTAAATTTCCACAAGCCATTCTTACAATAAGGCATTTTCAATTTTGGTGGATTTGCACATCAAACTCACAGGTCTGGAGTTTTGAGAATCTGTCTTCTCCTTTTTGAAACACTGACATTGTTCAGCCACAATCCTGTAGTACCTCTTTCAGTCTCCAGGACCCTTCAAAGACAGTGAGTGGTTCAACAATTCTATCCCTACAGTGGCTAGGTGGAATAGTGGACAGAGCACTGGTGCTGGAATTAGGAGGACCTGAGTTCAAATCTGGGCTCAGACACTTGACACTTCCTAGCTGTGTGACCATGGGCAAGTCACTTAACCCCCATTGCCTACAAAAAGAAAAAAAAATCCCATCCCATCTGCTTACCTTGGCTTTCAAATGCTACTTAACCATTTTTTAGTCTAAAGATCATTCTTCTTGCCAGAGAAAATAGAAGCAGAATTGATACCAAGCAATTTCTCTTTTAGTTGTTCTTTAATGTTGTCCCATCTGTACAAAGCAGGGCCTTATTTCTTCCTTTTTCTCCTTGTCCTCAATATAGGTAAAAATTAAAAGAAAAAAAAATTTTAATTGCCCCTATCATTCCCTAAAATCTTTTCATAGATAAGATCAAGAGTTATCATTATAAAGAACTATGTTGAGTAAGATCTGAGATTTCATTGGTGATATTATTTCTCCATGAAGTGATCCCCTCTACCAGTAGAGATCTGCAACTTCTGTGTGATCTGTCATTTTAGAAAGTTGCTGAGATTAAGTAGCTTCCCAGGGTCCAATAGCTACAGTATGAGTCAGAGGCAGGATTTCAACACAGATTTTCCTCAGTCCAAGGTCAGCCCACTACCTACTATACATTAAAATTGCCTCTATTACATAGTTTGGGAGTCTAGGAAGCCTAATTAACACCTACCTTGAATGCCTGTAGCCTCCCACAGTGAGCCAAGGGATTCAATCTGGAAAACAGCCTAGACACAGGCTTGCTTATGTCAATATGACTTCTGAACGAGTTGTAATTTTAAGATGAGAATATATATCTGTAACCAGGCTTCCAACCAAGCCGGGGGAATTCTGCAACCTTCTGTGTATACTGAAGGAGATGTGACTCTTAATTGGAGAAAATGAAATGATACTGAACACTTGTATAAAGGGTAGAATTGGTACCAACGCTTCAAGGGAGAGAGTGAGAGTAGTAGCCTTAGTAGTAGTAGTAGTCGTCATCGTCATAGTAGTAGTAGTGGTTAGACCCTCTTTGGAAGAGATATGTCTAAAAACTTTGGAAGCTTCAGACATTTGGGAGAAACCAGCCTATCATTACATCCCTGATTTCCAGCTGGTCTCCCTAGAGACTTCTAGAATTTTTCCCTGTTGGGTGAGATAAGGGTCTCTCTCTTGGTTTAAGCAGAGATTTCATTTAATTCCCAGAAAAGAGCTCATTCACTCTTGTATATTTCCAGCTATACTCTAATTTTTAGAACACCCCCAATTTCTGTTAGCTGTTTTGCTTGAACAGATGGATTGACTAAATATGGACTCTTTGCAATGGTCTTTTGTGTAATCAGAATTTGGTAGCAAGGGACAAAACTGGGAAGGGTAAACTGAGGGCCACCCTCCCTCTTAAGACTGACCAAGGAAGTGTCTTTTGTTTTGAACCCTTAATCCTTAAACTAGGAACAATTGAGGGGGCAAATAGCTATAAATCTAGCTTCATATCCCTCTTGTACATGGGGAAGACAAGGAGCAAGCATCCACCCTCTCCTGTTCCCATCAAGGTAAAAATAGCTTTCTCCCTTAGAGAGAGGTAAGTCAGATTCCATCTATATCTATTTACACCCCTCAAGAGCCATATCTATGTATTTAAACAATCCATATGGACATTCATATTTCACATGGGTATAAATATCTTACATATCATTAATATATAACAGCATAATTATTACTTACCAGCTAAACAACCCTACATAAAAAAAACAAAAAAACCTTAAAGATTTTTAAAGTTTTATTTATAATTTAAAATTACATACCTTTCCAAAATTATTTCATTCTTTGAATTGTTTTTGTTTTTATTGAGAAATAAATTTACATTTATATAGGTATATGTATATGTACATGTGTGTGTGTGTATATATGTGTATGTATGTATATATATACATATGTATATGCGTATATTTACAAAAAGAAAGAACTTCAAATGAATAAACCTTGGACTGCTTAACTTTACATCCAACATCACCATCTAGTGGTAATTGCTTTGAATTACAGAGAGAAGCCACAGGGAACTAATTCCATAGTTCACAGATTTAAAACTTAACACCTTAAAGGTGACTGAGTCTAATGCCCTCATTTTATAGTTGAAGAAACTGAGACACAGAAAGGTTAAGTCTCGCCTGGAGTCATAGAGCTAGTAAGTATCTAAAGTGGGAATTTAACCCAAGTCTTCCTGACTCCAAATTCAGTGTTTACTGCACCACTCTCCATATGCAATGACTCAAATGTCACAGGTGTAGCTAAGTGTAAAAACAGTTACTTTTGACCAAAACTTTTAACTCCACGAAGACACGATATGTGCATTTGTAATTCTCAGTTTCGAGCCAGCAAGGACTTCCTTGGGGCATGAAAGTCATTGACCCTTTCATAGTTTCATTGACAGACAATGCAGAAAACAGGCCTTCCTCAACCCACACACAGTAGGTTAGGGGCTCAACACATGGTTGTTGAATGAGTGCATGAAAGGGGTTTAATTCATAAGACTTGGTTCTTCAAGCCTGTGCCCTATGGGAAACACTCAAAAGAAATGAAGAGGTTTAGTGAGGCTCTATGCACTTGAATGGTCCTGGTATGTCTTATCCAGGGTCCTGCCACTAAGTTTTCTGGGTGCTTAGTGCTGTATCATGGATTATGGATCATGAGATGGCTCAGGCCAAGAATTTCAAAAGTTTTATCAAGCTCTAGAGGTCTTATCAAAAGCACAGCCTGAACTTTGCCCCTACTGAGCTTTTCAGAACAAAGATTGGGTCAAGGTAACACAGTTGCAAATTTGCTTCCTGGGTGGACCTCCAGTAGACAGATGCTGACCCCAGCCCATCAGTTAGCTGAAAGGCTCTCCAAGTTCAGAAAGATAGCATTGCCTCTTTACCACTGGTTTTTCACCTATGGATTGTCCAAGATCCTGCTCAAAGGCCAAAAAACAGCCCAGCAATTGCTGGCCTACCCCTATCCTTAGCCTAGGGCTTGAGTCAGAGATCCCACTCTGGTATCAGAGCACCAATACTATGTCCTTGTTCTGAGCCTAGTGGCTCAGTCAGAGATCCCATGCCATCCCTGTTCCACAGTCCCTTAGTCACTTGCCTATGGGTTGAATTTATGGTCACAAGCTGGAGAAATTATTCACTATGGTTTCAGATAGTTGTGGGGGGAGAGCTGGACTGTACTGGCTTCCTTCTACTCCTCCCTCTTGGGTGGTCTCATTGGGAGCTGTTATCTTTTAAATAGAAAGTAAGTTATTTGAAAGATAGAAGGCTCTCATTTAAGCCACAGAAATGATACAAACCCAGGAAAAGAACCTGACATTGGAACCTAAGTAGGAACTTGACAGAGGATTCTAACATAAGAACCTAAGGAAAAGAATTGACAAAGAAAGAGGATGAAAAGCTGCTCCTGATGGAGCTGTGGTAGCTAGAAGCAGTCAGCCAACAGAAGGCTTCAGCTATTTGATTCCTGATTGGTGAGAAAAAGCTGATTCCATTGCCCAAGGACTGCAGTGACCATTGTTGCCCTTCAGCATTGCCTAGAGTTAAAGAGAGATTAAGCTTTTCACCAATTACCTGTTGTTCAATGCTGTCGACTCAGGTTTGAAAAGGAAAAGTGGAGGGGAATACAGAGTTTGAAGCTGCTTTGTATCCTGGTGAATTCTCTAGGTGTGTTTATCTTGCTTAAAGAGTAAAACCAAGTAGATCAGTCAAAGTGGTGGAGTAGGAAGAATCAGCAAAGCCCAGCTCCCCCCACAACTACAAAAATCCAAGAATGCCAGACAGAATAATAGTGATCAGGAAACCTAAGTAGAAACCCCAGCCAGTCATCTTTCCAGCACAAGATCGCAAATTCAATCCATGGGCAAGTGACCAGTGAAGGAACTGAGGAATTGGAGTAACTTGGGATTGTGGACCCAGAACCCAGGCACAGAACAGAGACTCAGAGTTATTCCTCTGATCCAGAAAGGGAGTTTCAGACTCAGCACCCTTTGCAGAATAGAGCTTCAGCCCTGTTCCTCTGACCCAGAGAGGTGATCATAGATTCAGGTCGTGGAGCAGAACAAGGCACTCTGACCAAGGAAAGGAGATCACAGACTCAGAACAGGGCCTCAGCACAGTGGCTGAACTTTTTGTCTGGCCCCAGAACAGCATTGTGTACTCAGTCCCCAGGCTCAGAACAGGGGTAAGATGTATCTCTAGACTTGCTGAGCCTTCCGGTTCACTGACAGGGGTTAAGGACAGCAACTATCTACTTGAGCTTCACTTGTGAGCAAGTGTGTAACTATGTTGCCTAGATACAAACCAGAGTCTGTATCCTGGAAAGCCCAAGAAGGAGGGCAGGGCCTTTTATCATACCATATAGAAGCCACTGAAATTTTTCAGGGACTTGGTCTGAGTTGCTCCTGTGATCTTTCAAGAATATAGTACATAATGTGTGAAGAGTATAGTGTCAGAAAACCAGATAAGACAGACCAGGGCCATCCAAAAACACAACAATCCTGACAGAACTGTACAGAGCCCAATGCTAGCACAAAGTCCAAATTCAGGAAATAAGGCAAAAAGAATGAGTACACACCAAAAAAAAAGTTAAAGAGAAAAATATCATGATTCCAGGGATGCCCAAGACAAAAATCCAAAGGAAAGGAATAACTCCAAAATATCTAGACACAAAGCCTTAAATCAAAACACAGCTTCACCGCTAATTCAATTAGAAATGAAAAAAGAATTTTTGCAAGGAGAAACAATTTTTAAAAGAATTTTAAATGATATAAATAAAATGAGAGTACTAGAAGAAAGAATTGTGAAAGAAATGAGATTTCTGGAGGAATGACTTGGAAAGAGAATTGAAATATTAGCACAAGAAGTATAAAATGTTACCCAAGTAAGAGACACCCTAAAAATTAGAATGGACCTATTAGAAGTTAATGCTTCCATGAGACAACAAGAAATACAAAAACAAAGTCAAAAAATTGAAAAATAGTAGAAAATGGAAGGTTTCTTAAATCAGAAACAATTGACTTGGAAAACAAATCAGAGATAAAATTTATGAATCATTGTGTGAAAGCCATAACAAAAAAAAAATAAGAATCTAAACATTATATTTCAAGGAATCATAAAATAAAACTGCCCAGATCTTTTATAATCCAAGTGAAAATAAAAGAAATCCACCAATCACCTCCTGAAAGAAACCCAAAAATGAAGATTCCTGAAAACATTATAACCAAAACCCAGAGCTTCTGCGTCAAAGGAAAAAAAAGTGCTGCTAACAGCCAAAAAGAGTTAAGTATCCAAGAATTTGCCAGGATCACATGAGATTTCACAGACACCACCAAAAAAAGGCAAGGAGAGCATAGAATTTGATATTTTAAAAGGCAAAAGATAGAGACTTATAACCTTAAACCCATCAGTGAGTTAGAAGGATGTCTACTCCAAGCAAGTGAAGACTTCGCCTCGCAGAGTGGACAGATGAGAACAATTTGTTCCAATGGCCACGAAGGTAACTAAAGCAGACTCTCTAGAGCACTTAGAGCTTGGACAGACATCAAAGATCCCAAGATCATCCACCGCATCCTGGGACATCACGTTGTCCTGATTTTTGTCTTGCCACTGGACTTCAATGACTCAAGAAGAGTGAAGCTGAGGACTTTGCACACCCCTGCCTCACTTAAATCAAATTCATGCACAAGTCAAGACATCACCCCATGATGTCATTGGTCTTCAAAAACAGAAGTCGAACAGCAAAAACAGCCAAGAATAACTTGTGAGGGACTGTCTGATGTTGGCAGCTACCAGGTTGAGCGCTGTGGCAAGGGTAGGGTAAGATCTGGGTATTTTGGAAGTCGAGGCAGGGGCTGTGGTAGGCAGAGTCGTGGTGAACTGGGATGGGCTGGATACGGAAAAGCCCTGAGGCAATTGGGCAGTGCTTTGTGAGATAAGCTGGGTGCAAGGAAGTAGCCGAGCTTGAGCTCCTGAGGCAAGGGGCGGTGCCACGTGGGAGTAGGACGGCAGAGGACTGAGTTCCCTTTGCTTAGTCCCCTCCCTATATGCAACGTCATCCCCAGACGCCTCTTGTGACCTTCCTGACTTCCTGGGTCCCTTTGTGCAGCACTGACCCCAGACCCCTCATGAGTCTGACTTCCTAGGTCACATACTCTTGTCTATGCGTCAATCCCAGACCCCTCCTTCCTATATCCGGTCCTGGCCTCCTACGTCACTCCCTCCCCCTTGGTGTGCTAAACTCAGACAGCCCCTTCCGGTATCTGACCCTACAATCATTGGCTAGTAAGCGGGCTGGGGAGGAGGGGCTAAGTAGGTACTTAGGAACAAGCGTGGTCAGAACACACATGTGCTCTCCCCTGGCTCCTGCCCTGTTGCTCTGGCCTTGCTGCTTGGGCTTGCTATGATGGCTTGCTGTGTTGGCCTCTGAATAAAGCTCTGGTGTTGGCGCCTCCCGATGGCTCGTCTCTGTGTGTTGATCCGGCTGAGGACCGAAGACTCGGGTGTGAGTAAGACTCTGGTAGTGTGCTTCTTATAAGAGAAGTGTGTACCAGCATACGGCTGGCAGAAGGTCGGCGTGTGGCCAGTATAATAACTTATCCAACAAAACTGAGTATAATTATACAAGGGAAGATAATATCTCTAATGAAATAAAGTACTTCCAAGCATTCCTGATGAAAAGACCAAAGCTGAGTAGAAACTCCGAAATACAAACATGATAGTCAAGAGAAAAATTAAAAGGTAAGTACAAATAAGCAACTTGAAGAGATTTTACAAGGATGAACTGTTCACATTTTAATGAGAGGAGAAAGGGAGTGATGATACAAGTACCCCCCTCAAAACCCTGTCATCAGAGGAAATAGGAATAAAATAAGACAGAGGACCTGGGAGTCATTTTGTTATTTTTTATGATCTTAAAATAAAGAAAGGAAAGGGAGGAGGGAAGGATACATACAGAGGAAAATCAGTAGAAGTGTGGAAAAACATGTGTGTGAGTATACATACAAACACATATATGTGTGTATATGTACATAAATGTATATGTGTGTGTATAGATAGATAGATAGATAGATAGATATATTCAGGGTTCCCAAGTAGAAATTAATACAAATGAGGAAGGAGTTGGGAAACCAAATGCCACCTTATAATTTACTTTCATATTAACTGGTCAAAAAAACATAGGAGACAGAGACAGAGAGAGAGGAAGAGAGAAACAGAGAGACAGAGAGACAGAGAGAGACAGAGACAGAGAGAATTTGATGTAGAAATACATTCAACTGGAAAACAAGAGGCAACAGGGAGAGAGGGGCCGTGGGATTAAAGAAAGAGTGTATTCAGGGAGGGATTAGTCATAAGAAAAACAGATCCTAAGGATGAATTGGAAACATGAAGAGGCACCCGAAAGGAAAGAAAGAAAGGATAAAAGATTGTGACTGGGGTCTCGGTAAAGGGAAGAGAAAATGGGCAGGGAAGTAGAGCTTGATTATAGCAAAGCATAGAGTATCAGTGCTAAGCACACTCCTGACCCATGTCCTCCTTTTTCTTTTTGAAGAGGGTGAAGGAAGCAAAGAAAGAAAGAAAAAAGTATGTGTAAGAGAATAGAACAGAGAGAAATACGTAATTAATGATCATAACTGTGAATGAGATGAAGTCATTCAAAAATGGAAGACAATGGCAGAATGGATTAAAAAGCAGACTCCAACTATATTGTTTACGTGAAACACATTTGAAACACAAAGACTCAAAAAGGGTTAAAACAAGGGGCTACCGCAAAATCCATTATACTTCATCCTAACTCAAAGAAGCAGGGGAAGCAAGCATGATCCCAGATAAGACTTCAATAAATTTAGAAAAGATATCACAACAAAAAAAAAGAAAACTTAGCTATTTGTCACCTAGTCTAGAACTAGAATCTTTTATTTTATTTGCACTTATTTGTATCTTACCATAGAAGGCAACAACAAGTAACAAGCATTTATTAAGAACTTACATGTACCAGACACTATGCTAAGATCTGAGAATACAAATACAAGCAAAAAGAAAGTTCCTGCCTTTATGGAACTTACATTCTAATTAGGAAAGACAACACACAAATCAGAGCTATGGGGGGAGGGAGATGAAAAGGACAAGGAATCTAGTCCAAAAAGTTCAAAGTACAGCCAGGAGGTGAATGAACGTCGGTCAGCCTGGATTCCTTCAAAAACTGGAGGCCCCAGGAAAAACTTACTGCTGGGAGAATGGGGTCAGCATGGAAGGTGAATGTTCTAGGATGAGGAGGCTCCAGGTGTCAAGGTGAATGGGACTGCAACTGAAGCATAGTGTTGAAATTCAGCCAGGAGGGGAATTAAAGTTTGGGTGCCCTGGGCCCGTTTCCAAAATGGAAGTACCAGGAGGAATTCACCATGGTGTATGATTTATAAATTTATGTAACCTACAATTCAAAGTCTATTTGCTCAAGACTTTCTTCATTGGGGCAGATACACTAGTCAGTGCTCCAAACCTGTATTATGGGCAAAGTTGGCAAGAAAGAAGAGAGACTCTGGTATGCTGGCTTCCAGCCTGAAGAAAGAAGACACTCATTTCCACACTGTCTTCAGTTTCCTGAAAGAGGAAAAAGACTTTCAGATGAATTAACATGTATAAGAACCAATAACTCAATCACATCCCTATCCTCAGCTTACTAAACTAGAGACTTGAGGAAATTTCCCCTTGGGTGAGATCTGGGGCTCTTTCTCTCTCATGGTTGAACTGAGATATCTTGCTCCCAATGAAAGAGCTCATTCATCTGTGTGTTGTCTGCTATATTCTCATCTATATACTTTCTCTGGTTTATGTTTGCTATTTGTCTGGTTAAATGGGTTTATTTGCTGTGTTCTTTGAGGAATTGGCATTTGATAGGAAGGGAGCCAAGCCTTGGATATAATAGCTTGGGGTTATTCCTTTCCCATTGAGGAATAACGATTAGGATCTCAGCTTGAACCTAGAAGTTATTTCCTTTAGATTAACAATACTTAGGGAGGCAGATAAATGTAATTCAAGCCTGGAACCACCTTTCTTCCAAGAGAACAATAAAGCCAACCTCTGATCCTAACCTCTTGCTTCCCCTCTGGGCAGAAATCAAAAGGTTCTCTTTGAGAAGAGTAGATTCAAGATGCTCTAGAGACAGCTATTCATACCTTTTTATGAACCACAACTAGACAGACCCATGTGAACATACATAACCTACATGGGTGACACATACCACCCCCATTATATTTGCATTTATCCTTTTCCTAAGTAAATAAATGAGAGGGTGGCGAAGGCTCAACCTGAGCTGTTTTGCTGTGAGTTCTGTTGTGACTGGACAACTCAAAGTACAGGTGAATGAATGGGCTGGGTTGGGCTGGGTCCTACAGCCTAGAAGTAACTAGCCTGGTGAGCCTTGCACTTCTTTGGCTTAAAAGGAATTGCTATCCATATAGAAAGGTAATACTTTCTAAATACCCTTTTAAGGTTGTTGGTAAGTTGAGTTTATAAATACAAGAGAAGAGTAGAAAAGAGGGCACCCACCAATAGGCAAAAAGCAGTGATACAGTTTCTTGTGGGGCATATATTCCTCTAGAGACAAATAACATCAAAACCTATATTTCAGAGTAGCAGATTACCCCCCAAAGACTTCAGGCAGAAGGCAGTGCCTAATCTGAGTCTTGAAGAAAACACAGGATTCTAAGTGGTAGGGGTCAGGAAGGAGAGCATATGAGACTGGGGGCCAGCCAGTGCACCAGCTTGGAGATAAAGGATGGATTTATTAAGAATCATAAGAAGGCCAGTTTGACTAGATCATAGAGTAAGTTCAGGGGAGTAATGAATAAGTCTAAAAATGTAGGTTAGGCCCAGGTTGTTAATAAGTCAGTATGAATCAACTCTTTAAAAGATGATCTAAGAAGTGACTGCATTTTAAAGAGTAAATTAAGTAAAAAGAATTATAATCACAATTAGGTGTTAATTGCGCTAAACACTAGCACAATTAATCTCACCCATCCTTAGATTTGAAAATTTCCATAGAATCTAGATTGCAGATTTCAAGCACTATATATCAGCTCCAAATGTTGACCTTTGCCCTTCTAGCCACTAAGCAGCCACAGCCAAAAGCTAAATTCACTGAAACTTGCAAGATTATATTTGGTCCCATTTGTTATTCAGATAGACACAGACAGACAGACAGACAGATAGATAGACAGAGATAGATACGTCTACATAGATATATAAGAATATAGTCTATACATAGATTTGTATGTGGGGTTTTTTTGGTATTCTTTATTGGTTGTCCCCCTTAAAAAGTTCTAATGTGTTATTTCACTGTGGCCATGGATTTTCAAAGGCTCTGGCAACAGAGTATAATTTATAACAGGACTTGCAAGGCTAGAAATGCCTGGAGTATGGACCCTCTGATGGCCTGTGTGTCTGTCATTTGAGGACCAGCCTAGCTAAGTTTGGGATGAATTTTTCAACAAAGCCATTTTCCAATGCACTCTACTGTCATTAAAGAATTATAATCTGTCAATGAAGGAAGAAGTCACATGAATTAAATCTCAGGCCCTTGAAGTATTGGAGCATTGACCATCAATTAATGCCCTCCTCTTGTTTTATTCTCAACAATTTTTCTAGTTATTGGTAGACACACACACACACACACACACACACACACACATACATACATACATATTATGTGTATATATATATATATATATTTATATACACATATAAAAGGAAGAATTGGGGGAAGGAAAGAACTGTTAAAACTATTAGTACTGTATAATTAGGAAACACCAACCACATATAGTCCCTGTTCAAGACAAATGCAAATTAGGCTCAATTCAGTCAGTCAATTAATCAATGAGCATTGATTAAGCATTTATTATATCTCAGGCACTGGACACATACTGTGAATTCAAAGAACAAAAAACAGTCCTGCTCTCAGGGAGTTTCCATTTAACTAAGAAGATACAAAATGTCCATTGATAAATACAGAATATGTAAATGTAGACAGTCATACATACATAAATAAACATGTTTATATATGTATGTATATGTAGCATGTTTGTATATACATCTATGTGTGATGTGCATACATATATACTCCATATTCAATATTCCATCCCCAACCACTGTGCCTTTCCAAAAGCTGTCTCTGATGCCTGAAATGTTCTCCCTTTCCCCTCACTCTCCCTCTACCCTTTGAAATTCTATTCAAGTGGCAAACATATATGGTCCTGATATCTAAATCAGGGACAGATAAAGCAGAGAATGAAAAGACTGATAAATCTAATATTAGTGCCAATTAATGGAAAATAAATACTAGAAAAGAAGCTACAGCGAAACATTTTGTTTGATTTCACTTTATCACTTTTCTAATTAACAAGCACATGTTTTCTCTCCCTTCTTCTAGCCCTCCCCCACTGAACAAAAAATAAAAAGAAAACTCTTACAACAAATATGCATAGTCAAGTAAAGCAAATACCCTCATTGGTCATGTCCAAAAATGTATGTTTTATTCTGTATATTGAATCTAGGAGATAGGTAGCAGTTACAGAAACATGTAAATGTTTTATTCACTATGACCAAGTTGTATTTATGACATGATTTCAAGGTTAGTTCTATCCTAGTAAAACTATAAACATAATGGAATATAACAGAAAACAAACTCACATAATGTGACAAAATCGTATCAATTGACATAGAAGAAGGCTTTTTTTTTAGCAAAAAGATCCATTTATATTTAAAAGAATACTAAAATGCATAGGCACAAATGAGACTTTCCTCAATAGTATCTATCTAAAGACCAATAAATCTAGAATTATTTATAATAGAGAAATGCCAGGTGACTTTCCAGTAAGTTCAATGGTAAAATAAGATGTTCACTGTCACCGTTATCATTGGTTGTAATTTTAGAAATTACTATATAATGATACTATAACAATAAGATCAGATCGATTAGAGGAATATGCATAAGCAAAGTGTAAACAAAGTGATTTTTTTCTGTAAATAATATGGTTGTTTAGTTAGAGAACCCTAGAGATTCAACAATGTAATTGTTTTAATTAATACATAACTAAATGAGTTGCGTCTTAGAACTAATCAAAATAATAAAAGAAAATTCATCTGGGTAGGGGAAAAAAAAGAATTTTAAAGGAAATGTTGGGGGGTTTTTTAAGTGGGAAAGGTCAGCAGCCCCAAATCTCAATCTGTACTACAAAGCAGTAGTCACCAATACTCTTTGATACTGGTTTAAAAAAAAATAGAAAAGGGGCAGCTAGGTGGTGCAGTGGATAGAGCACCAACCCTGAACTCAGGAGGACCTGAGTTCAAATCTGGCCTGAGACCAAACTCTTAACACTTATGAGCTGTATGACCCTGGACAAGTCACTTAACCCCAAATGCCTTAAAAAAAATAGAAAAGTAGTTCAATGGAACACAGTAGGTACACAGGAGCTAGAATGAATCAAATGTAGTAGCCTATTGTTTGATAAACTCAACAGCACTAAGTACTTCAGTACAGACTTGGTAGTTGACAAAAACTACTAGGGAAAACAGGAAAACGGATTGGCAAAAATTGAGTTCAAAACAATACTTTACACCATCTACCAGAAGGTGCTTATGACTTAAATATTTAAAAATCAAATCATAAATTAAGAAAGGAAGGAGGCTGAGATTCTTAAAATCTAGCCAAGGCTTAGATTCTTATAATCCAGCCACTGCTTACTGAAGTGGACTGAGTTGTCACAAAAACAATCCCCCACCCTAGCCTGACCTCCTTAGTTTCTACAACAAAGGATTGCTAATCACGATTGTAACTTCCCCTACCTCAAAGGATTGCTAATCACAATTGTAACTTCCCCTACCTCAAAGGATCGCCAATCCACAATTGCAAATTTCACTACATCAAAGGATTAGTATCTACGATTGTAAACTGCTGGGTATAAAGCTTTGTTATTTCCCTTGCTTGGCACTGTTTTCTCCTAGGATTGCATCCAGGGGACAGTCGCCCGCCGGCTCCAGTAAATGCTCTCTATTTTCTAATTTGGCGTGTGTCTGGTTACTCTCGGCCCGTCCATTTCATTTGGAGATCCCACCGAGATAGCCCTCTGGGCACCAGACACGGGCATCTCTGGAAGGCCAGGTTTCTCGCCGTCCAGGGAGTGGCCACCAGGAAGACGTTCCCTGGCCCCGAACGCTGAGATAGCCCATGCGCACCAGGCTGCCCGGACCACAAATTCTCAATTGGGCATAGAGCAATCTGTAATCTGTCTGTTCTGGTGAGTACTCTTCTGAAGTAAGTGGCCAGGCTGGACGCAGCTGCAACGCCCTTACTGACCTCCACGGGACGCCGTATGAGAGTCCTGCCTGTCTGATTGTGTCTGTCCGGCGCCGATGTCACTGTGTGTGTGCATGTGTGTCCACTGTGCGCTCCGTGGCGGGGTGGGGGGGAAGACTTCCTGCCTCATTCTCCAGGTTGTTCGGAACTGAGACGGGTTCGTTCCCCGCTACTGTGTCAGGAGCATCCAGGGTTTTGACTGTGTCTTTTTCCCGTTTTTGTGTCGACTGTGTGTGTGTGCGTCTATCTACTATTTGTTCCGTGAGGGGGGGGGG